>NC_030996.1:1535580-1878550 GCF_000149955.1 Fusarium oxysporum f. sp. lycopersici 4287 | reverse complement strand
CCCCTGCGCCTATATTACGTGGCCCCTATAATTTCTTCGGAGTACACCAGGATTATATCTCCCTGTAATAATCCTCTTCTATTTAGATTACTTAGATTATAATACTCTAAGACTAGATTACTATAGATTACCAGTAATCCCCTAAGATCTAGCTCCTAGATTATATTTAATTTATACTAAGCTATATAGCCCCCTTTAGTATATATATATTTATTTAGCACTAGATAGAACTTAGCTTATTAGCTATTAATAAGACTTCTTTATATTAATAAGCCTAATACGTATTACTTAATTATTAAGAGATATAATAGCTACCTACTTAGTATTAACGCCTTATACTATCTGCAAATATAAACCTAGTATAGACTGGTTTCCCTGTTTAAACCTTATTTATTACAGGGTTATGGTTAGGATATGGTTATATTGGGCTATGGAAGCTATTTTGTTTTAGTGCTATTTATATAAGGGTTTTTCTAGAATTATAAAAAAGAAATATATATAAGAAAGAAAGAAAAGAGATAAGTTAGGAGAGGGAGAGTAAGAAAGAGAGAGATATAAATATAAGAGAGAGATATAGATATAAAAGAGAGGAATAAAGAGATATATAGAGATAGGAAAGAGGAAAAGAGAGATGTAGGGATAGGTTAGGAAAAAGGGTAGGTTGGCATCTAGGTGTGTATTTTCCTAGGCAGGTCTCGAGCTATAGAGGCAGCTGAGATAGCCCTAGTCTTGGTTAAGGCTAGGCCTATAGTTAAGTCAAGCTGAGAGGCTGTAAAGGGACCTAAGAGCTCTTGAAGCTGCTTATAGGTCTGTGAGGTCTCCTGATCCATAAGGCTGCCTGCTAAGCAGGTAAGAGGGTGGAAGAAGGCTCCGAGAGACCGATATTTCCGCCGCTTCTTATCCGCAGCTTCCTCTAGGGTGCTATAGGGGTCCTCCTTTGCAGGTCCCTTAGAGATAGCTACGATTTAGATATCATAGAAGTCGCAGCTGTTTCTAATAGTGACTGTAAAGTCGGCCCAGAGGGAGGAGTCTTGCTAGACCAGAGGTTTAATCTTAACCTCGAGGTCAGGCCGGCTGCCTAGGGCTTTCATAAAGGCCCTATTAATAGCATTATGCCTTGCAATCCACCTTCTGCTAGCTCCTTTGCAAGTATCCTTATAATCTAGGTTAGCTATAGCACTATAGGCACTATAGGGCAGGTCTAGAGGCTTAATAGGGTAAAAGAGGCGGCTTTATAGGGCTTTAGTAGTCTTAGAGTCTGTAAAAGAGAGAGGTTTTTGTGTAGGTAAGACTCTAAGCCACTTACAGCCTAGATAGCTAGTATTTTCTAGCCTTGCTTACTTACAGGGCAAGGGGAGGTCCTAGAGGTAGGCCTCTAGCTTCTTCTTATTAATCTCTTTATATACCTCCTTTGCTGAGGGACCTAGGTCTCTAGCCTGAGGAGGGGGAGCTAGGGGATAGAAGAAGGAGGAGATTTTTTCCAAGGTGGCCCTGGCAGCTTCCTTGGCTGCCTGATATAGGTCTGGAGCCAGTTCCTTATGTAGAGGGAGCCCTAGGCCTCCATCCCTTACCGGGAGGGATAAGGGATGGGGATTAGGGTCCTCGGGGAGGTCAGCCGGGCTTCTTGCCACTAAGGACCTAACAGCCTCCCTGATATAGATATCAGCCTTTCCCCATAGATCAGATAGACCTTCTGAGTTTAGTTGCCAAAGGAGGTGCCGTAGGAGGAGGTGGATGCTGCCTTGCAGCAGGAGGAGGGAGTGTTGCTTAGGGAGGTCCTGGAGGGCAGCTATAGCCTGCTGCAAGGCATCTAACTTCTCTTCTAAGAAAGACCTTCTTTCCTGGAGGGGACCTATGAAGGTGCCAAGGGCTTTGAGGTCTTGGTCTCTGAGGTCCTTGATAGCTATCTCCTTGCTTTTGGCTAGGTTAAGCTGATAGGGTGACTTCTCTAGTACTTCCCCAGCTATATCAAGAGCTCCTTGGTCCTTAGAAAGGATATAGAGGTTATCTAGATAAGCAACTAAGGTTGCCCCTAGGAGCCTTCTAGCTAGTTCCTCTAAGGTAGGTCTAAAAGAGAGGGAGAAGAGAAGAGGTCCTAATGGGTCTCCTTGCCTGACCCCTTTTGAAGAGGCTATAGAGGATCCATCTGCCAAGACTAGCAGCGAGGGGCCGTTGTAAGCCCACGTTGCAGCCCTATAGAAGGCAGGGGTAAAGGTGGAGACCGAGGAAGTGATAGAGTGTCTATTGCCGCTGTTGAAGGCGTTGCGAAGGTTAATAGAGGTCAATTATTAAAAGTTAGTTAGCCTTGTTAGGGCCGGCTATAGCTTCCTTAAGCAGGCAGATAGCTAGCTGGTTTAACCCTTCCTGTGCTATTTACGCTAAGCTGGAAGGGTAATAGTATATTAGATCTATAGGAGGTCTTTAGGATAGCCTTCATAGCCACCTTGTAGATAAGATCTCCCATAGCTATTGGCCTTATTCCTTTATCTGGCTTCTTAAGGCCGATAAGTCGGCTTGCATAAAGCAGATCGGCGCCTGGGCCTGTGTCCTGACGGATTATATCTGCCAGAAGTCTCAGGAAGGCTATTACAGGAGATCTATTCCTAGTCACCAGGCCAAGAAGGGACCTAGTCCAGCCGACGCCTCACGCACGTCCACAATTGGAATACGGTGTTATTTCTGATGCACTGCACAGATAAATCATTCTGAGATGTTGACAAAATTTACACAAATTTGACAATGTGATATGCAAATCTTTCGAGCCCAGGCCGCTTCCAACTTTGTAACTCCCCGAGCAAAGAGTCTTCATCTATCCATGAGAGCACGGCAAGATAACTTACAAATCTTATTTTAATCTTTACACCCGCTTCGGTTGTATATAGATACACGAACTGCAGTCGATGTGTCGACATCAGCTGATTTGTTCCATGCACTGTTGGCTCCTGAAAGACCAACATGTGATTGGTGCCTATTGCTGATAACACATGAACACTCCTGCCACTTAATAACGCAAATGAGTCGTAAGAAAGGTGTAAAATTGTGGTACCTGCTGCATATTTGTGACATCAGGTTTGCTTCGAGGTGAGCTAGTCATACGTCATGCCCCAGTTACGTCATCCGGGACTAACATCCACCACCAGAATATAAACTCACTATCTAGCCAAGCCTCGACATTGTAGTCATCTAAAACACAAATTCTCACCTCAAATAAATCAAAATGTCGAAACTCGTTGAAGACGTCAAGTCAGGCCTAAAAGGCATCCGTGGAGCCGGCGACGCTCTACGAGGCGAAGTCCTCGACGCAACAGACCAAGCCTTCGACACCAACCCGCAACACCCCGAGACTCTCAAAGACCGCGTCGACAACAGAACCATTGCTGAGAAGGGAAAGCAAGAGATGCACGGCGCTGATAACATGATTGCTCGTCGCGAATGGGAGCACAAGGGCGTTGAGCCACCTGCGCATGTTGGACGAAGAGAGAATGAGAAGCCATTGGCGACGCAGACAGAACCTCTTTCCAGAACGGCGGCGCATGATAGACCTAATGAGGGGTTGAGCAGGGAGCCAGAGATGGGGCATTTCGGGAGTAGAGGAACGGAGGGCGGTGTCGTGAAGGACCCTGATGCGAATCTGCCTAGGTATGCTTAAGCCTAAAATGTAAAGGCCGTCTAGGTAAGATATCATGATCTTTTACTGGCTCTATCTACAGCACTGACTCTTGACTCAGCATTTCGCCACTACGCTCCTTGGTTAATGATACCCGTTCAGAGAGGCATGAGGACTGTTAGTTCGTAAGGTAGCTCACATCATCTCACGATACTGAGTTGAGTGGGACTCCTTTGACTGCGTTGGATTGATATATCTCATTAAGATATCATAAGTTTTAAGTATCAATGGATCAGTCAAGTTAGTTAAAGAAATAATCACAAGGATTTTGTATCAGATAGTTACCAAGTGTTTAAATGGATCTGTCAACTAGAATATCATTGCCTGATATATCTCTGTACGGCTGATATATATGGCGCTCTCTCGTTAAATGTATGATTTAGCAGCACCTTCATACAGGCCCCCAAAAGCCCCATACCACGTATCAATAGCCTTGGCTGCCATACCCGCCCCGATCGTATCATCACCCCTCTCAAACTTGGGCACGATCTCTCCCATAAACTCCTCCATCGTCAATGTATGCGGCGCATGCTCCTTCTTATTATCGTCAGGATTCTCCCTCTCACGATGAAGATTCGACTCCACCATCGGAGGGGCAATTTCAACAACGCGGATCTTGGTATTCTTGAGTTGAGTGCGGAGATTCATGGAGAAGAAGTGCAGCCAGGCTTTGGTACCGTTGTATACGGGGTTGATGACGTTGAAGGGGATGTAAGCGAGACCGCTGGTTATGTTGACGATAAGAGCATTGGGCTTGGATTTGAAGTGGGGAATTAAGGCGAGTGAAAGATGCATTGGTCCGCGGATGTTGATGTCAATCTCTTGGTCGGCCTTTTCGAGAAAATCATCGTTCTTTAGAACGTCAATTGGGCGCTGAACACCAGCGTTGTTGATAAGACAGTCGAGCTCAGGGTGCTCGCTGGTGATTTTCTTAACGAATGCAGGAATATCGGCTGTCTTGCCAGTGTCGAGGACATAATAGCCAGCGGCGCCGATTTCCTGAGTCGTAGACTTAAGGTTCGATTCAGTTCGTCCAGCAAGAAGAACCTTTTTGCCCTTCGAGATCAAGTACTCGGCTAGTGCACGGCCGATACCGCCACCTCCACCGGTGATGACGGCGCAGTTGAACGCGAGACCATTCTGCGACATTTTGATGATTTCTGTGACTTGCAAAAGCCAAATAGGTGATGATATTGTAAGTCTCTGAAATGAATACCGCAATTGTTACGCGTAGATATATGAGAACTACCACGGAAGTTCGGCACTGCAGTTGTAGCGGCGGTGGAACTGAGAGGTGTTCGCGTCATAGGTACTAACTTCAAACTGCAAAAGAGGCTAGTGATCCGGACGCCAACTCGGTCCACAATAGTCTAAAGTCCGATAACCACGACGAGTCCGATAGGAAATAACGAGATGATAATGACGTAAACCCGACAAGATTGCGGATTTACGTCTATTTCATAAGCCAAACCCGAACCCTGCAAGCCTCCCTAATGCTCATATCTTTCCTATATCCTCGCAGAGAATCTTTGCAATTTTAAAGTCCTGCTCTATTGCTGGGCTGTAAAATGCACCGGCTTCGAGATAGCCTAGAGCGAAGTTTGTCCATTTTTTGTTGACGTCTGATACGATGTCGCGGATGTAGGGGTACGGTGAGACGCTGAGAGCGTATATGACGCAAATTTGGCCGAATATTCTGAGGTATGATTAGAATTGGTATGAATGAGAGGGAGAGGGAGTATTACTGGCTGCAAACGAAGAATTTGAGAGGATTGCAGCTCCTCATTGTGTCGGTGACTTGAATCACTGACGCCCAGGCGAGAACAGCGCTTATAGCGTCACGGCATTTTCGGAGGTGCCCTTCGGTCAGAGATGATGGTCTTTCCAGGGCTCGATGGCTGTTCAAGTCAGTATTGTGAAGAATATTGATTAAATATACTTACAGTAGAGGTCGACCAATGTGATATCTCGCGACAAAATACCGCGCATGTAACCAAGCCGTCACAAGTGCATCAGAGGGAGACTCAGCCTGCGTCAAAGGCGACTTTGGATCAAACTGAAGCATAGGAGGTAACCGTTCCCGCCATTGCTCCAACTGCCGAATCAGTTCATCCTCAACCGGCTCAGGTGGATAATCCGACGTAGGATCTACCTTCATCAGCATCTCATCCTTTACTACCACGAAGGACCTCAAAACTTACTAAAATGGAACAAACTATTCCTCGCTCTCGTCAAAATAAGTCGGTGCGCAAGCTGCGATAAAAAGTGATAATGAAAGAACGGATCATCACCTGGATATCGAAACGATCCAAACGAGGCAATGTCTTGAGCCGAAATGAACTTTGGTAGAGCGATGTGTTCTTCGAGATGCAGGGAGTTGCTCGGTGGAAGGTTGAGTTCTTGGGATAGGACGGCTTCAAACATACTTGTTATCCAGAACAGGCGGGATTGCATGTCTAGCATCCATTCATCCCGATCTCTTGATAAGCTGCAGATGTTTGTTAGTTAGATTGCGGATGGCGAATGGGGGCTTACTTGTTCCAGAAGTATGCGCTGCATGCGCTTGCTTTGCTGAGCATGGCCCACCAGTCGATGGGCCTCAAAGCCTCGGCGTAGAACAATCTATCAACGTCAGCTTCATCCGAGATACTTCGGCAAATCTCACCCTGAGAGAAGGTAAAACTGGCAGGCTTGTAAGTCCTGCTCGCACATCAAAAAGCCGAACCGTTTCCTCGCCTCATTAAAAAAGTCCAATCCCGGCATCTCCCCATCTTGTCCAACATAAGGACTTGACACCGGCGTCCCAGCAAACCCAGCTTCTTGCAGCGCTTTCTGTCCCATCGAACCAAGTGCCATTACAACAAGAACTATACAGCTCTCAATACAAATCCCAAAGTTCCCATCAATGGCAACACCAAGGGTTCGTTGAAAATACGTCTTCTGATCCAATATCGGATTCGCTAGATTAAACGTCGTAAAGTAAACATCAGATAACTGCTTTAACGTCGCAATACTCAATTTCGAAAGCCAATCCGATGAAATATCCACAGACGCAGCGTGCGGAAGTTTTGGCCGTGAAGCTTCAAGGCGTGTCGAGTATGTACCGCCTTGCATCTGACACATTAACTTCACAGATTCAGGGAGTGCGGACTGGATTGCAGGCCAGAAGAGGACTTGATGCGCGCTGAAGGAGATAGCGGGATTGGGATCATTTGGTGCTGCTGATGAGTCGATCGTTTCGTGGCGGAGAAAAGATGGGACGCCGAGGACTTCACTTGAGTTTGCGGGAGATCTGGGGTTGAAAGGTCGCAGGGCGGTGGCTATGGAGCGATGTTCTGTGGGATTTGAGTCGTGAGGTTTTGAGTCGTCGATTTTACCTTCTATACGACGGAGGATGTTGACGATCATGCCGAGAGAGGCTTCATTGCTGATGCTGTTAGTGCTGGAGCTTGGTTGATCGAAGGAGCTTTAGACTTACCGCGTTGCTTTTCTTTGAGTGAAACGGCATTGAATACCGAGGGACTTGCAAAGTCCACATGGAAAATCTTCATCACATCTTGTTTTTTTCTGACGACAGTATTCACATGCCTATCATGTTTGAGTCATCTCATCCCCGGCGAGACGGTAGGAAGCTTACCTGTCTGGCGATGAAGCCTCTTTGTCTCTTTGACGGAGGTCCTTCATCTGAGCCGTTTGCCTCGACGGCAGGACTGCTTTCTTCTCGGTCTGCCATGCAGGATTATCGGTGTTGTTGATGAATTGTAGTGTTGTCCGGGGAGGAATGTCAAACTCCGGCTGTGGCACGTGCAGAAATTTCAGTGGCGCTTCGATAGATGCATATTTCACTTGCTACATACAAGTCGCGTTCACAGGAGTCATCTTCTTTTCTCCAGTCAGTAATAAACAAAGCAATAATTCGGTGCCTAGTGGAGTAGACTAATCAATTTTTTGCCAAGTACTTTTTCTTTCCTGCCGACATCAATTCATCCTCAACGTAAGCTCTTTACGATCTTTCAGCCCGATTCTCCGCCAGTTCCATTTCCAACTCATTGACAGCAAATACCAAGTCCTCATTGTATCTATTAGTCTCTTTGATCTGATTCCCCGAGTCCTGAATGATCAGGAGCGTCGCAATATTAAGCGTCAACCCAGATACGTAAGCGAGCGGAATACTAGCCGCTGGACTCCAAGCATATGTGACAGCGCTCGTGAGACTCGTCAGCAATGACAATGTGAGCATCGTGTAGAACGTCTTGGGAAAGCTCGTCTTGATCTCATCCTTCTTGTTCTTGTTGAATAGTGGTTTCACGATGACGTACAGTCCTGCGAGTGACGAGATAAACTGACTGAGCGTTGAGTAAAAGTTGCTGTCTAATGCAGGTAGTGAGTCGGGAGATCCGCAGAGGATGGTGGAGTAGATGGTTGGTGGCATTGCGGCAGCAAGGATCAGAACAACGGGTGATTTGGTAAGTCCAAAGAGGCTTGTCCAATGATTTTCACGTGCGTCAGGGTTGATGCTAAAGCGCTGTCGTAGCTTCGTCAATCGTCTCTCCTTGGGCTTGGTAGAACCGTTCTCCACATGGACCGTAGTAGTGTTACCATCTCTCCCGAATGAGGTCCTTTGGATAATGCCACCAGATGGAATGTTAGAACCGCTCGACCATGATTGAGCGCTAGAAGAATTGACGAATGGTGAGAGGTGTTTGGGACGTTCTGGCGAGGACTTAGTAATTGACAAAAGACGAGCCAGGGTCTATCAGCCCAAACTTACCTTGTTCGACACGCAATTCATCGACCTTCGCCGCACATTCCGCCAAGTTAAGCTCGAACATGTCAAAGGCGACTTGGATGTCCGACAATAAGTCCACCAGAGACGTCCCAGCCATCCTGTCAATCTGCACAAACGCCTCTTTGACAGAGAGGTAAATAGACCGAATGTGGGCAATGTTGCTCTTCAAGTCGCCAATCTTGTCGCTAAGCCACTGATAATCCTTTACTTCATTCCTCCAGCGTTCGAATACAACAGTCCATTCATATCTCCACGAGTAGCTAAATCCATTTTCCAAGTTGCCCAGCATAGAGAGATTCCGTGAATGCCAAGTCATTTCGGGTACTTTTCCATAATCATCGAATGCAGATAGAGATGCCAGAAGATTCTTTAAGGAGCGGCATTGTAGAATGACAAGAGGAAAAGATATTGAAATGCATAATTCGGCAATCTCCAGTCGTGCCTCTCTCATAGCTCCAAAGACTTTCAGTATGTTGATGGTAGCCATGTCAACGAGAGTCGGATATCTCTGCTGTAAGGTGCTCTTAGCCTCGTCCCGGACTCTCTTGGCTTCATCAGTGTTGCTTTCTGCCAGGAGAGGACTGGCTTCGATCCCGATAATACTGGACATACTCCCGGAGATCTGCTGTAGTTTTGTGTCCATCGTTTTCAATCTAGCGAAGCGAAAGTCCAGTAGGGAAAGCCATCTCTTTGGCATAGGCATCATTTTCAAGCTCTTGAGGCTCATACCAGTTGCCTTGCCGCGCATACGTGCGCAAGGCGGATTAAGGCAACCAGAGGCAATCCAACCTGCAGACGCCACCGTTGCATAGCTGCATATTTTCCATTCTACCTCCCGCATGGCATAACAAGCTAGTATGCAGTGTGTGAAACACGATCTTGCTTATTGGCTAAGCATTATCAATTATCATAAGTCCCAAAGCCACGGCGGCTACCGCGCATACGCCTTGGCCCAATCGCGCGGTCAACGTATGTCACCAATCATGAGGCAGATTTCCAAGACCGGATGTAACGGTCTCTTTCGTGATCCGTAAAGCATTCCTCTAACTACTATCTATAATACTATATACACTGGGTCGGCTCTATATTTACGCCTTTGTCGCAACAACTAACAACCGAGGAAACGGCAAAAGAACCTTTCCATCCTTCTGCGCGGTATAGCCTTGCTTCAACTTATTCAAATAGGCCTCAATAAACGCTTCCTGCTCAGGCTCCGACAGCGGATTGAGATAGGGACGAAGACCGGTCCCCTTGACCCACTCAACAATCCCTTCATGATTCTCCATAACATGCATGTAAGTCGTCTGCCAAATATTAAGATCGGAGCACAAATGCTTCAACCCATCCCAAATCTCAGTTGGTGAAGGAAACTGGTCACGAGAGTAGTTGGCGGCTCGGAGTTTCTCTGTCCATGGCATGTTGGGTGTATCCGCTGTTTCTCGCATCAAAGCGTGACTTGGCTCTTCAAGATTAAAAGGGACCTGAAAAGCGAGACTTCCACCAGGCGCGACATGATCAAGAAGTTTTCTCACAATCTCAATGCGTTGCCCATTCGGCAACCATTGAAAAACAGCGTTCGAGAAGAGAACGTCAACAGGTTCTTCAGGCTTGTAGGTCAAAAGATCAGCGACCTCAAACGAAACATTAGGAAGAGTCTGTTTCGCCTTCTTGATCATATCAGCTGAGGAATCAAAGCCTGAGACGTGAGCGTTGGGATAGCGTTCGGCTAACACGGCGGTTGAGTTGCCGGGGCCGCAGCCAACATCCACGACGCGCTTGGGAGATGTGTTGGGAACGTGGGCTAGAAGATCTGTAGAAGGACGGGTGCGGTCTTTGAGGAATTTAACGTATTGGTCTGCGGACCACGTGTCTTTTGCTTGAGCCATGGTAGCTGAGAAGTAGCGTTTTGGTTGTTGATTGAGGGAGGTGAGAAGATGACGTCGTGATAGTGAAGCGACGCGAGACATTGTCAATTGAAGACTCGTTGATAGTAATGTGAGCCTAGAGAGTATTCTTTAATTCTTGGCATGAGGGAGACAGCGGGGATCGTATTTATATTCGTATTTGGCCACTGTCGTGACTGATAATATTATTCAGTCGCGTGCCATTTGACGGACTGGGATTGAGTTTCCTGCGAGAATGATGTCCTCAGCCGAGTCGGACTCCGATCTCCAAAACCGAGAGAGTGGGACTGCCTCGGTTCAGAGTCGGACTATCGGATGTATTCTTCGGAGACGAGCAGGACCTCCTAAATGAATAGAATTTTTACGATGATCTTCGTATAACAATTTTAGAACTTATGTCAGGTGTATGTATGTTTGTTAGACTAAAGACGCATGGTTGTGGTGGTTGCGGACGATTCGCATGAGCTGTCGTGTTACAATGGCTTCCATCATGGACCGGGTTGAATTCATCACTATAATAACTAGGTTCAAAGGCAAGAATTATCCGTCTGTCCTGAAACTTAAGCTATCTTTATATCAAAGAATTGAATCAAACAGTTTGTAGAAGTAGTAAATTTGTAACGCGATTCGGAGTCGGGACCTTTCTTACTGACAGTGTTTACAAGCCAGCCAATCAGCCGTAACCACAAGCTCCGCGGAACCAGGCACTTTACTAGGCTTACATGAGGATAATCATGGCGAACCCTCGAAGTTTCATCGCAGCTTGACTAATCACTTGTTTCACCACTGTTTGTTTGCATTTGTCAGTTCCTTCCGCGCTCATGTTTACTGTTGATTCTATCCGGCTCTCAAAGAAAGTAGTTAACATAAGTTGTGTGCAGGAAGGGGTTGTCATGTATTTAAAGAGATGAAATGCCCATGAAAGTAAGTTCGTTCTACGCTCTATCATCTCTACCGAAACTTGCATTGTTACATACAATTTGCATCCGTGCCCTTTGCATCTACCATCAATTTAGATCACACGATACACCTTTCATCGCAATGGCAGAAATGAAGCCGATCAAAGTGCTGGGAGTCCACGGACCCAATGCTGGCAAGATTATTCTCCTCTGTGAAGAATTGGGACTCCCTTATGAGACGGAAATCATCCCTCTTACCGACGTCAAGAACCCAAACTACGTCGCTATCAACCCCAACGGGCGATTGCCATCTATCCAGGACCCAAACACGAACCTCACTCTCTGGGAATCAGGTGCCATCATCGAGTACCTAACCGAAACTTATGACAAGGACCACAAGCTTAGCTTCACGTCTGGCACAGCTGAAGCCTACCACGCTCGCCAATGGCTTTTCTTCCAGACGACCGGCCAGGGACCGTATTACGGCCAGGCGATGTGGTTCATCATCTATCAGCCACTTCCCGAAGCTCGCGAGCGCTATGTCAAAGAGGTCAACCGTGTGACCAGCGTTCTGGAAGGACATCTGGCTAAGCAGAAGCCTGACGCGGATGGGAACGTTTGGTTTCTAGGTGGTCGGCTCTCGTATGTGGATGTCGCGTTCTTCACCTGGCAGCATACGGCTGAACCGCGAATTCCGGACGAGGAGTTTAATCAGGATGATTACCCGCATGTTAAGAAGTGGGCGGAGAACATGCTTAAGCGCCCGAGTGTGCAGAAGGTCTTGAAGCTACAGGAGGCTAAGTAGACTTGGCAAAACAGTGTTGGAAGGGAGGTTCCGCCTTCAACAGGCGAGCCACCGTTATAAAGTGTGTATAGGAGTGGATAGTTATTGCCTTGATGTTGGGTATGATGATCTAAGAAACTTTTGTTCGCACTCTACGCGGCTTTGGTCATTTATACGTAACAATCAATCCACCTCTAATTATATTATGTCAGAAAATCAATCTAAATACATATTTACCCAAGAGTTAGATACAGAATGCTAGATATAAGAAGAATTCTAAAGACTTAGGCCTAATTTTCCAGATCCGACCACCTTCGAGCTGAATAATTTCTGAATGAGGGCAGTGATTACAGTTGAGATTTATTAGAATAACCAGAACTCTTCACGTCGAGTTCAGCTACCCTATTCCTCGCGTTTTCACGCGCAGGGGCGCGTCGAGACAACTCTCCCCTGTAAAAATTCTTTCTTGGCACGCACTGTTAGTGCCGTGTTAGGAGCGGGATTTTCTGCAGGCCACGCGACCACACAAAACTGCGGGGATGCTATCGGCTCCCTAACAGCAGTTTTCAGAGAAGGAATTTTGGAGAGTTCGCCTTCTCTGACAACACCTTTGTCGGATCTAATGGCGGCACCTCAGAACCAGAACGCCTTAGATATCGGAGGACGATGCCCATGGCATCGGTAGCGACATCCTCCCGATCAACGACGCCGATTGCGATGGGTTTTTCTCCTTTGAAGGCAAGCCGCACCGTCGGCCTCTGATTCCTTCCCGAGGTTTTTCCCTGCCGCCGCGACAGTCGACTACGAGCTACAACTTGGTTACTGGAGATTGTGGACTGCGTCGGCAGATGTAGTGATGCGCGAGAGAATTCTGGTCGGTGGAAAAAGTTCGACAATAGATTGCCCCCGAACCCGCTGACGGGTGACGGGCTTGAGAAATACAGCACCTTTTGTGCCATTGGTATGCTGGATGGTGAAGGAAGCGGGGTTTCCCTGTACCTAGCTAGCTCAGCACGTCTTTTGCTCCAGTAGGAGATCTGGCTTCGTTACAGCCACCCAGACGAAAAATATACAAACAAACAAACAAACAAAGGGGCGCGTCGAGAACTTGAGTGCTGCCAGAAGCGAGCCAATCATCAATGGCTCCGGCCGCGTGGCCTAATGGCTAAGGCGCTAGATTTCGGTTTCCAGCTCCCGAACTCTCTAGAGATTCCAGGTTCGAATCCTGGCGTGGTCGACAATCCGCTGGAATATATCTTTTGCATGCATTGGCCTGTGAAAATATTCTTTTTGCTGGCTGACGCATCAAGTATACTACTGTATTGGGCGGTTGAAGGCAAACTTCATTTGGCGAAAGTCAATGAATAAGTCTATTGCTAATCTACCAGTCCTCTTCATTCATACTCATACTCAACGCTATACATACATCGAATGTTCTTATCATCAGGACACCATCCATGAAAGACCAAGGGTATCTCCCGCCTCATTACTCGTCGCACCGCCAGGCGCATCAAGTCCAAAGTCCGGGTGCCCGCAATCAGAGGCTCGTCCCGCACGCGTATACGGTCCTGATAACTTTATCCGCGTACGCATATTTGACATTATACAGCGGGTCGCGAAAATCGTGACTGCTAAAGAACAAGACGTATTTCCCGTTGCCAAGGCGTACGATGTTGGCGCTTCAACGAGAACGCCGTCCTCACTGCCGATGCGGTCGAAGATCTTGACCGCATCTCCAATGAAGGTAATGCCGTCGCCTTCGATTTCTTGAAGCATGATTGGTGTACCGCCTGTTGGGCCTGATGCATCGCCCTCTATTTTGTAGATGAGATAATTCTTCCCGCTGTCGGGGTCTTTGAAGCCGCTCGCATCAATGGCGCCTTTGAGGTCATCTGGTCCGCAGACAAGAGGTTTCTCATCATATGTATAAGGACCAGTGGCATTCTTTGAGCGCGCGACACCAATGCAATGTCTACCAGCTTCAATCTCAGGACTCAGGTAAACGATGTACTCTCCACTATCGACGCGTCGAATGTCAGGTGCCCAGGTGTTCTCGCCTGTTGTCCAACCTTTATCGGGGAGGGCATCGTCCTGTTGCAGGGTCCATTCGCCGAGAAGATCTTGAGCCGTGGCGACTTGAAGTTTTCTGTAGTTGTCTGGTGGACCGCCGTTTGTTGCGACAGCTACCCATGATCCATCTTCGAGTTGGATGATTGATGGATCTGGAAAGTCGGCGTTGATGGCTGGGTTGAGTGTCCCGTCGTGTTTGACGGTCAACTTTAGTGCTGATTGACGAATGGTACCCGCTGAAACGGGGTTGAAAAGAAGGCCGAGAACGGGCCAGACAAGGCCTTGAGTGATCATGGTAAACTTTCTCTCGTAACTTTAATTGCGGACTCTTGCTAGAAGCTATGGCATAGTCTCTACCTGTGCTTTTATACCCGAGAGGATCTAGGCACAGCCTTCGATCTGCACTGCTTAGCTTGTTTCTACACCTCTCATACGTCAGTCGATTATGCTGTCAGCTGTCGATCACATCAGATTTCTTACTCTAATTTTAAAATAAGCAAGGTACAGCTTCCTTTTGGGTAAATCGCTGCGCATAGCTGCAGAATAAGCATAGCCTGCCATTATAGTGGGTATCGCTTATAAGACTGGCGAATGGTAATTCGGCATAATTGTTGTTTTCTGTTATCTCTTTCATGCGAAGGACCTTTTACCGACTCGTTTGTTGACCGCATAAATTTTGTTTGGGCTTTTGGCATGTTGATGCTGCAGCCCTTTGGCGAGTGAAAATTGGCATCGACAGGGGTGATCACTCTGGTGACTTTGAAGTGGCCCTTGGTATCGCGGATTATTCTGCGATTGGCCTTCGCATCCCCTGATGATTCGAGCCTGTCTGGCAACCGATCAAGCTAACAGGATACCCCAAGGACTCACGCCAGCACTTTAGTGGTTCTGATGAGCATTACGGGGAACTGGGTTTAGGCTGAAGGATAGATCATTCTTAAGTAATGTATATCATGTTTTCTAGCTAAAGCTTCCCCTTGACCAACTCTGCCAAAACACCCAAAGACGTCTTGGTGCTCATGATGTCCAAAAAGGGAATGTCTATCCGTACAACTGTCCATAACCACGAGCGAAACTCTGACGCAATCATGCTATCAACACCTAAGCTAGGTAGAGGTTTATCCTCGCTGATCTGATCTATAGCAACTAGGATTAGGTTAGAGAAGCGCGCCTTGATCAGTTGCATAATGGCGATGCGCAAGGCATCAGAATCTGCAACTGGGGCAAAAGCCGGCGACAGAGTCGAGAGAATGCTCTTGAACCCTTCTGCCGCGGAGACAACTACTGTGTGGCCATGCTGAGAAGTCACGTCCTGAGACTCTTTCTCAGCTAAAACGGAGGCTAGCAAGATAGAGGAGCGTGCTTCGTTTAGTACACCGTGGCTGGTAACGTCGAACACTTGAGCACTCAACTCGCGAATCGCAGCAGACTCCAAGCCAGTGAGTAGATGCGAGTCGTCAATCCGACCATCTTGCTCGCTATTTAATGCAAGATCGATGATCTGCAAGAATGCATCTTCGTTGAGCGGCTGGATACCTTTGAGGAGAAGCAAGCTTTCGATCTCAGGGTTCTCGTGCCGGTAGCCCACTTCCGAGATCATACCTAGACCAACCGCGACACAAGCCTGACCGCGCGAACGCTGCCATGGAGCAAAAGCGTCGAGAAAGCCGTTGGCCGAGCAGTAGTTGCTTTCAGTAGCTGTGCCGACTGTCCCCGAGACCGAGGAGGTAATGAGGAGAAAGTGGGGCTCGTTCTTTAGGTCTTTATCGACGTGGACCTGGAGCGCGTTGTGGAGGTTCCAAGTTCCTGCATAAGGACAGTCCTCAAATCCTGACGGCATGCTTAGGAAAAGCACCCGAAACAGTCCTGACCGAAACCAAGATAATGCTTGAGACGATCATGAGACTATACTACACACGACACAACTTTGGGTTTTACGGCCCATGGATTGCTTTTGCTCTAACAGCCATTGGCAATGCGGTCGTAGCAGACTTAGCAGAAGGAAGAGACAATGAGCCGCAAATCACAGCCGGTTACCGGTCTACCCTGATCCTCGCAGTGCGGGGTTTGAGCAAACAGGCCCGGAATTATTAGGTCAGTAGACTTTTGGCTATTCAAGTTCAGAAAGCCTTGAAGCCGGAGGATCTGCAGTTGGTTCAGACTCATGCCGTGGCTGCTTACATGGCGGATGATGAGCAGGCTCTTATGGCGGAACATTCGGATAGTTTATGGCCGATTCCGGTACTAGCGATAATGAATGAAAGCCTAGAGAGGACTAGGCTGAAGAACCTGATTGCCGGTGTTCGAGACCTTGATATACAATCTGTGTAGTCGAGAGGTTGTCGGTCTAGCAGTTGAGGGAGGAGACCGCCCAAGCAATGAGCTCAATCGCAACAAATGGCAATGGCCATGACACAGAATAGAGATAATATGCATGAGGCCTAAAATCTATACTATAGTAACACTTGGAACTGCAAAATAAGAGCTGAATATTAAACACGCTACCGTTGGCGCTATTGAATCGCGTTAGTGGGCGACTCAGATCCAGACTCTCGGGAAAGCTGTCACTATGGCGCTAGTGACTGAATTTGAGATTAAGGAACGGAAAAGATGTCGAATGAGGAGTAAATATTGGTACGTTCCTGATATGCATGGTCAGCACTAGAAAGTGGAAGCAGAAGATGCTTGACGAGGTCCCGCTATCACGTGGGATCATGATGCTCTGTGCAGTTGACACGGGGGAGCGGATAAATGCCGAGATTCTGAAATTACCCAAGTGACTGTAATAAGAGTATATCATCTGAATGGATTGAGGCAACATGTTTCAGAGATGAACTTGTAGCTGATCAGAGTCTGTCTCTCAATTCACGATTGACTTCTCGATATGTTGGTTCCCATCGCGGCACGATCATGTTATTGGCCTTGACGTCCAAATTTCAGGGTCCACATCAATGACATCTAACACCAAACCACTAAACACCAATAGCTCAACTACCGGACCCAAAAGGCGCAGGCTGAACGTCTCAACATGTACAACGCCACACTGCACTATCGAAAGCCCTCGGCATCACCAATTCCGCAATAGGGGACCAAACACCCGGAAAATACATAAAATACAACAGGCAATTCCAACTTTTCCTGTGAGCTTCAACCGTCCAACTCGGTCTGTCATTCATTCGTTATTGATTTGGTTTACCCCTACGCTCACTATGCGCTCCTTCATCGCCATCGCGGCTCTAGCCATTTCTGGCGCCGTTGCTGGTCCTTGCAAGCCTCGAACCACTGAGACTTCTGCATCTGTCGCTTCAGAGACTTCGTCTGCTGCTATTGAAGCTACCACTCTTCCTGCACCTCCCGTCGATTCTATCATTACCAACACTTGTACGGGTGGTGGTCTTACGAGCCTCGATCCGTTTGTCACTGACGGTGATGTTACCCTTAACACTAACGATGGTTACAATCCAGGCGGTGGAAGCTCTGACAAGAGCTGCGCTGCGCTTAGTGCCCAGTCTTCGGGAACTCGCAAGCGTCAGACTCTCGGAGACATCGCGGCGCTGAAGCAGTTGCTCACTGGTCTGAACGTGCGAACTCAGTATACCGTTCAGTTCTTTTACCTCGTCTTCACTCCTCCCCAGGCGACAACATCTTGTGTTCTCGAGGCGTTCATTGGTTCGCAGAAGTTCTTCACCACTGGCATCTTTTCTAATGGTGCTAGCGTTAGCTACAACGAGGTCTTGGTCTCGACTTCTGCTCCTGCTACCCAGGGTTTCTTGAACATCCAGACCACTTGCTCTGCTGGAGGTTCTGCTACGGTGCTTGTTGATTCTATCTTCATTTCTAACCAGGTAACTCCTGAGAACATCAATGACTTTAGACTTGACTTTGGAGGCGGTGACATCCGTGAGCCTGGTAATACCCCTGCTACTACTCAGGTTGCTCCGACTACTCAGCGTGGACCTGCTACCCAGACTCTTCCCGCCACTCAGAACGGTCCTGCTACACAAACTCTCCCTGCCACCCAGAATGGTCCTACTACCCAATCTGAACCTGCTACTCAGAACGGCCCTGCTACTCAGACTCTTCCCGCCACCCAATCTAAGCCTGCTACCCAATCTGAGCCTGCTACACAATCTGAACCTGCTACACAATCTGAGCCTGCTACTCAGAACGGCCCTGCTACTCAGACTCTTCCCGCCACCCAAAACGGTCCTGCTACACAATCTGAGCCTGCTACACAATCTGAGCCTGCTACACAATCTGAGCCTGCTACACAATCTGAGCCTGCTACACAATCTGAGCCTGCTACACAATCTGAGCCTGCTACACAATCTGAGCCTGCTACACAATCTGAGCCTGCTACACAATCTGAGCCTGCTACACAATCTGAGCCTGCTACACAATCTGAGCCTGCCACTCAGAATGGCCCGTCTACTGCCACCAATGCTCCTAACCAGGGTACTACAACCGCCCCTCAGAACCAAGGCACAGAGTCTACTCAAGGAACCGTCATCCCCACCGAGACTGCTGTCAACGGAGCTACAACTGCTGGCGGCGAGTCGAGCCAGTCCACATCCGCTGCCCAGAACAACCAGCAGACTACTGAAACCGCTCAAGGAAACTCCCAGTCCACTGGCACTGTTCAGGTTAATGCTCAGTCTACCACTTTCCCCGGCACTGGCTCCTCCGAGTCTACTTCAGCCCCTGTCAACGCTGCCTCCCAAGCCAGCACATCCTCCGCCAACGGCGATGCCTCAACTGATGGCAACTTTGCTTCCACCACTACACGTCCCGACACCCAGCCTGCTACTCCTACTCCCGTCGGCTTCCAAACCGTCACTGCGTTCGATCCTGATTCTACCGTCGGCCCGCTCAACAATGCTGAGCCTGCTCAGGATAACTGCGTCAGCACCAACCTGGTCCCCAATGGTGGCTTTGAGTCCGCATCAAGTGGTTGGCAGATCTCCGGAAACGCTGGTATCACCTACAACGGCGAGTTCGGTCCTCAAGCCCGTGCCAACAGCGGAAACCTCGCCATGTAAGTCTCACCATCCCCTTCCCCATCACCTAAACTAACAATTTCCAGGGCTCTCCACTGGCCTCAAAAAGACGGCGTCAAAGCCGGTTTCAAGCGCACCATCAGCGGCCTCGTCCCTGGCCAAACGTACTATCTCGGCTACGGCCACCACACGGGCAACGGCGCCCATCTTCCCTACTACGAGTGTGACATCCTCGTCAAGTTCGACGGTGTCAACTTTGATGATTTTGATCCTTTCTACGACCCTAATGCTTGGTGGCAGTACCGCAACCGCATGAACTATGTCACACCTACGCATTCTACTGTTGAGCTCTCGTTTGTTCTTACTTGTCAGAACAACCCAGCTTCTTTTACGCTTCTTATGGATGATGTGTTCCTTTCTGCTTGTCAGAAATAGATGGTGTTTTAGAAGGTAGGCTTGCTTATAGAGTAGACTTAATAGAGCCTTCATGATCCTCACTCACGGCTTACGATTCACGTGCACCTTTTCGTATGAAAATAAGCCTTGATGTATTGAGGCTTGTCTAGCCTATCGCGGCTCTTGTGTCCAATCAACTTCCACGCCAAGACTTTCGAAGTGTTCTAGCAACGCAGCAATGTCTTCTGTTTTAATCGTAATGGAGACAAGATTGACTTTATGAGCCTGAATTAATTTCCAACTCACATTACCTTTTCCATGAATCCTTTCAAGATCACGGTTCAAAGTTTCAAGCTGGAAGTGCTTTGGCTCTCCAACGACCTGTACAATTCCCGGCTCTTCAGGTGCAGACATTATATTGATCGAGGTATAAAGTGTTAATGGATTGAGTTGTAAGGTAGTCGTGGCGGAACGAAGAGGGTTATGTATACAACTGAGTCGCCCAATAAACAGTGCATAGCTGCTGTTGAGGAGCCCTCGAGCAGAATCTTTTGGGAACAATGAATGTCTGTTAGTTCCTAACAGTCTGTGACCTATGTATTAGCCATTAGCCTTGATTCACCTTTGGAAACTCACCTATCAGTGATAAGTTTGCAGGGGGGAACTCTGACAGTTCACGATAACAGAAGCTTTACTACACGATTCCTAGGACTTTCCTAACATAACTCCGAAGTATCCACATTGTATATGTTCTTACGAAAGACTTAGTAACGCTGAAACGTTAATGGAATTTGTATTTATAGGGAGTTCAATCTAGCTCTTTGGCCACGAACTCGGGCCACGTCAATGTCACTCCCAAATCTCCAAGCATTTCTCTCAAACCAACCAGATCAACGGTTTCAGATGTAAAAATGAGTAAATCGTCAACCCTGTGCCATGTTGCCCTATCCTCCCCATAAATTATTTCCAAGGCAACGTCAAGGTAGTCAAGGCTGAAAATCTCAATTTTCGGTAGGAGATATGAATATCCTATGCAAGTGGTCATTTTGATGATAGGTTGTCTCGGCGAAGGTTTTTAATTAAATGTTTGCTTGTTGTTGGATCTCTTGTGCGACGTCAGGAGATTGGGTTGCCGAGCGTGGTTTTATTCTTTTGGGCGTTGCTTGACGTATTGTGAATGATTCCCTTTGAGCCTCGAGATATGAATGTGAGAGGGTTGGTGTGAGCTGAACATCTGTACCTCATCGACAGGTTTGTTATCCGCTGCTGAACCCGGTGCGCGCCACGTCTCGTATTGTCATAGATGTTATGACGACATTTGTAGCGCGTCAATGCCGCTCTCTGCTGTGATTAGATGCTCAAGCATTGATACATATCAGACCTTGCAGTCTTTCACGGGATGATCGTTGATCAGTCTGATCGTCAAACATAAACAGTGGCATCAAACGAAGTGGTAATTGAGGGCGCGAAATAAACTCTATTATCGTCTATTTATTAAACTAGACGTTTGTCGTAACATCTTTTTTCATTAATCTCTTGAACATCTTACAGACGGGACTTGGTGTCCTCCTCACGGCCCTTTAGGTTAGGGTGAGGAGCGCGAACAGGTCGAGTGACAGCGTAGAAAGCAAAGCCCTGAGATTGGGTAGAGAACTGCCTATGCGTCAATATTGCGTCTCTCGAAGCGATGAAGGCGAATGGGTACTGACCTTGACCTTGGATCCAACGTGGAAGAAAGCAAAGTCACCGGGAACAAGGTGATGCGTGATACCAGTAGCCTCATCCTACGAATCATCAGTTTCACTATCGACAATAAGTCTTGCTAGGAACATACCAGCACGTCAATTTGACCACTCAAGACATACTTGCTCTCCTCAAAATCATAATGCGCAGGACGGGCAGGACCAGCCTCGATCTTGTAGAAACCGGATGTGATGTGAGCGGGGGCATCGGTCTTTGTGCGGATGGTATGGAAGTCAGCGACTGTGGCGTTCTCGCCTTGGGGCAGAGGGATGAACTCGTGGCCGGCGCCCTTGATGACGGTGAGAGGGACGAGTTTAGACATTTTGACGGCTTATGGGGTATGAAGAGTATGGAACTGAAAGCGGAGATACGGAAAGATAAGGACGGGCTTTTATACCTTGGGAGTTCAACGTGTAAGACACTTCGGTAACTGCCCCGATGCTGGGCAAGATTTGTGGGGAACGGATGTACTCCCGGTCTCCACTTCGACGCGGAGGTGAATTTGATGTTGAGTTGAAGTTGTCATTGCTCTTCCATTTCTGATAAGATAACTCAGATGAACGGTTGACTCATCATTTCTATAAGATATCTTCGGTATCTCTATGTAGAAATATTTCTTGACTATTCTCTTCATGCTCCTTTGTTGGCATCAAATGCTGGCCGAATTAACTCTCCGGGTTCTGGGGTTAGCGTAGCCGCCCGGACAAGACTCGGGATGTCTCCTCCACGTGATCGGAAAACTGTCATTACTGCCGAGAGGAGCTGAGTCTGTCAATCACATTAAGAGAAGTATATCTTGCGAGTGGACTGCGAGCAATTCACCAGAACCGTTGTTGTCTAGTCGAGTATACTATATGCTATACCCTCGCTAGGGGGCAAGAAACCTTAGGACCTTTACCCTAATATTTAGTTTAGTCTAAGCTTAGGGAACTCTTTACTGAGTTTATTTTGGCATGCTCTTTTAAAGTCTTAAGTTTTCTTGCTCCCTGAGCCCTTGACTTTGTATCTACAGTCATCTGGGTCCGGAGATTGTGAGCGCAATGATGTTGCCACTACGTTCAATCAGTGGGTAAAGCCTGTGGCGGTCGGCATGCCTTCGTTGGTTGTCATCAGCGGTCCAGTATCAATAGTATCATTACTCAACGTCTTTCTTCAGCTTTTGGACTCAATCAACCATTTCCACTGCGGTGGTTCGCATTGAGTAAAATATCGACCGGATAGACCAAGCAAGACATGTGCATATCGGTGTTTTGGCCGTCAAGTCTGCCTTGTAACTTGGCATTTATAACTGATTCAGAAATTAGTCCTTGCAATTGGACGCTCTCAACGACCTTGCGTTCGATGGCGAAAATCTCCCTTTGCTATTGGGTCACGACGCTGAGGCTGACAGACTAGAGCTCAGCTGGAACGCCACCAAAGTCCGTATCTGGAGATGCCAGCTCGTAACTGACTTTTTAGATAGTCCCTTTTCTTTGTCTTTGTTTTTGGTCTTTTTCATTTATATCTTCTTGTTATTTCATGCTTCTTCTCCTTTTGTGAATCCGATATGCAGCCTGATTAAAACTCGATGGACGCCATGAAGAAGCTCTCTGGCTGGAGAAAGACGGCTCTTTACCTTGCCATTCTCGCAACAATCCTCACGACCTTCCTAGTCACAGCTCTTATCATATCCCTTCATGTCATCAGCGGCGGCGGAGCATCTATCTTTGGAGAAACCGCAATCCTGAGCGGTTCATGCGATAGAGTCTCACGTGCAAATCTATGGATCCATCTCGCCATCAACGTTATCGGAACAGGCGTCCTCGGCTCATCAAACTTCTTCATGCAAGTCCTCGTTGCTCCAACGAGGCATGATGTCGATCGCGCCCATGCTTCAAAGCGCTGGGTAGAAATTGGCGTCCATTCCATTCATAACTTTCGCTTTCTTTCGAAGCGTCGGATTTTCCTTTGGGCGCTCTTCTCCCTTACCAGTATTCCTCTACATTTGGTCTTCAACGGTTCTGTCCTCGAGTCCAAGGCTACGAATGGATTTGTGGCCATCATGGTCTCGGAGACTTTTCTCAATGATGCAAGATTTACCCTTCCGTCTGTGACGACATCATCTAACTACACACATGCCCTAAACAGTGGAGGAGCACCCCCAACAAAACTATCAGGAGTATCAAGAGTTCTCTAAATGAAGAGTCCTGGGAGCGCTTAGAATTCCAAGACTGTATGCGACGCTATAATGATCTTGAAGTCCTCATGCTGAATCACCGGCATGTCGTTATGGTCATGAGCAATCAGAACAACACGCCTAGCTCTCAATGGACTCGAGCCAATGTTGTCAAAGAAGATAATGGCTGGGACGACCAAGATGCACCAAATTCCCTCTGGTTCGCAGGCCGGTACAATCGGTTCAAAAATTCACGGGGTCTCATCACAAATTCTACGAATAATAATACAGTACTTGGTTACTATATGCAGCTCGATCCAGACACTGGAGCCATCTACATGAACGAAACAAAGTATGAGCCCGCGTTTCGAACTATGAAGGTTGACTATTGTCTCTCCGAAATCTTTCACGCTCCCTGTCGACTGAGCATTGTAAATCCTCTTCTTCTTATTGTCTGCATCATGTGTATCTCTAAGTGCCTATTATGTTCTTATACCTTGAAAGTCAGATCTTGGAGTACTGAAGAGCCTCTCATGACTGTCGGGGACGCAATTTCTTCTTTCATTGCCAAGCCGGATACTTGCACAAAGGGAATCTGCACACTCGATGCTGAGGACCTGCATATGAAACTTGATCCAGAGAGAGCACTCGGCAGCTCACGGCCATGGAAGAAGAAACAGGTGTTAGCTGGGAATGCAGTAAACCCGGGGATTTGGATCCTTTCTTACATGCTTATCGGAAGCCTGTTAGTTCTTGGAGGGCTCCTCCTTGCACCTGCGCTGCAGACGCAGTCTTTGTAAGTAATTGCTCAAAACCTACATCGAAAGGCTAACACGTTGATATGTAGGCGAGAGTCGCGATTCGCACATCATCAGAAAAACGCCGACGTCAACGATGTGGGGCTCAAGTCAGCATCACTACTTGGTCTTACCATGATATCTAATACACCTCAACTCCTATTATCTCTATGTTACATGACGTTGAATGGACTGACAACTCGAATGCTTGCCGAGTTGGAATGGGCTAGCTATGCGATTAGCTTCAAGGCTTTGAGGGTGACTAACCCTAGGGGTGACCAACGATCAACATATCGACTGCAACTCCCTTACCGCTGGTCCATTCCACTACTTGCAATTAGTAGTATACTGCACTGGGTTTATTCCAACTGCTTCTATTTGAGTAACTACGAATGTAAGTGGTTTCATGCTGTGTCAGGAAATGGCAATAAGCGCTTGGATTCGTCCATTGACAACTCCTATTAGTCTATGACCCCATGATACCTTATAAAATCGCGGAAATCGATCGCGGTCTTCAATTCTCATCCGTGGCCATTTTGATCGGTTTTTCTATATCAGTAGTAATCGCGCTGAGTCCTATGATTCTAGCAAAGCGCCATCTGCCAGGCCAGATGGTCCTAGGAGGAAGCAACTCCAAGGTCATTTCGGCTGCTTGCCACTGCATCCCCATCAGTCCGAGCCATGCAACAGGAAAAGCCGGCGCGATTACTGTTCATCCCTTGGAGATATCGGAAAGCGGGGGCAGCCCTTTGGATTTGATGAAGACAATGAAACTGAGATGGGGAGAGGTATCAACAATAAATGCAGAGAGCGAGATTGGTCATCTTGCATTTGGAGTTGAGGAGCAGGGAGTCACAGCACCGATCGAGGGAAAACACTACAGTGGAAGAGCTTGTGATTCTTGATTTATTCCCTCTAGCAATGCTCAGATATTAAGCCTGGTGTGCGTAGCAACAGGCTTCGCCCGCATCATCAGCGGAGTCTTGATCCACAACGCAAAAGACTTCTGATCCACCCAATTCCGACTCTCTTCACACAACTCAAGATCATACTTAAACAGCAATGTCGCTAAAATGAGCCTCATCTCATGCATAGCCATGTTCTGGCCAAGACAGTTCCGAGGGCCAAATCCGAAGGGTTGGTGAGCCTCCCACATATCTCCAGCATACTTCGAATCCGTCTTGAGCCATCTCTCCGGCACGAAGGTATCGGCGTCCCTGAAGTTTGACTCAGAGTGGTATGTGGAGTAATGGTGGACTGATACACGCGTCTCTGGTGGGATATACTTGCCCAGGATTTGCTGGCCGCCTGGTTGAACGACTCGTGGACTTCCGATGGGAACTGGGGGGTAGACACGAAGGGCTTCCTTCAGACAAGCATTCATGTACTTTAGTTCGGCAAGGCGTTCGAAAGTAAGGTCGTCGGTATTCGTGAACTTGCCGCGAATCTCTTCGAGCAGTGTCTTCATCTTCTCGGGGTAGGTAAGCAGGTTATAAAGGCAACCGCTCAGCAGTGTAGCTAGAAAGGTTCTCAATGTCAATCATCGTGTACGTCTATCATAGGACCATTTCTAATACATACCAGTCGTCTCAGATCCAGCAAGCATGAACAGTTCCGCATTAGAGTGCATTTTCCTGAAGTGTAAGTCCCTTGCCCTCCTTTGCCGACATAACCAAGTTCCAAACATCAGGCTGATCAGAACCATTCTCCAAACGGTGATTTACACGATCTTCCGAGTGTTTGCAATGCGTGACGCGCTGTTGTGTAACTGACTTTGGTTCAAAACGTGTGAATATCGCATTGAGAATGGGGTAGTAGTTGATCATAGATGCAATCGGTAACATCTTGAGAGATTCAAAGATGGACCTCACCCAAGGGCTGTATTCGTTATGTACTAGAAGATTAAGAGGGTGTCCGAAGCATAACTCGGCCATTACGTCAAAGGTCGTGAAGTTGAGCAGTTGCGTCATCTCAACTGGTTTGGCACCGTCGTTTCCAACTTCGGAGATTTTATACATGAGAAGTTCTGAGTACTTCTTGAACAGAGGTGCTTGTTGCTTCAAAGCGCGCTCTGAGAAGGCCGGTGAAAATAGCCGTCGCACGCGAGTATGGTTCTCCGTATTGGTAGTAAGCATACTAGGAACGCCTAACACCTGTATAAGCCAAGCTTAATTACCTCCATATCAATTGCTTACCGTTCACCGGCTGTACAGAGAACTCCTGCGCCTTCTCCGTAACTTTAGGTCCATGGATATCATTCCAAGCTTCGCTAGCCGTATAGCTCACATCTGTCGGGCCAAAGCGAACAACAGGTCCATACCGATCGTGCAAACCCTTCATCCACTTGACATCCTCGCCCTTGAGCGAAGCCAACCAGTAAGGAATGCGGGTGATCCCGCAGATCTTCGGGCCGGGGATGTTCGCTAGCGGATGCAGCGTGGCATGATAAATTGCATTGCCGAGAAGATACAAGGCCAGAATGGCTATGGATGCGAGAATAGGTCCCATTGTTGACGCGGTTGTAGTGAGAGAAAAAAGGAATTGCCGAGGAGGAGAGAGAGGTGATTGAAGAAGAAATCTTGGGTGAGGACGGTGACTGGCGGCTACTGGCTTGTCGGAAAACTGACAGGTAACCAACATCATTGAGTCCCTTCTGCATCATCCCTGGTCGTAAAAACGTTCCTTTGCGGCGTTGCGCTGCAGGTGGGCACTCAAGCCGGGGCCTGCGCAAATGAAACAGAAGAACTTTTCATCAAATTTTCATCCATTACTGTACAAACGGTCCTATCCTGCTGAAACGACAGCCATTTTGTGCTCTTTTTCTTTGGCATTGACCCAGTCTACATATATGAACTCCTGCTCGCCCAACTCGGACATTCTTACAGAAATGTTTGAGACAGGAGCAGAGGTAATTGCTCACAGGGTTTATTCGCTTACGAGTCTCGTCCCGGGATTCTCATATCATGTTCGTTCTTGGCTCTTGCAATAGCTCAAACTCTATTTCCATTTTGTGCTGCTGTTATTGGGTATGAAGTTGTAGCGCGAGGTTCAGGACCAGGGGAATAGTTTCCCTGGAGCAGTCGTCTCTTCCCTCGCCGGCCAAGGAGTCATCATCTAGGTTTTCCTTTTATCAGCTTTATGTTGTAACAATTGGTTAGACATTATGGTGTAATGTCTAAGTTGTGAGCTAGATGTGTTATTTGCAGTTGGGACTTGTGGCTAAGGTTAAGCTTTAGACTGCTGACACATATGTCAGGGACACGGTATCTTTTTTCATAGTATAAGTTCCTATTGCAAAGCTTCATGCTGAAGCTTGCTAGAGTTTTTGTTTGATCCTCGAAGTGTCTAAGTTGTGAGCAAGATGTATTATTTGCAGTTGAGACTTGTGGCTGAGAGCTTAAATCAGCACAGAGAACTTAGTCTTGGGTTGGAATAGAAGGCCCCGAAACTCTAAATAAGACTTAAAAAGAGGTCAAGATGAGAAGTGACAATTCGCCACTGAAAACCCTTCAACATCTCATTCGCAACATGTTTTGGTATGATCTTCCCTGGGATATTCGTGTTGAGATACTCCAACACCTTGCCCAAGCCAGCACCTACGAAAAACGGTCTTTGAGTAACTATGCTTCAGTGGCTCGAGAATGGCAGCCAGTATTCGAGAAGGTGTCTTTCAAAAGATTAGTGATCACACCGTCTGAACTCGGCATGTTTCAAGCCGTATTTGATGTGATCCGGCGTAGACAATGCCTTCAACACATCGCTTACAGGCTAGAATTCCCTCGTCACAGGCTTGCTGATGACGACCATGTTGGAGGCTTTGGTGATGAGAACCTCTTTTTACAAATGCGTCTTATCTCACGCACAGGTGAGGGGGCCAACGATACCCTGTCTCGACTCCCTCAGCAACAGAAGGAGATTGACGAAGCTTTCACCACAAGCCTTCGCGCTTTGTTCTTGGAGCTTTCGTCTTGGAAGACTGACGAGTGTCTAAAAGGCTTCGAGCTAGAAATCGTTGCTGACACTGAAAGCGATTGGCAAAAGAATGCAACAAGAATTCGACGAACCTATCCTATGAGGTTTACGGGAGAGACGCGGGATTCAGTACCAGCGACTTCAGATACAACAGTCATCCGATATAGTCCCAATACCTGGCACAATACCCTTCGGGCCGCAGAGCTCGACTTTGTCTTCTTTCTTCGTCTGGCTCTGGAGCCTGGAAACATGTTATCTCCAATGGTTCATGTTGTCTCCAGCCTTTCCATCCTTCGCAAAAGCATTCGACAGTTCAGTCCTAGAGCAATCGCACATATAATCAGTCGTCTCCCGAATCTTAGGAAGCTAATTTGGGAAATTCGGCCATATTGCCACTGGCGAGCCGAGTATGCATTCTATCAGGCTCTCGAAGAAACCGGACAATTATGGCCTGCATCTATTGAAATGGTCAGAATTCGTCAGACACCAACATCAAGGCCTCCAAACGTCCTGGAGCCCAGCCATTCCCTGACTGCATTTTCACTGAATCTTTCTATGAAGTGCCAACACCTCACTACTCTATCGATCGAGCATGGTATCAACGCGTTCAACTTGTTGACGAGACCAGACATACTCCAGAATATCCAATATCTATCTTTCAAGTCTGAAGAACGAGTACTTGGTGAAGTTCCTCGAGCTTCAAATCACCTCTTCGGGTTTGTGGGTCAAGCTGTGTCTCGTTTACCAAGTCTGAGATTCTTTTTTATGTATAGCATGAGTGACACCTATGCAGGCATCATTTGTTACGAGCTGTCGAGTGAAGCTGTGAATCTGAACGTTAGGTGCAGCTGGTCATTTTATATCAACCAGGGGGACAGAAGCTGTTGGGAGAGAACCGGGATATTTTGTTCGACTGGTATCAAATGGAATATACAGCAGAGGGGCATTGATGAGGTCAGGTATTCCATCAAATGCATCAACGACCGATATGGCCAGCTCTGGTAACCCAGTCATCTTCTCAAGTCAAAGCTTAATCCGGAGATATCACGAGGAAGGAGTTCACAGCCATGTGCCTCACAGATGTACCTCCTACGGTTTGGATTCCCCCATCACCTTCCGTCTCAGAATGGCTTCACAACCATGAATGTCTCCTTCCCTAGCTGGCAACAATCTCCTTTATGACGCCAGACTTGGTGATGGTGTCTTTTTCCCTTCTCCAGCCCTCTCGTCGCCTCGTCCGCCCGCTGTTGTTAGTTCCCATCCCCGATTCTACAGTCATTTCGGACACTAGGAAGCTAACATGATGAATAGTAACGCGTCAAAAGCTCTCAATTTCCCGTTTTCCGTAAGCAACATGCTCTTCCTGGTTGGCCTCTGGGAGACACTAACAATGATTGCAGTTTACCTTCAAACTTCAACCACCGTAAGTGTTCATCAGGTTCGTTTGTCTACTTGGTACTCACGTGATCTTAGATGAACTCCGATCGCCGATCCTCCCACCGGCCCGTTTGGGTCGTTGTTTTTCGAGAGGTATGATCCTTACTACCAACTGTCGATTTTCTACCTTCTATCCCACGGTCGCATGCGATTACATAGTGCAATTTGCGAGAGTCCCAGAGCCATTCTACGATGCGAGGAGTTCAAGAACATGCGATTGTCCTAACTGTGCTATTAGGCTATCCCCCTTATACGCCGCCCTGAGCGAGGTGGCTGGCCTGGGTGCCCTCCCATGGCCGAGGAGTGGGTGTTTGCCCGCCTGGAGCGGCTCGATCCGGGCCTCCGGCGGTTCTCCGTCCCTGCCCGAGTGGCAGTGCGTTGCTGGTTCCCGGGCGTTCGAGCCCGAAACGATCTTTCTCGCGCTGGGCGTCTAGCCCAGCGAAACCGCGACATGGCGGTTCTGTCTCGCGCTCGCGCGCGAGCACGCGAATTCGTTGCGCTCCGCAATGAGATCAACCCTGGGCCCCTGTCCCAGACAGAGGAGGAGGAGGAGGAGGATGATTTCCTTGTCCCCCGTCGTTAAAATTCCCACCGTCGTTCTCGCTTTCCCTGGTAGCGCGCTATGGAGTCGGTTCTCGCGATGCGAATATTCTTAACCAGATATACCTTGTTCGCACCACCGAGTACCAGACCTACTGGGAACTTCTATACTTTACCTCATCGACTATCATTAAGTGCGCCATCGGTTTTACATCCATACGCCTCTACCGTCGGAACCGGGTTGTCTTTTCTATATGCGTCAACATGTCGATTATGGTCATCGGGACAGTACTGGCCCTGGCATTCGTGTTTGCCAATTGCAAGCCTTTCAATGCGATATGGAATCCAGCTTTGTGAGCTTATAATTCCTCGTATTAGCGTCAGTACTTAAATCAGCTAACGGGAGTGTCAGAGGGACTTGTCAGAAGGTCATCAGCTTGCAGACGGTGAGCTACATCGTTTCGGCTATCCAAATGGCGACCGACTGGACATGTGCGATCATTCCCTTCTTCATCGTAGTAGGACTACAGATGTCTCGGCGCAGAAAGATATCCGTCATCGCTATCCTCGGTCTTGGTGTTTCAGCGAGTATTGCGACCTGTATTCGGATGCCCTATCTGAAGTACTATGACGTGGTGAAATATCCAAATGAGATCGCTTGTACGTTTGGATACGTTACTTTTCCTTGGCCTATAGGTACATCTTCTAACTTTCGTCTTATTTAGATCATCTCGGCGTCGTCAGTATCACCTCCAACGTTGAATGCTGCCTAGGCATCATCGCGTGTTCTCTACCACCGCTCCGAAAGCTGTTCAACTTCTACTACGGCTCCTCTCACGAAGGAAACTACCAGTACACAGGCAAATTGAGTTCCACAAATCTGCCTTGTAACACATCAATATCTGCATACACTTGCTAATTATCGCAGAGCGAGAACGTTCTTCAAAATTCCGGTCATGGTATCAGGTTGGATTCAATCAATGGCCGAAAAGGAACATTTCACGCATCAGCCCAACGTGTTCCATCACGAGCTCGAGATCACGAGACAGGCAATGATAATTCAAGCAGCAAGGGAATTATACGGGAAACGGAGGTCAGAGTTAGCTCATCGAGGTATAACTCGTAGCCCGAAATGATTTGCGCGAGGTGTCACATGAGAGCGTCATGATGTTGGCCAAGCCTAACATTGTATGAAAATGCCGGTTCAAAACTATAGAAGTCATAGAAATACATAAGAAGAAATGCAAAACTAGAAATTATATATCGCTAGAGGTCATTTTGGACCCAGTGCAAATGTCTGATGAACTAGATACCCGTCGCACTGGATCTGATACGATCGGCTGGGTTATCACCTTAACTTGTGCACACGCTATGCACACCAACTTCTGTTAGCGCATAATCGTCAACTAATATTTTCTCCAGTCTACCAAGTCTCGTGCAGCGGCTTCACATTAAAATTCCGGCAATTGCCAAGCCCGGACAGTCATCGTATGGAACTGATTACGCCCTCTTGTGCCAATTATAACAGGTTTGTAACATAAAGGGAAGCCAATGATTGCCATTCCTGGTGATGCTGACGCGGGGTTGAGGATAAGCTTACTGCGCTGACGCTGCTGACATCTTCTCAATGACTATAAGAACCTCGAAAGATCAATCTTCACGACTGATCTAATTCTGTAGAACGCTTGTCGTATTGCCGTAATATCACCAAAATGGCAATCACTGATAAAATCCACCCGATTTACAGCCTCTGGTTCCTCTGGGTCGACCCCATCCTGACTCTTGTCGGGATGTATGTCAACTTTGTCGACCACGATCTCGCCATGCAGGCCTTCTTCATAAATTACCCACCAACAGACCACTTCCGCTGTTTCATCTACCAGATCGGCGGCATGGGCACGTCATACCTAATCATCCTCGTCGTACTACTACGCTACACGCACGACATCAACATCTGGAAGATAGTGCAGCTAGCTATCTTACCAGCTGACTTCACCATGCTCACGGCTATATACATCGGCATGCGCATCTCGGGTAATTTAGCGATTGCGGATTGGCGCTCGGAAGATTGGTTTAGTATTGTTGTTACGGGTATCTGCACTGTTCTCAGAATCGCGTTTGTTCTGGGCGTTGGGGTCAAGGATACGAGGGGGAGAGCCAAGAGGGCTTAGTTCAGCCAAGAAGGCACAGCCGGTAGGGCTGAAGAGATGAGATTTTGGTGGCGGACGGGATGAGATGGCTAAATTCGCTTCGTGGGTTGGGTTAGCAAGCTCAAACTTGAGGCTCTGCTTGCGCCGCAAACTCACGATGACCTCAAGACGCCAGTCCCTGGATCGGAAGAGTTTTCCAGTGTCGTATAGTAATGTACAGAACCCCACTATTGACTGAATTTTCTCTCTGCTACTGTTTCATTCTTCCGCCGTGGAAAAATGGAATCAATGCTGTTTTCTGGTTTGATTACAAGTGGAGACTCGTTAATTCCTAAAGCGGTATAAATCCCAACTCTTTGATGCCCAAGCAGGAATTTCACGCGGATCCGCAGAGTTCATGACTCGATTTCTCTCCTGGCAATCGAGTGCAAATGTGATCACCACTTTGAGTTCTCTTAAACGTCTGCCTGATAATCCCTGCCATTGCAAAAATTGGGGTTTTGTTCTGTGGAGGAATTCGGCCCTTTACCCAGAATCGCGGGGGTCATAGCGCCCCCGTGATATCCTCGTTCTACCCAAATCGCGTTGTCTACCATGCGAAGAAGCTATACACAGGTCCGTTTCTTTCCGTCGTGTTGGAGATGGTGGAGTTTTTGTAGTCATCTGCTTGAGGCAACGGGCCGACAGTCGAAACGAGCAGAGTCGGTCATCCAAGGTTCTTACCCTGGACACGGAGACAGAGCGTGTTGAGCACGTCTCCGCATGTTTGTTCGCCATGGGGAAGTGTTAAGGTTGATTTGTGGGTTTGTGGTGCAATTGGACGGGGGACGTCGGGCGCGGTATTTTACGCGACTGCTGTTGATGATGCCGATTCTCCGGTAGCAAATCATAACATCTCACGACAAGAGGTCTAGATTGAGAAACAAAAGTTTAATTGATATTAGTTGTGTTACATTCTGGTGATTCGTAAGCTGTTAATTGAAGCCAAACATGAGATCCGTTGGCTAGCGTAGGGTAGCTTTCTCACAGTGAAGCATCGTCATGTTACTGATTGACAGCCAAGAGATGCGGCTGAATCATGGCGAGATCGCAAACGCTCTAGTGCTCGCTTCAGCGGCCGCTTTCATTCAATCAGTCTAGTCTACCACGAGATCCCATCTTGGCATGGGAATAGCAAAGCCTTCGACTTGGCATTGCCTTATGCCTTCTGTTTCCTTTCCATCTCCTGATACCTAACAAAAACTCACTTCGGCCATGCCAGGCTAGGAGTACTTGTGCCAACTTCTTCACGCCAACGTTCCAACGTTGGTCCTTCATTACGGAATGGCTTGTTTTCCCAGGTGGAGAGAAACAGGGCGACCGTCAACCGCTCCCGTGACGTAAAAGGCTTGCCGTAGAACATTTCTAGAAAAGGAACATCATTCATCCGCGGCTAGTCTCATGTCGATCCCTCCCGGGACTTGAAAGAGTGGACATGCCATTGGTCTACCCACCGGACCGACACATTCAATGCGACCCTTGAAAGGCTTCTCGGCAATGATGGATGGTTCGATGAACCTGTAGGAGTAGAGATCATCCGAGTAAGCATCATGTCACTGGTGATGATTGCGCGGTGATCCCGCTCTAAATGCTTTCGATCCTACGTCGCCTACCAACCTACCTTATCGATACAGGAGACGCGTTATGGAACTCCACCCCATAATCGGCTCAGACGGCATCTTCTGATGGAGAACCAGCGGCGAATCTTTCGGTGCTACCGCCATGGGCACGCTCCGCATTAGTTTTATTCCCCATAACTTTGTGTCGTTGCATTTTGCGGTGCCCCATGGCGAAACAGACTACTCACATAAAGTCTCTCCAGACTTGTGGAATTGTGGGTTGCATATAAAAACCTGGGGTTTGCCGCGACAAGCAATTCTCTTCCACCAGCCTACAGGTGTCACTGACAACCTTTACTCCTCACTACTCATTATACAATTGTAATTCTTTCACCATGGGCAAGAGTCGACAGAACTCGACCACCACGGTCGATCGTGAGAAGGATGAGATCCAAAAAGCAATGGGCCACGAAAAAGCCGAGTTCGAAGCCCTTGAAGTAGCTCGTCATGGCGGTCGTGAGATCGACGAGCTCATTGACGACATGGAGCGCCAGCTTGATGAGTCTGGTGGTCTGAATAAGGGCTTCTTCCAGATCCAGTTCGCCAACCCCAAGCACTTTACCTGGCTCCTGGTAGCGTTTGCATCCATGGGTGGTCTCCTCTCCGGTCTTGACCAGTCTCTCATCAGCGGCGCGAACTTGTTCCTGCCCGACGACCTTGGTCTCACTGAGCATGAGAACAGTCTTGTCAACTCTGGTATGCCGCTTGGTGCTGTTGGTGGCGCGCTGCTTTTGTCGCCTGCAAACGAGTACTTTGGTCGAAAGGGCGCTATTATCATCTCTATTATTCTTTACACTATTGGTGCTGCCTTGGAAGCTGGTTCAATCAACTTTGGTAAGTCGTCTGCCTCCGCGCGATCATCATCACCATGCTGACTATTCAGGTATGATTGTCTCATCACGTGTCATTCTCGGTCTCGGAGTCGGTCTCGAAGGTGGTACAGTCCCTGTCTACGTCGCCGAAACCGTCGAGCGCCGAATTCGCGGTAACCTTGTCTCTCTGTACCAATTCAACATCGCCCTCGGTGAAGTCCTTGGCTACGCTGTCGGCGCAATCTTCCTTAACGTCCCCGGCAACTGGCGCTACATTCTGGGTTCATCCCTCCTCTTCTCAACCATCATGTTCTTCGGCATGCTCTTCCTCCCCGAGTCTCCCCGTTTCCTCATCCACCAGAAGCGTCACCTCGATGCATACAAGGTTTGGAAGCGCATTCGCGGTATTGAGGACCGTGAGTCTCGTGAGGAGTTCTACGTCATGAGTGCCTCTGTCATTTCAGAGGAGAATGCTGTCGCTGAGGGTGCCAAGAACCATCGCTTCCCTTGGATGGACTTCTTTACTGAGCCCCGTGCTCGTCGCGCTCTTGTCTACGCCAACATTATGATTCTTCTTGGTCAGCTTACTGGTGTCAACGCCATCATGTACTACATGTCTGTTCTTATGAACCAAATTGGCTTTGACAAGAAGGAATCCAACTACATGTCCCTTGTTGGTGGTGGATCTCTTCTCCTAGGCACTATTCCTGCTATCTTCCTCATGGAGAGGTTCGGTCGACGCTTCTGGGCCATCACCATGTTACCTGGATTCTTTATTGGACTGGTGTTGATTGGTGTCAGTTATCAGTTCGACGTCAAGACTCAGCTGCAGACTGTCGAGGGTCTTTACCTCTCCGGCCTTATCATTTATATGGGCTTCTTTGGTTCCTACGCCTGTCTGACCTGGGTCGTCCCTTCAGAGGTTTATCCCACCTACCTTCGAAGTTACGGAATGACTACATCTGATGCTCTTCTCTTCCTCGCCTCTTTCGTCGTCACCTACAACTTCTCCGCCATGCAGAATGCCATGGGCAGGACTGGTCTTGCTCTGGGCTTCTATGGTGGTATTGCGTTCATTGGTGAGATCTACCAGATCTTCTTCATGCCTGAGACCAAGAACAAGACTCTGGAAGAGATCGATGTTGTCTTCTCGCGACCTACCATGGATATTGTTAGAGAGAACTGGGCTGGTGTTAAGGAGACCACCCGCCTCCTACTCACTGGACATTGGCACAAGGTCTTTGTCGAGCAGGCTATGACAGATCCCAAGGATCAGGTCCAGATCTCTCATGCTTAGATGATTACTATGATGTTGGTGGTGGATGGGGTTGGTTATTTAACGTTGATGATACCAAGAGTAACTAGTTACTATTAATGACAACTGAATGCTCAACTATGCTAGTGTGCCTTCTGCGTGAAAAGTCTAAAGCCATGGGACGAGTTACAGTTCAAGATCCTGCCATGTAATCGAATCATGTTGATTCTCCTTAGGCTATTCTAAACTTATCCAACGTAATTTAAACCCGATTAAATTACCCTCGGTATCTCTAAATTATGTTAAACTTCTCTAAGTATGTCTGTCCTTTGTGATAGAAATCATCCCTTTTAGCCTGCGTCCAAATATCCATACCCCGAACCCATTACCACCGAATAATCATTTTAGCTTTCCTGTCCATCATATCTATAAACACCACGATTCTCAAGTTGCGTCTGGAACAAACTCTGTGGTTCAACTCGCTTCCCCGTCTCCAGCAAGGTAGCATTGCCCTTTGGATCGTTACCCTGGTCTCCGCACCCAATGCACCAATTGATGCCGGTAGGTGGGGACTCGAACTCACAACGCCCATCTATGTTCCAACCAACACCACCATTGATGGACCAACCGTGACCTGAACCCTTGGTGTTGCGGTTCACGAAGTACGTTGCTACTGAGGTATCTTCTACCAACAAACCCTGAGCCCATCTCTGATGAGGGTATATAGTCTGAGAATCAGACTTGGTCTTGTGACGGAGGATAGCATTGGGACCAGGCGTCAACGACCCCGTGGCGACGGAAAAGCAGCGCGCAGAAGGGATACCAACTTGTTCACAGTCTTGAACAAGAACTTGTGAACCTTGGATCAAGATGTCAAAAGGAAGCGCACTTCCCGAGATATCTTTATCTCGGTTCATGGTAGTGTTCTGGATGGTGATGCGAGAGACATCTTGGTCAATCTGGAAGAACTTGTTGAAGCCTTTCAGAGTGAGACCACTGACCCAACTGTCAACTGTCCAAGATGGGAAGCGGACGGCAGCAGCGTTGCACGTCTTGTCACTGAGAGAGGCCCCAGAGCAAGTGTCGGGTACCTCAATGGAGAGATCCTTGATACCCATCTCACTGTTGGTTTCAGGAGGGGTATAGACAATGAGCTCTGGCTGCAGATAGTCCAAGTCAAGATTGTCTGTCAAGGGTATCCTGAGGGTGATGTTGTTACCATAGACACCGCTGATCTGATTTGGCGTCATAAATCTTTTGTTCTCCTACATAAAGTTAGTACATACACAGTTACAAGCGAGGATGACTACATACCGGTATCCAGGTTTGGGATGAATCGTCTCGCACCAGACTGCTCATGCCATTGGCCTTGATCCACGATTCTGTGGCTATTCTAGAAACGTAGACTAGTTGGTCCACTGCAAAGCCAGTGCTGTTGACGACCTCGACTGAAGAGGAGCCGATGGGAACATAATCATTGGTGATGTTTGACCTGAACCCGTACCTGGGCTTGACAGTATTGCTAGAACCAAGCGTGAAAACAGGTACAGATGGCTTCTCGCTCAATGACAGAACGGTTTTACCACCAGCAGACCCGGTGACGACAACGTTGCTAGAGAGGTTCAGGCCTGCGGTCATAGACCATTTACCAGGAGGCAGGATGACAGAGCCACCGCCCGAAGAAGCAATGCTATCAATAGCAGCTTGTATCGCCGGCCTCACATCAACGCTATTATTAAAAGAAACAGTGATGTTGGGGGCGGTGATGTTGGGCAGTATGATAGCAGAGTTATGATACCCAGCAAAGCTAAAGTCAGGGATCACATCCCCACGAGAACTCATGACTGTCGTCCAATCAAACGCATGATGCTTTTTCTTAGCCAGCGTGAAGTAGGTAGCACACGTAACAGTGATAGTGACGATGATAAAAATGGCAACGACGGAGAAAATGGTCCAGCGAGAGAAACACTGTCGAGGAAGAGGCATCGGGAAAGTTCCAAAAAGGGGAATAATTCAGGTGGGGGAGTAGCAGTCCTGCTACTCATGTCGGAGTGAGGGGTTATATAAACCGTCAAAACATGGGACAGCATTCGGCAAAGCGTGACTGGAATGAAGAGTGACATCTAGAACCCACTGATTAACTTTAACAACCAAGCATAATCGTCATCGCTGGTTGGTTAGTTTACCCAGTGAAAGAAGTATATCATCAATTGCATCATTATTAAGAGCATATGTAGGATATAGGTTCAGTGCTCATGCAGCCTACAAGTATAAAAAATAAGATGATATTTCTGCTATATCGGCGAGATCTATCTAACGGAGATATCGATAGGGTTTCCTTAACTGAATCGCCATCGGAATTTAACCAAATCAGACACTACGGAGGTATAATCTTACGCTTATGTGAGGGGTCTTACTTGTCCTGCGTTAGTGTCATGACTGGAATGGATGGCGCCCGGATATGGCTGCGGGAGGCGACATTGCTCTTGCGGGGACGGGCTGTAGCGGTGATGTCACTTTGTCTTAAATTTCAAGGTTGATTTGAAAAATCCTTGATTCATGGTTGCCTAACGGTTAGTGACAATCGCCGTTGTGCAATGGGGAAATGGGGATAGTCAGACATGCGGCGAACCGCAAACGTGGGATCTCGGCGAACTCTGGACAACCCCGTCATGGTGGGTTGGGTGAATCAACGGTTTTAGAAAGGTTGCCAAGGAAACAGGGCTTCTGTATTCGGAACATTGAACGATGAACGAGCTTTTACCGAGGCTCATGTAGACACTGTATGGAGTCATGGCATATGCTCAGAAGGCGAATAGTAGTTGCATCCATCACTATCATGACCGATTGAGTTTTTGATTGATTCATGATTGTCATTAAATATTATGCTAATTAACTTTTAGGTCTAGTGTTCTATTGCTAGTATGTAATCTAGCAGTCTACATCCGCTCGCTCGTCCTTGAGGCGACAACGCTCTGGTTTAGCAATTGCCTCATCATCCAACAGATTTTTCAACAACAAAGGCGCTTCTCCCTTTTCAGCCGCAGATAAAGCATCTGCGTCAAACAGCTTGGCCTCTTCTTCGGTTATTTCCACTTGAGGAGGAACGGGACCAGAAGATGCCGTGACTCCAGATACACCCCAGACTTGACTTCCGAGGTTGGTGGCAACCTTTGTAAAGATGATGACACTCATGACTGGAGATACACACTTGTTGATCAGGTATCCGATTGCAAGTTTGTGCCCTCGCTTTCGTAACTCAGGCTCAAGAAGAACTGAACAGAAGAACCAAAGAGAGGGCAACTGGCCAACTACCAACATGGGAACAAGCTTGAGAGCAGAGACATGACGAACGCAGCTTGCGATGAACAAAGCAGTGTTGAGAATGCGGTAGTACACCAAGCTCAGACGGATGACTTCAACAGAGGCAGCAATGCGAGTAATGGTGATCATCTTCTCGCCAGCCAAATAGAAGTAATTGTTGAAGTAGGCATTTGAGCCCCATCGACGTCTTTGGCTTAGGTAGTGGAACAGTGACTGGGGAGCAACCGTCTCACTGACGGCATCAGGGACGAACAGTGTGCGAAGATGATCACCCTGAGACAGCATTGAGTAAGTGAGTCGCCTGTCAGTGCCCTAGAAAATTTAGGTTAGCCTTGTGGGGAGGCTACGGGAAGTGGGAGCAATGTTTCTTGCTAGGAGAATTAGGGGTTCCACTTACGAGATATTGCACTTGGTGGTTAATGACTAGTTCACCGGTAACGGGTTCGGCGTATTTCCGAATAGCACCGGCCATTTCTGGTCTCACTGCTATCATGGTGATGCAACCAGGTAAACAAGTGACTTTTCCAATGAACCCTTCAGCTCGCCGTCTGACATATTGTCCAAACGTGTACTGTAGAATGTTAGACCACGTCACAGTCGAATAGTTGGGGGAACATACCTGAAATTGTTGATAGAGATTCCAAAACGACCATTCATATCCAGGTTCAAGCTCAACCAGGACAAGTCCACAAGCAGCAATAGCCTTGTCATCACGAGCAAGAGCATTAGCCAGAAGAGCGACAGCGCCCTTGTAGATAGTAGAGTCGGCATCGGTGCAGAAAACCATATCAAAGCCCTTGAAGTCTTCGCCCTTGGTCAACTCAGGGAGAATTTCGTCCCACATCTCCTTTCGTAGAAGCTTTGTGTAGAGAGGAGAGTTTTCACGAGGAAAGTTGAAAAGATCATGGCAGAGAATGAGAGAATCCTTCTTGCCGGCGTTCTTGACCTTCTCGATGACAATGACAGGGACATCTTCCATGAAACCGGCAAGGACGTTCAAGACACCCTTCTTCCACTTAAAAGAGACGTAGGGGCGTTGGAACTCGCGAACCATTCTTGTCATGTGTGATCGAACATCCCGAGGCTTGCCATCGAGGATGACGACCATGACTTGCTTGTGAGGCTCAACACCATTATCCCGAAGAGAGAAGATAGTCTTGACGATCTGCTCCTCACTCTCAGAGTAGGCAGGGATGAGAGACAAGATCCATTTTCGGCTGACAGGCTTGGGTGGGTAGAACTTGTCATGGATAGCACGATACATCATCCCGGTAGGAGACAGGATCGCAGATAGGAAATCCTTGCTCTTGACGAACAAGATGACGATGAAGATCAACTTGGTCTTCTTACCAAAGAAGGCAGTGATTGCCATGCAGATGTTGAGAAACACGATGATCCCCATGAAGGCGACCCTTTGGTTGCGCAGATCCCTTTGCGATAGGATCCTCGCAGGATCGACAGGGTCTTCGATCTTGGGGTAACCGCATGTCTCAATGCTGTCATTTGCGTGCACTGGTGCTGGCTCAACAAACTTCGATGAGACAACCTTCGGTGAGACAGAGACAGTAGGGCTGAGTTTCTGGGGATCTGACTCAAGAGGGCAGATACTCTCCTCATCAGTGGTAGAGAATAGAGAGTCTTTTGAGGGTGAGACATTGAGATTGAATAAAGGCGTGAGGTTTTCTGTAGGAGAAGGGAAGAGAGGGTCTTGATGGATCTTGGGCTCGGCAGGTGGTGTAGGGGGCTGTTCTGAGATGACATTGAGAGTAAAGAGAGGGGCATCCTTCTTGTGGTGGTGATGATGGTCATGATCGTCATCGCCAACAACAGTCTCTGCTGTAGAAGAGAAGGAAGTGTTCTGCCATGATCTCATGTGCCGCATAGGAGGACGGTCAGAAGCATGAAGGGAGGTATCATTGGCAAATTCATTATCGAAGTAAGCCTTCTTGGCCTCAAAGGAGTACAAGGCACTTCTCGGTCGTGTACTTAGAGAAGCCATGTTTGAGAAAAAAAAAAGGCGTAGAGAAAAGAACTGAACGAAACAAAGGAGAAACGAGGGGAGGAATTCAAGACATGGCCTTCAAATCAACAGCTCACTCGAGGCAAAAAGATCATCCAAACAAGGTCCCCCCATCATGACAACAGGTAAAGGGCCTTGGCAGTATTGAAATCCTGGCTTCGCCCCTGTCGAATTCCAGTTCCCTGGGCCGTTTTCGACCAACTTGGCCGTGCCATGCATCCTACACGTTTTTTCCTGAAGAAACTATGGACAGGGTAGGGGAGACAAAAAGAAAAACCTAGGATCTCTATCACAAGGGACGAAAAGATTTACGAAAGCTTAGTCTATCTTAGCGGGCCTTTAGACCAGGCAATTTTGGCACCCTGTTTCAAAGTCCCAAGTTTTTTCTTACTCCCTAAAAGCCTGAAAGCAGATCAATACTGAAGGTGGCAACTTCCAGGAACAATTCCATCAACGTCGAGATGAATCTGGTTTCGTTGATCATTGCTCCTTTCATCATGGGTGGTCAAACGGGTGGAGTGTGTCGTTTAGACTGACATTCCTGCGATATCCGGAATGGGCGTTCTGTCCCGCGTGTCCCGTGTGCCACGCCGCCACGCCTCGCTGAATTTCAGAGACAAAGATTGAAAGACATGGCGTTGTCGTTAGCTAGAGATGGTCTAGTTTAGCTCTGATTAATGCCGTGGGCTAGGTATGTTTATTTGATGGCGAACGGCTCTATCTACGTCGGCGGAATATGTTCGACCGATGAGATTCGGGGAGGGATCCCGTTTAGGCAACTAAGCGAGCTTTCTACAGTATTTTCAATTGTGTACGATAGTCAAGAAAGTCTGCATCCATGCAATCAAAAGGTCCCCTGAAGACCCCTTCCCGGGTGAAAAGTCCCCTTCAGTTGGAGAAAACATGACAAGTGTATGCTTGGCAGCATCCTCTTAAACTCTGAATCAACTCTAGAACACTTCGCTACCACATGGCATGAAAAGCCGAACCCTTCATCATACGACAGACCTGCCGAAAACAACTGCCATGTGCCCATCCTCCCAGGAACAAAGGCGCCGATCCCCGTTTCCCATGCACTGCACCTGCATCTGCACGTTGAAAGAGCGTTGGGTCTATGTGACAGGTCAGGTTTAGGCAGGTATGTGATAAGTGGCTTACCCCAATTGCGCCATTTGTAGGGGTAAAACGATGAGAACGGTCTGTTTTTTGTTAGGTCGACTGTCGGGCCTTTGTTTAAGTGGTGATTTACCTTGGCAGGCCATTAGAGTTATCTCAGGGTCTGGGTCCACATCCAGCGCAACGATGGGGAAAGGGGAATAGATGCCTAGGCCCGAATGTCACTGCTGCACAACCCCTCACTTGTTTATGGTATGGCCCTGCTATTTCCTTGATTTGTGTCAATTAAACCTGAAGAAACACAAACTGATCTGGCATTAATCGTGTTTAGCTCACGCGCGAGTCTGTGCACTGGATCTCCAAAGCATGGTGCCCCCGATCGATCCAACCTATGCCCCAGCACAAGGTCGATCGCACGTGAATCGCTTGCACTCTAAAATAACTGTAATATATCATAATGTGCCGGAATGCTATTGCCACTGCCAGTGGCATGTAATAGGATTGGATTTCTGCTTGGCACTGCATTCCTCGCTTGCACACTAGGGCCACTAGCACTCTTTGCCGGCCGGGACTATCGCCACTTTTTTGCTCCGAACGCGATAGTGCTCAACCCACACAGTGGCTGCGGGAGCCGCCGCTATGTCTGTGCTGTGCAGGTAATCATATCGAATCGAAGAAGCCTACCTTTCCCTATTCGGACGGGCTTTTCGTCCTCTCGGGGCGAGATTCATCAAGGGAGGGTTGCAATATCTTGGACTAAGAAACTTGGGTCGACAGATAGTCCGTTCGACTATTCCTAATGCTGCCGAATCTAGACTGGTTGCTCATAGCTCTCATCGAAAAATTGTTCAAAGTTTCTGCTTTTGGTTGAGTATGGAGATGATGGAGCGAAATCTTCGATCAGGAAGCGTTTTCAGTATCAACTAACAGTCTATAAGAAGACAGCTTCCAGCAGCCTAATTCACTTCTCATCACTCATCTCATCAACATAATCATCTCTTCAGAGTACTTTAAACACTCTTCACTCCCCTCCTTGTCTCACTCTCCCATTATCACATCTTCTGTCTCACTATCCACACACTCTTACATCAACAATGCCTATCGTTGCCAATCTTGTCCAGAGACCTGCTCCTCGCAGCAAGGTTCTCCCCCACCAGACCAAGACCAAGACCAAGCAGAGCCATGCAGCCAATACTTCACCCGCCAAGCCTATCATGGCACCCACTGAGGCTACTCCTCTTGTCGCAGTGATCGGCGTTGGCTTCGTTGGTACTGGTCTTGTTGACTCTTTCTCTTCCAAGTACGAGATCATGGGCTTTGACATCTCTGAAGATCGTCTTGAGTTCCTCAGGGGAGAGTTCAGTGCTCGACCCAACGTCTCCTTCACTTCCAACGAGTCTGATCTTGGCAACGCTACCCACTTCCTTATCTCTGTTCCTACCCTTCTTCGCTCTGACAGGACCATTGATCTGTCTTATCTCCGCTCTGCTCTTCGCCGTGTTGAGCAGTGGGCTCGTCCTGGCTGCACTGTTGTCATTGAGAGCTCTGTCTCTGTCGGCCTCACTCGCGAACTCCTTGGCCCCATTGCTAAGGCCAAGGGTCTCTTCGCCGGAATGTCTCCCGAGGTAAGCCGAACCATCTACACTATCTTACCATGACTTATACTAACAAGAACTAGCGCATTGACCCCGGCCGTGTTGAGCCTCCCATGCGATCCATCCCCAAGGTTGTTTCTGGCCTCGATGATGTCATCCCTGGATCTCTCGACGCTGTTGTCCGTCTCTATGGCCGCGTCTTCGACAGCATTGTCCCTGTCTCCAAGCCTGAGGTTGCTGAGATGTGCAAGCTCTACGAGAACTGCCAGCGCATGATGTGCATCGCCTATGCCAACGAGATGGCCGACGCTTGCAAGGGTCTTGGCATTGACGCCTTCGAGGTGTCTCGTGCTGCTGCCACTAAGCCCTTCGGTTACATGCCCTACACTCCCAGTCTCGGTGTTGGTGGTCACTGCATCCCTGTCAACCCCTACTACCTCCTCTCCAACTGCGAGTTCCCTCTTCTCGAGGCCTGCGCCGACAAGATGAACAAGCGCCCTGCCACCCAGGCCCAGAAGATCGTCGATGAGCTTCGCGGAACCAGCAAGCTTCAGCGCCGTGACTCCGGTATTGAGCTCAGCAAGCGAATCCTTGTTGTCGGCATGGGCTTCAAGGCCGGACAGGACCATCTCGTCAACTCTCCTGGTCTCCAGCTCGCCAAGGAGCTTCAGAAGCTTTCCATGGATGTCACCTTCGCCGACTCTCTCGTCAAGCAGACCGCTGTTCCCGAGATTCCCCGATTGGCTGATGAGGACTGGAACAAGGAGGAGCTTGAGAACTTTGACATGATCGTTGTCAGCTTCAAGCAGTGGGGTATGGACTTTGATGTCTTGGACCAGATCTCTGTTCCCGTGCAGATGTGGTGCCAATAGAGAGTTCAAAAAGCTTGATATAGGCGTTCTGGTTTCTGGTTTCTGGTTTCTTGTTTTCTATAATACATCAATGTCTTCTTTCTTAGCATAGAGGTAATAATCATAAGTTAATACAAAGTCGTTCAAATAATCACTTCCTACCTCATGATCTTTTCTAAAGTTGCTTCAATTCTTCTTAATGGCTTTAGATCAACTTTACCATCATTAACAAGTAGACTTGCATCAATTCGTGTTGATAGTCTTGCGGTTATCACGTGAGACCTCGCCGGACTTGAATTGTTCCGCTCGCATGAAAGTAATATCCGGCAGTGACACGGACGAGAAAGTAACTTTACAATTTCCGCCTCATGCGACACGACAATTGCGGTACTTAGTTGACCATTGGCTCGGTGCTTGGCCATCGGCCAGATTACAGAACGCATGATGCTACTGCGGGGGATTGTCACGGACCCCATCATGGAAGAACACATAGAAACTTCGATGGCTGATCATGATACGACTCTACGGAAGATTAGTCCATGCGCCAAGATGTTGCCAAGTGACCGGTGTGAGTGAGGGTGTATAGAAAAAGCCATCAGCACGCCAAGATGTCAAGGGCTTGCCAAGATCTCAGCTTATCCCACATTTCCTGCCAAGAGTCACCAATTACAGGGCTTAAACGACATAGCTCAAGATGTTGCCGGTGGTTTCACCTCGTATTGAGAATGTTTGGTCGCGTGACAATGGCAATGTACAAACTGTCGCTTTGTAAGTGGCTGACTTTGCCAGTCTTGTGACGCAAGAGTACAAGACAGCCACAAGGTTCACTTTGTTGTAGATCATTCAGCGCGGTGAAGAACCAAATGCTGTCTAAGTTCAGGTCGAGACATAGATTACAGAGGTCACTGAGGGATCAAAGGCAGAGAGCGAAATAAGTATTGTAAAGGAGAGTAATCTCCGTCAATTAATGGTATAAAGTACTATAAACAGCTTTGACATCGGTATTCTATGCAGTCCGCTTCTCTATTTTCATCCCAATCCCCAAATGATTGTTGCATGTAATCAAAAAGAACGATAGAGCGTCAAGCTCTCAAAGGTATCAGAAATTGTGAGTGAGATGTTTAGAAGTGAGGAGCGTTGAGGGCGAGACCCATGAGGCATCCACCGATGAGACCAGCGATGGGGATGGTCATGATCCAGGAGAAGACGAGGAGGAAAACTCGCTTCCAGTTGACGGCCTTGAGGCTGCCGTTGCAGAGACCGACACCGACGGTGGCACCGGTGATGCACATGGAGGTAGAGACGGGGAGCTTGTACTGAGAGAAGACGAGGACAGTGATGGCAGCACCCATCTCCATGGAGGAACCACGGCTGGGAGAGTGGTAGGTGATCTTGTTACCCATAACTAGTGAGAGTTAGTAATTGTTCAGAAGAGACGATATGATTGAGACTTACCCTTCATGATGTTGTAACCGTAGGTGATGAAACCGATGCAAATGGTGGCAGCGACAATACCAATCTGCCAGAGAGGAACCTCGGCCTTCTTCTCGGCGGGCTTGCCAGAGTGCCAAGCAGCGTACATACCAGCCCAAACACCGACAGCGTTACCGACATCGTTGGCACCGTGAGCGAAAGAAGCAGTGCAGGCAGTAATGATCTGGACGAAAGAGTACAGGTACTCAACCTCGTTGGCGTACTTGGGAGCATGCTCGTAGACACGGGCCATACGGCGACCCTCGGGGGTGGCCTCAATACCCATCTGAGCAGTGTGGATGTCGTAGTGAGCACCATACATAAGAGCGACGACGATCTGAGCGGGGATGCGCTTGACGACGGCAATCAGGTTGTGAGTCTCGTGGATAGAACCGGCACCGATGGGGTTGGCGTGGAGAGTGCGCATGGCCCAGCCGAGAGGTCCCTTGCCCTTGCGGAGGTTGGCGTGGTGCTTGTCTTCAGCCTTCTTAAGCATCTTCTGGTAATCCTCCTGGGTAGACTCGGAAAGGTTGAGGTGCTGCTTCTCGTTGACCTCGGAGCTGGGGGCAGCGGCGGGGGTGATCTCATCATCGCTGATCTTCTTGGGGCTGGGGTCCTCAGACTCCTGGGAGACGGAGACATCATCGTCCTCGGCACCGTGCTGAACGACAGCGTAGTTGGGGACACGAGCGTTCTCGGCATCAGGGGGAGCGGGGCGCTTGAACAGAAGAGGACCCTGAACGGCATCCCCACCAGCGGAGAGTGTAGTCCTTCTTGATGACGCACGTGCGTGGACGAAGGGAACGAAGAAGATGGCAGAGAGCACGAAGAGACCGAATCCGACACCGAGAGTGACGGCGGCGATGTACCAAGCAGGCTTCTCAGTGAGTCCCAGACGGGGAGATCCCTTGTAGACGATGGAGAGAGTGCAGATGGTACCGGCGATGAGGAAGAAGAAGGGAGAGGTCCAGACAGCCCAAGGAACAGGGTTCTTTCGGACATGAACAACCCATCTTGACGAGGGAGAAGATGATGGCAGCAAAGCAACCAGCAATAGCAGGAGCCATACCGAGACCAGCAAAGATAGCACCGAGACCCTGACCACCGTTCCAACCCCACTCGACCTTGCTAGCACCAACAGTAGCGATACCAACACCAGCGAGCGATGAGATAAGCGAGTATGTGGAGGAGACGTGGGCGTTGTGCTTGGTGCACCACATGACCCAGATGGAAGCACCGGCAGAGGCACAGGCGAAGGCGAGGAGCTGGACACCGGCGTTGTCGCGGAACGACTCCATGGGGATAATGCCGTTCTTGATTGTCGAGGCGGTTCGGGCACCGACTGTTAGGGCGCCGAGGAGTTCGAAGATACAGCAGAGCACCATGGCTCCTCGGTATGTGACGGAGCGCGATGAGACACTGGTAGCCCAAGCGTTGGCGACATCGTCTGTGAAGAAAATTGTCAATCATCTGTGAAATGCTGTACTGCAGGTGAGGGGTCACATACTGGCACCGTTGTTGTAGGCCTCAAGCAGAGCGAAGCAACTGCCAATGGCAAAGACGTAAGTGTAAGCCTCGAGAACCATTGTGACGGATCTGGCTATTGTGTAAAAGAGGGGGAGTAAAAGAAAGGTAGCTAAGCTGTATGAAGCTTGCTTCTTTGGTGAAGACGGAGAGGGGATGGAAGAAGGGATGCTCGAGCAAGGAAAGACAGGATTCAGAGTTCGGGGTCCTGGAGGGGAGACTTTAAAGGTTTCTGCAGTACCACCGAAACATTAAAAAAAGTTATCCATGGGTCGTTGAGCTCCCCTGCCAAAGAGGCTAAAAACTCAAAGGTCCCTAAGCTTACAGTAGTTCCGTGCGCACGCCCCCCACCCAGCCCACCGAAGGAGGGAGGTCCAGAAGCTGGAGCCACTGCGTGTTGTGTTTCTCTTCGGTGAGACGATCTGGCTACCGATTACACGGTGGCTTCACGCCTTCACACCCATCGTGAGTGTTTGCCGCTTTTGGATCCCGGCCGAAGTTGGGTGGAGTATTATGGGCACTAAAGAATTAAGCATATTAACCCTATCACCTCTCTCGAAAACCCCACGTGCGAGATCTCCAACCCCAATTCTCCCCTCTGATTGGTTGTTTTCTTGAGGGTCAAAAGCACATGGGGGGCTACGCCACACACTGCGGGACAAGAGATGGCCAAGCGATCGGTGACACTGCTTGGCTAGAAGCTGATTTCTGGGCGAGTCGCGTGCTCTCTTTTCAAATCGTGGGTAAAAAAACCCTGCAGAGATTTTTTAGAGTTGGAAAAATGCTTGAAAGTAAGTTTATTCACAAGCACAAAAGTATGCTTATTATTGCTGGGCTTGCTGTTGCATTGAAGATGAGGATGTGCACGTGCATATGCGTACTTGGGTTCTCAGACATAACAAATCTCCCCCAATCCAAGCAATAACAAGATTAAAAAATACAACCTTTTACCCGCTGTAATCTGTATCACCATTGCTGCTCTGTAACACGGACATCCTCCGATTTTACAGTGCTCGAATCCATCGTCTCGGCTTAGGAGTCTTGGCAAATCGTACCCTTAGCAAGTCGATTCACCAGTTCCTCGCAGCGTTTGAACTTTGAAGTGTAAAATCTAGCTCTCGCCCGAGATACTCCACTGTTCGGTCTCTCTTCTTGGTTAGATCGCAGTTATTATCGCAGGCCCTGTTCTCTTACCAAATCTAGACCCTCTCCCCGTTAAGTCCCATCTCCCCGCGCGAAACGTGCAGAGCCATTTGAAACGGCCACATGGGGAAATGGAGAGATCTCACTGGATAGATTGCACCCCAGACACTAGTACGCACTACCTCTGTTTATTGGGTCCTTTTGCTGGCCACTTTTTCTTTACCGACAGGGGTTATTATCATTTTGGGTGTCGTTGAGTTTCTTTTGGCCTGACATTTCCGATTCCCGCTTTGTCTAATGCACGTGAAGTTGTTCGTTGTTGCGACATCCTTGACTGTCGTACGCATGATACCCGCTCCCTCGGCGAACGGATGAGACCTTCACGAGTGTCTGACCATGTCGTTTTGGTAAACCGAGTCTTGAATTCGGTATCTGTATAGAGAATTGTAGATCACTAGTTTCATGAATAATTCCTTTTTGGCGCTTCCATCATTCAGCTCTAGACTTATCTCTAAGCTTAAACCTTACGTTAGATTCTTGCATATCAATTCCCCCAGTTGATCCGAACCTCATCGCGAGAGATGTCCATCGCCACCATCTCATGTCCAGCTCTAGACACCATCACGGCAGCTTTTACCGTTTGCCAAGTCTGCGCCAAGCTGTTATATACCGAGTACCAAGAAGGCATCTTCCGGAATACCCGTCATCTCGGCCGTTCTGCCCTGAACGCCCAGACGGCTGCTGCTGCTTACCTGGACGCCCAGAAAACGCCTTCCGTCTCGGCGATCCATCCCTCAGCTGTCTGCCCTGCCCGCGCATGTCTTGGCCGTTCCTTGCACCACGGGGACACGACGCGGGCCCTAGATTGGGTGCAGCAAGCATGCGTACAGAAAAAAACCACACCAACGGTCCGCTAATCGTGACGTCCCCGGTGCATGTATCCTGCTTAGCGGCATGCCCGCGTGTAGGCTTCGCGAGGACCCTCAGCCAACCGTATCCACCCCGTTGGTGATTACAAGACGTTCTAGCAGGAGATTGGCATACGTCTAACCCTTGTCTGCATAGGTGAGCTGCAGGATCAGTGACCATTCTTGTTCTCGAAGGTTTAGCGGATATCGCCATCGCCGTAGGATCGTCGGGGATGCGATACCAGAAAGATGCCTGTTAATATGATAGCTGTACTTGTTTTTCGATTCTCCATTTGGATGTCTGGAAACGCCACTCCAAGATGGGAAAGCATCTCGGATTATCGTGAATTTATCGATAGCTTGTATCGAGATATGTGCTTTGACGTCAAAGCTGAGGGTGAGGTCGTCAACCCGCGGTTTACTTTCAGCGATCAACATTCTTCTTCGAGGTGAAGTGACGTGAATGATGTCAAAAGAAGAAAGATGTTTTCGATGAATGTGAAAGCCGATCACGATGTTGAAAAATGAACGATTATCCTTCTCTCCCCCGATCACTACGCGCATATCATTGATATCGGACCTGGAGGCAAAACTACCCTATAGAGAAACTGCTCATCACAGCGAGGAGGCCACTTCCAGAATCGGTAACGCCTCTTTGATGTCAGAACCTAGCCAGGGGCTCTAATTGGCTTGTCTTGTCTCTTCATCGATATCTAGCTGGTGATTCGGCAGCAACGGACAAACCCAACCCAAACCTTGAGTTTATGCATTGAACTTGAAGCCTTCCCGAACATAGAAGTGATGCACGTTTTCTATTTCCACTCTATTCCCTGATATCCACTCTCAAAGGGATGCTAGGGATTTTGACCCTCTGATTCACTGCAAAATCATTGGAATGTAAAAAATTGCGTTAATAACCGTTGCCCTCTCACAATTTATTCCCTCCTTTGGAAAGGTGACACCGTTTTTGAGCGTTGTTGGTAACGACAAATTTGGCTGATCGGCCAACCCGACCATCGTTACCCCAAAAGATGGGTTGCCGAAACACGAGGGCTCTACGGCTTCAGATATTGGCTGTTTAATTTCGCGTTGCTCCTCCGTCGGATCATCAACGCTAGTCTCGTGTCACCTCTAGCTGAACTCGTTTGATTTATGCTTCTTTGGCGTCTGGATTTTTCCTCATTTTATTAGGTGTCAGAAATAAAATTTTCGCCTGGTTCACGTGAATGAAAAAGAGCGCGTCTCGGAAAGCCTTTTTTTTTTGTCAGAAGATCCTACCTTTACGAATTCGATCGCGATACGCGTCGCGAATGGATATGGGTATTCAACTTCCTGAAAATATCTTATCGTCAAATCTATTGATATTACCCTCTCCACCGCTCAATTAAGGAACTCTAGAATCGCGGTGACAACAACATCAGGTGCCTGCTCAGGAACATAGTGTCCCGACTCAACACTTCGACCTTCGACCAGTACACCCGGATCAGTAACATCCTTCCACTCCTTCACAGCATCAAAGCACTTCTCAATAACCCCATGCTTTCCCCATAGAACAAGCAAAGGGCTCTTAATCCTTCGACCATGCTTCAGATCCTCTCGCGCCTCCTCCAGATCGACCGTCGCGCTCGCGCGATAATCATTACACATGGCATGAACCGTTGCGGGATCTTCCAAGTTCTTGGCATAAATCTCAAAACATTCCGGCTCAAAGATGGATAACCCATCGCCTTGACGACCTCCCATGAACATCTCTGCTAACTCTCTAGGCTTCGCGGTGATAAGTGTCTCAGGAAGAGGTTCTTTCTGAATGAGAAAGAACCAATGGAAGTACGCTTTGGCAAAGTCGAAATCCGTCTTGGTATACATCGCCAGTGTAGGACAGATGTCAAGCAGTATGAACTTGCGAATGCGATCAGGATAATCGACAGCCAGTTTATGCGCGACTCTGGCGCCGCGATCATGAGCGCAGACAAAGAAAGACCCAGTATGGCCTAGAGCGTCCATAACATCGATGCAATCTCTAGCCATGGCGCTCTTTGCATACGAAGCTACATCGCCAGGTTTGGAGGACTTTCCATAACCTCGGATGTCAATCAGCACAACGTTGTACTTGTCGAGAACCCGAGGCGCGACACGATGCCAGATGTGTAGTGTTTGAGGAAAGCCGTGGATGAGAAGAAGAGCGGGCTTGGAGGAGGGCTCGCCGCTTTTCAAGCCGTTGATGGTGATGTCCGGGTTGGACTTTATCTTGATTGCGAAAGGTTCAAAGTTGTCAAACATTTTGAGAGGCTAACGAGAATAGTATTGTAATAAACAAGATCGGTAAATGTAACACGAAGGGGCTTTTCGGCTGTTTATATCGCATGAACGCCCTTTGGTAGACAAGGTGCTTAAATAATATATTTTGGTGATGATTAATTGCGGAGAGTGACTATGCCGTCATAATTTCACGGGCTCGCTGCCAAACCTCGGCCGCTTACCACTAGCGGGCTTACCTTCTGCCGTATAACAACGGTCAAACACGCCGAACAAGAGGCCAGAATAGTGATTGACGAAGCGATGGTATAGTGATTCATTTCTCAGAGGTGTTTTCTCTGCTGTTTTTCGAGATTCAGTCGCACAGACGATCGGCCAAATAGCACACAGTCCGACCTTATCGGGGTGTCCACGCCGATAAGAACCGGCGGACAAAGAAATAACCGCCGGCGGGGAAGTGGAGATTCATCATCGGCTTTTCTATATCCCGATATCATCGGCCTTCGGTATAACCGTTGAACACTTATGAACTGCAAGTCCACAGAAATAAGTAAGATAAAATCCTTTCTCAAAGACAATCAGTCTCCCAGAGCTAATATCCAGCATCCGACTTCATAAGCCTCTTAAAATGTCTAAAACACTCAAGATCGCTGTTATCCCCGGCGATGGCATCGGCAAAGAAGTCATGCCGTATGGCGTCCGTTGCCTCAAAGCCGCAGCCAAGAAGTTCAACATCTCACTCGAATTCCAAGAGTTCGACTTTGCAAGCTGCGATTACTATGAAAAGCACGGCAAGATGATGCCTGATGACTGGAAGGATACTCTCCAAAACTTTGACGCCATCTACTTTGGCGCAGTTGGCATGCCCGACCAAGTTCCTGATAACGTCAGTCTCTGGGGCAGTCTTCTCAAATTCCGCCGCGAATTCGACCAGTACATCAATCTACGACCTTGCCGGCTCATGCCTGGTATTCCATCTCCCCTCGCAGGCCGCAAACCCGGCGACATCGACTTTTGGATCGTGAGGGAGAACACGGAGGGAGAGTACTCCAGCGTCGGAGGAATTATGTTTGAAGGAACAGAGCGAGAGACTGTGATCCAAGATACGGTCATGACGCGTGTTGGAGTCGATCGCGTTCTTCGCTATGCTTTTGATCTTGCGCAGAGTCGACCTAGGAAGAAGTTGACGAGTGCAACGAAGAGTAATGGTATCAGCATCACTATGCCTTGGTGGGATAGTCGCGTAGCTGAGATGAGTAAGAACTACTCTGATGTTGCGGTTGAGAAGTATCACATCGATATCTTGACAGCACACTTTGTCCAACGGCCTCAGATCTTTGACGTTGTTGTTGGATCAAACCTCTTTGGCGATATCCTTTCTGATCTGGGCCCTGCGTGCACGGGAACGATTGGCATTGCACCATCAGCAAACATCAACCCAACGGGCGATTTCCCCAGCTTATTCGAGCCTGTTCATGGAAGTGCACCGGATATCTACGGCAAGGGGATTGCGAATCCTATCGGAATGATTTGGGCGGGTCAGATGATGCTATCGCATTTTGGGTATGCAGATGCCGCTGCGGGAATGATGACGGCTATTGAAACTGTGCTGGCGAGTTCGGGAGCGGAAGTCAAGACTGCGGATATTGGTGGTAACGGAAATACGCAGACATTGGGAGAGGCTATTGAGAAGGAGATTCTATCAGGCCAATAAGACACGCCAACATATTAGCTATAAATAGATAAGATAGGAAGTTCCGCTGTATTCTTGGCGCACTGCCTCTCATTCTATCCTCATTGCGTTCTATGGAGGTTGGTTGCCTACACCACGAAATTGGCTACTGGGGCAAGCCATCAGTAGAAGCCCGCTGCACGAGTGTCGCATCCACCATGACAACGATTGACAACTAATGAAAGCTCCAAGTGACATACTCTTGCATGAGCTGAAAGGAAGTTGGTGGAATGATAAATCACCAGGCGTAGAGAACAGCCTCGTATTGGCCCATTCGCGCAGCTTTGCAGAATCCTCCACAGCCTGATCTGATTGCCAAGAACAAGTAATCAATGACTGCAGGAATCTGCGAGTGGCAGCCGTTTGCCTATCAAAAGTGACAGTCTAATCAGGATTGTTAGATAATGACATACAGCCACCATCGCGTCTGGTGTGGTGTTAGGAAGATGCATCGGGAATGAGGGATAAAACACGCCAATTTTTCATATTATTTGCACTCTGGTGTTGTTCCATGCTGCTCTTAACTAAGAGTCATCATGGCAGTACGAAGCTATTCTTTCTACTGATACGACGGATCTTCCCCCAGAAAGCCCAAAGCAACATATACTCCTAGAAGAAACAACCTCCCGGCTCCCTAATCGCTATGAATAATTTTGGGAGGCCGATTCTGTATCACTGCCTCACGCCGATACAGAGTCCGAACCAGCTGTATTGAAAGCCGCCCATGAGCAGAATGTCTTCCTCGAATCGCAACCACCATGCCCAAAACCATGGAAGAAATACCCAAAACATCGCTGGTGGCACAAGGTAGGACTACTGGGCCTCTTTACATTGATCACTGGTACTATGGTCATCTTGGCCTCATGCGCCATACTAGTGTTCCTTTGGAAAGGTGCGTAAATAACCCGAGATCGCGGCGAACCAGCCAAGTTTTGGAAAACCATCATCTTTCGTGATATGGCTGCGAAGGTCATTACCATCTGCTCCGCTGACATACATGTATCGATAGGCCTTCACATCAGCCTTGTAGCTGCGGCTGTCGCTGCTCTTATGCTCGAGACGACTGGCACCAGGTTTCGCGACATCGCGGCAGTTTCAATTCAACGAGCCTCGTGTTCAAGTCCTTACACAATCCTTCCTGCTTCATTGAGAGTTGATAGAGCCAGCGTATTTGGTGTGCTGCACGCTTCGATCATTATCATAGGGGCAACTATTCTAATCGCTTTGACGTTTACGTCCACGATAATGCTAACGGACCTGAAGAACGCCAATATCGCTGGACCTATGCAGGCAAAGCTTCTTCCAATTGAACTCGGACCGAATACTACCTTATCTGCAAATGGTGTTCTTCGCTACAGGTCCAGTCCTTTTGCGAAATGGCGATTTGGCGAGATGAAGTCTGGCGACGTTACCTCGACTGCCGAGATTGCCGACACCGGAAGTACATACCGTGCTCTTCTGCCCTATATGAAGGAGGAGTCTAGAACATCGTTGGAGCACTACACTGGGCCAGGGCTGGTGGGTAACTTCAGAACAGTCTGTTTCAGTCCTAGCCTCGAAAGGATTCACTTCGATCTTACTGCAAGCAGATGGAGCGTTCAGGCAGAGCTCAATATCAAATCACCGGAAAATGGCCCAAACTTTCTTAAAAGTGGTCAAAGAATGAATTCCGCTTTCAAGCCCTGCTACCAACTAAATGGAATTAAAGGGACGTAGCTACCTTGCCACTCTCGCTCTCTAACAATTACCACGCTGGTCCCCGCGGGGATCTTACAGATCCCCTCTCAGGCCGGAACTTCAGTTCCATCCCCCTGCTGCTTCTCAAGTCCAGTCCCACTCTGCTGCATGGATTTGGGCACCTAGACTTAGGTGGCGAGACGGACGAGAGCAAATCTATGGATAAGATTAATCAACTGAAAGGATTAAAGACAAATATGGACGGTTATTAGAAAATAGCTTCGTTAAAGAATGGTACCGAAGTGTTCAGTGTGACATTGTATTTTGTCGCGGATAATGCACCGGAGATTTACGAAATTACTATGACTGAGATGGCTATCTCATCTGAGCCCACAGTCGAGTGGCAGAGGAACGGCCCTTCGAAGAGTAGTCAGTAACTGCGGAAATAGCTTGGCATTGGAGTTTTCAACAAAGACTACAGGAGGCGACATATTATGCAGCTCGAGATCGAAGTGCATGACTCGAAATACTCAGAATCAATGACGGAGTACAAGAACTTTGCTCTTATCCAAGCGCTGTTGGGGTACTCACCCCAAGGAGGCTGGGCAATGACAAACTACAAGGATCTCTATGAGGAAGATTGGATCGCTTGGTGAGCCGCTCATGCTGTGCATGTCTCTCTCATCCAAAACATCCTGCGAGCGACGGGCGATCCTGCATTAGCCATACAGGCCCTTGCCTTTAGGTTTCACTCCATGATCTTCTACGACAGCATGGCAGACTTCGACCTGCAGTCACCACCATAAACTCAGCCGAGATGCTCCTCCCAGTGCGGTGGACGGGGCTAGACGTAGTTCTGGGCCTGGCCTTGGTCCACTTACTGCTACTATGCAGCACGATGGTGCTGTTACAATTCAAGACGAGGGCTTCTAGTCTGGGCAACGCTTGGCAAGCCACCGCCCAAGTTGTGTCGACTGAAACGCGTGCGGCCGTGGAGGAGGCGAGTGCGGTGAGGGATAAAGAGGTTGAGGCTTGGGCTAGGTCGTCGGTGTTTCCAGAAGGTCGTGCACTGTAATGATGTCCGATGTCAGGAACAGAACGGAGATCGTGGATCAAAAGATGTGAAAGACATCGGAAGGTTTGAAGCGTCGGGGTTCAGCTGTCTTTCTAGAAGGAAATTACGTGCATATCATATCGGAGGTTGTATATCATCTACTCCGTGACCTGAGTCATTGTCACTTCCTCCACTTGATTAGCGCTCTGATCGCCTCCCCTGAGCGACCTTGCCGCTGTGGGTATTCTAGATCTCATCTTCGGTCCATGCTGCCGATCACTTGCAATCTGGTTCCACCAACATGCACCTCTCGTTTATCAACCAAGGCTACATATAACAAAGCTTCCCTGTTGATGACTTTGGCTCATAATTCCCGCTAACCGGGGATGATCAGGATAGTAAATTCCCGCAGCGACATGCACGGTCCGCTCGAAGCGCTGGCCTGAGTTCTACGGCATCGATCATGATATCCTGACCAGTCAGACCGTGGTGATTTCTTGTCGGAACGACAACTTGCCTCGGTGAGACGTTAAGTTGGTAACGTGTGCGTGCGTTTTACTTGCTCATTGTAATTAAAAGGAAACGTGCCAGCGACTGATCATCCGGGATGAGCCGATTAGTACGGGGTAATTCAACGTCTATTCCTACAACAACCTCGAAGTGTCGTGATCTACGGAACGGGCCGGAAGTTCCGGTGAGTCGACGCAAAGTTTCCCCAGAAAGCCAAGCTGCAACTGTTTCATTATTGTTGTACTAACTCCATCTTCACTTAACAAGGAGACGAACAGCTCGTATCGTTTAGGCTCATTTCTTCTGAAGTGGCCTAAAATCAGGCAGTAGCCACAACATGTGATTAACAGTCAATGGTGTAGTTGTGCTGGGTAGCCCTGGTGGTCGGTTATGAAATGACTTTCCTTTCCTGTCTTTGCGTCAACAACTTGCTCATCGTGCGGGCAAAACCATCATACGCCAAGGAATTCCTTCACTGTGTCAAGAAGTTGCTAGAACGATGGCACGAGCTTCAAAGGCTAAAGTAACTGGGTAGATCCTAGGACGCTTGGTCTCTTATAATACGCTGGGCTAAATAGAGTTTGCACCACGGCACATTTATACTAGCATGCGACCTTCTCATCGCGGCATAGCGGAATACCACGTCAACTTTGACATCCAATTAGACCCGTCATTTAATGACGCAAACACGTCTCAAATCCGGTGAGGTAGTGATATTTCAGGTAATAAGAAAGTAATAAACTTTGTGGCTTTATGTCGCCTAGAATCTCTCGTGTTCTTCGCGGGCTAGTTAGTACGAAATAATCGGCTGATTTTCTATCGCTTATCTGGTAGCAGGTGGACCGTTGGGGGGACCATCTCGCGACGATTTCCAAGAACAGACCAGTTTAAGCTGCAGGATAACACATGAGGAAGTTACCAGCAGACTATGAGTTCAAGGTCAACAATCTCCGACATGTTTCAGATTTGCTAGCCTGGAACGAAATACTGTAGTTAGTATTGATGCTATGACCATCGCAGAGGCCATGTAGTTGGGCATCATTATACCACGAAAAGGCCAGAAGTTCTTATTTATAATTCATAATAAACCAACAGAAGAGCTCTGAAATGCAACGCATTCAGTCCATCATCAATCAGTCAAGCGCCCAAATGCTTTCAACAATGTCAGACCAGACCTTTCTAGACTCAATTCCTCGGACATTTGACCAGACGTCTTACCAACCAACCCCATTGGCCATGGATGCAGCCATCAACGGCGCCTTTGACGCTTTGGACGACATCCGTTTCGACCTTCAACCATTCACTGTACAAGAAATTCTCCGGGAGGATTCGGCGACCCTCGAACGACGGAGATTCTCGTGGGAAACTCCGTCAACATCTTCATATCATGCCATTTCTGAGGATACATTCGCCAGCGATGAAAAGTCACCGCTCTATATTTGTTCTCCATCCTCTGTGGTTTCGAGGGCGCATGAGCAGCTTCGTTCCATTTTACCAGATGACATCACTGGAACCTTTGTAAACAGTTACGACAGCAACAATCAACGGGTACATAGGTGGCTCTCAAAGCTCCCTGATATTCCATGGCTGGACGTGAGTTATGTTGATGTAAGCCTATCAGCCTTGTCAAGAATCACGAAGGATGATCCTAATGCGCACTGTAGGCCCTTCAGGAAAGCACCGAGGACGAACCCTCATGGGCGATAGATATTGAACAATCAAGAGAGCCTCTGCCTGGAACCGAGGGTCTTTTAAATTACCTGGACTTCCTAAACATATGCTATGATAGCATCCAACCTACAAGTCCAACAGGCGAATATGTAGACTATGGAAAGCCTGAACTTCATGCCGCGACGGATCCGACAACAACCCTCGATGCATACCACCTGACCTTGCTGCAAATCGACTCATCTTCCCCTTTCACCACAACAATTGGCCGGAAGTTTCGACCGTCGATGCGACGACGGTACCCTCGGGGCTTGGAAAAGGAAGCCCGTAGAAGTATTAGTCTGGTAGCATCTTCGAGATCTCACGAGTGAGGTCATGTGCATTTAAAAGGAGCGACTACTGTACTTTTATTTTAGTGAAGACATTATCTTTGTATTACTTAGAAGAACCTTTATAATAGACAAAACTTGCTTGGAACATAATTAAAACTGCCATGGCCATGTTACCGACTTGGAGGATGGAGTACTCATGACTGAGCCTTTTAGGCCTTGAGTTCAAGCTTGCTCCGTTCTTCCCTTCCCCTAGCCAGCGCTGCACACCATCCTTTAAAATGATAAGAGGATAATACACGAACAGTCTAGAACCAAGCCACCATCCAGAACTTCTTTAGCAAGGAAATTCTAGCCAATCATACGTTGTTTGTGACTGAAGTTTTGTCGTCCGTGCTAAATGACAAACGGTGAATCTCGGGTCCCCGTGCACCCGGGGTTGTCATCCCGTAGCCTCCCCAATCGGCACAACAATGAGCCTTGGCAATCATTAAGAGTATGCCGTGGCATGCAGATCTATCGGCAGGTAGATCAGGGGGATTTATGATAGCTCGGTAGCTAGTACTCGATGGGTCAAGCGTGAATATAGTGGCGGTTCGGGATGTGGGTTAGAATAAAACGCAAACCCAAACAAGGTAACACAAATAGATAGGTAGTGATGTAGGAATCACTCGGATGAACATGATGAGTATTTCTGTCATAGTAAGTTTTCTTGCAACTCTCTGGGCGCTCTGCTACACGTCTTATGCAGAAAATGGAGTATCGCGATCCTACCGTATGTGTTCGCAGCCTAAAGTTTAGCCATCGCCAGTAAGTATTTCTATAGATGCCTCCTAAAATAAACCTTCCGAAGTCAAGCTGTTTCGTACTACGTAAATGTCACCCGATTCTGACTCGACTGGTGAGTGTCATGGCGAGTTGACGTAGTCTCTACAGGGGGGAGAGAAGATTCCATTCCCCGGCAAGGATTCCCCTGGTACGGTTGACGAGATCGCCCGGAGACGCGGCTCAGGCATACAATAGACTTTATATCGTGTTTCACGGGGGTAACCGGAACCGAGTGCGATAATCGCTGATTAATTCTTTGCAGGTCTCACCGTGACGGGAATCTGACACAGCACTCACCGAAAATAAACCTCATTCATATATCCGTTCCAAGGCTCTCGTTTCTGTATAGAAACGAGGTCAAATAGGTGATTGCAACATGTTATTTCATGGTTTCGAGTATGCCCAGCTGTAAGAAGTGAAATAGAAGAATGTTCTAAGTCTATGAATCTGGCCATTGAACATTGAAGGGTTCATATTCGACCTTTCCCCAGTATGAAATGACAGGCTGACTAATACAATGACACAGACTACTAGTCATCCAGATCTATTCGCTGAAGCATGTATTTGTCGCAATCCAATCACCAAGGTAGCCTAAAATTAGTCTAGCACCTTTCTCCCCTTGATAATACAACCCGCGTATCGAGGTCACGAGATGAAACAAACCGCGGTTCTGGGACACGCTCACAGATCATGTAAGAGGCACTTGCGCTGAGCTTAGTGATAGCGTGGCGTTGATGCAGCGTAAATTGACATATAAGGGTGCGCTAAAATGCCCTTAACATGTCGCTATCCGCGCTTTGATAGCAAAAGTGGTTTCACTAAGGCTAGCTCAGCCCGTCAGTAGTCGCTCGGCTTGGTAATGTGCCAACTGTAATTGCGGTCAAGACACTGTAATAAGCTTTTTAATATAATTCACAACGGGCATTCCGAAACATCATCCAGATACTTAAACTCATGGAAGAATCCATAGATGTTCCATGACAAACATCGTCATTCTTGAACCATCATAATGAGAAACCAGAACTTTTACTCCCCTTCTAGCGAGGATATGCCAGCTCCTCTAAAGTTTCCTCGTCGCACATCATCCTTGCGTAACAAGCGACTGCTACCTCACATAGTCACTACCACCGAGCCTGGATACAACAGGCAGTTGTTCACACTCCACGAATGCGCCGACGATGCTTCTCGGCCTTACCATAAACGGAGCTTCTCACTGGATTCATCGCGGACGCCTACAACTCCTGGCCCCATCGACTCGCCGTACAGTGATGTAGCGCTTACACTGCGCATGTTTTCAACTTCATACGTCATGACGAAACCGCAAGGGAACTCTGCAAGCTACTTCGAGAGTAACGTCAGCAATACTCGCCAAGCATTCAATCCCAGCCAACAGAAGCCGCAAGGAAAAGTTCAAAATTGGCTTTCCAAGCTTCCCAGTCGAAAAGATTCGCCCTTTGGGGAAAGGAGGAGAGATGACGAGGTGAGCCGAATATTGAAGTCTAAACAGCCCTGCCTTGTGACCAATGCTTCTGTGACGTCTATTGGAGTTCAGAAGCAATTTCTGGATCTGGATCCGGAAGAAGACGACGAGTCTGAAAGCTCCGATTCCGAGGATACAGGAGACCTTGATAGCTACCACGAGGCTCTGTTCAGATTATCGGGCACAAGAAATGATTCCAAGCCAACCTTTCGGGCATCGATGCGACGCCAATTTCCAATCGACAGGGAAAGAGAAGCCCATTTGAAGATGTTTTGATGAGAGAAAATGAAGTGCCGAAAAGTATCGAAAATTATGCGACTGGGTTGGAATAGAATATTTTTCTCTGGGTCGGGTTAGGTTAAGAAGTTGCAGGCTGTCAAGACGAGTTCGATGTCCTACGGAATCACGGTGTCACTAGACTATTTTGCCAATCAATTAGATCACTTCATAAACTGACAAATCGAGCTTTCGATAGACTAAGATCTAAGGGGAATGAAGTCGCTGAGGCCTAAAGAATAAAAACACCTGCACTTGAGTGCCAAGAATCGACCTCTCAAATCACGTCACCAAGAACATGACAAGCGACTCATGAGCGCACAATAAAAAAAAGTTTTACATTTAACTATTAGCCAAATGAGCCAGAGAAATCATGGCAAAGCGATCAGTGATCTCGATTTGGGCCCTGGCATGACCCCTGACAAGAAACGGTGAGCGCGACGCCGATCATGCATTTTGAAGAATATCATGAACTTCATGATGTTGCTTACGTTTAACAACGCAACGCCCAATAGAACATCAACGAAATGTTTGAATGAGTGGATCATCTTAGCAAATAGCATCCAACAGGTTCTTGGCAATTATTATTAAAATATTTTCTTTGTTGGAACCCTGACTATGGCGTTTAAAAGGCACCTCTTGGCTCTGGTCTTGTTTTGGGAACCGAGCCCTCCCGTCTCATCAATCAAGTACGTACTTGATGATTGTTTCTAGAATAAGTGTTATCGACCTTATGGAATCGAGACTAACTCGCCTACCAATCCCTCGTCAAGCTGCTCTCCCTCCAGAAGAAGGCTACATCACTCGCTGAGAGATCACCCAAACCCAGATTAAAAATGCACGTTTACGTTCACAGCGCCAATCCTTGGTTGGATGGCCATGTACAAGAATGCATCAAACGACATGTACCGGATGCTATCTGTCATAAGAATTTTACCGATATTCCAGAGGATGCGGATACTGTGTATCAGCTTCTCAATGGATGGGAGCTGAACCATCACTTCGCAGTGCTAAACAGAGCTAAAAATGGACTCCTCAACGCATATCCCAACAGCGATGCGTTGGCCCGAAAAGATCACATGGCAAGCGTCGTGGATTACTGGATCACGAAAAGACCTGAAAGCGTCCTCAAAGGTCACAGCCCTGCTACAGTGAAGCTATCACTCGACTATAGCGAGTATGTCGAAGATGCGCTAACTGCAGCCGATGATTTAACTCTTCTGTACTCGCTTGAAGATAACGAAGCAAAGGACTCGTCGGAACGAGATTGGTGGATTCTTAAACCTGCCATGATTGACTGCGGCCATGGTATCCGGATATTCAGCACCATTGACGAACTGGCGGGCAACCTAGAGCTCGCTGCTGACATCTCCGAGGAGGATGAAGAGAGCGAGGAAGACGCTGAAACGCCGGATACAAAGTTCGAGAGTGACGACAGCGCTGAGGGTTTCAAGCCAAGTCTGTCGGCGCCTGGACTTGACTCACTGGACGCCCTAATCACAGCAACTGGAAAACTCTCCGTCAGCGGCACAAACAAGATACAAGATTTGGTCATCGACGAAAATGAGCGCATTCCATCAGCAGTTCTGCGAGAATTCGTTGCACAGCAATACATCGTCAACATTCCACCCATCGATGGTCGAAAATGGCATGTCAGAGCCTACGTCCTCTCCGTCGGACGTCTAAAAGTCCACGTCTTCAACGAAATGCTGGCTTTACTAGCCTTTGACGACTATGAACCTCCGTGGAAGAACCCCAGTCTCAAATCATCGTTGACCAACACTGCGCTGCAAGATGAAGAGGAGTTCACCAGCAAAGAATCAATGCGGGACTTTTGGAAGATCGACGATCATTTACTTCCCGGTGATTGGAAGCAAAACGTCTTCAATCAAGCTTGTCAAATCTCAGGGGAGTTACTTCGTGCAGCCGCTCACACAATGGCTGATAAGTTCACACCATTGGATAAATGCTTCGAGCTGTTCGCTATTGACTTCTTGATCGATTCCAAAGGAACGGCGTGGTTATTGGAAGTCAACGAAACCCCTGCATTTTACGAACAAGGTTATGCGGGCGAACTTGCGCAGCGGCTTATGGAGTCGTTGATCTGTGTGACGTTGGAGCATATAGGGATGGCTGATATGGAGAGTGAGAAGAATGTGCAGGCGAGGGGCCGTATGGTGGAGGTTTTGGATGCGACGAAGGAGTTGGCGAAGAGTAATATTACGGAGATTCTGCCCGGTGCTTTATAGAAGGGATTGAATCAATAGAGGTTGTGTTTTCTTGAGGCAAGGCTGCAGACTAGGTAGAGAAGCGGTGCTCTCTAGCTGACGAGGGACAACTCCAGTAAGAGCCTCATAGGCTAGACTGTACTCTTAGCCTAGAAGTTGAATTTATGAATATTTTCCTCACTTTATTAAGACCTATAGTGATTTCCCCTAATTTATGGTAGAGTCTCCCTAGATATACCACACATTATTAAACTTTAGTATGCTTATCATACACTGCCTAGACTCAATCTTGGATAGACAAACGGGCAGTGTCACCGCGATCTCTCCTGCTTTGTAAGTACCTCTCTTCCTTCCTGCATCATTACACGACTTTCTTGTTTTTCTCCCTCTGGATTCTTCTTTTCCTTGTCATCATCATCAATCTCATCTTCACTGTTCATCTCTAGCAAAATGAACTACGCCGCGAATTCCTCATCGCCATCTATCAATGCCTTCGAATTCAATACTCAGGACACCCCTCGCATCATCCAAGCCATCGGCTACTCACGATTCAATGCGAAGTATCTTCCTGGCGCGATACACCGCCCAACCAAATATCCTACTGCCGTGCTCCGTTCGCTGGAATCGTTCGCCAATTCCAGCAATCGTCCCCGGCCCAGCGGTGTCTTCGGTCGTCATCCCCTGCCCGTTCGGCGTATTCTTCCGTGGTGCGACGTGCAAACCCTCTTCAATCTTCGACAGACGAGCTTTCGGCTACGAAAAATTATAAGTAGATCCCTGATATACAAGAGCATCATCAGCGCCCTTCATCTGTACCATGCGATACTCGGCACAGGATATGCGCAACGTGTGCTGCTCATTGAGTTTTGGGAAAAACTCACCACAATGTGGTGTGACTGCTGTGGCGAGTTCGCTATGCTCATCAGCATCCCTGAATGGTTGCGACTTTGCCAGAATTGCGTCGAGAGAGGCGTACGATATGATAATGGCCTAGACCGGGAACTCGGAGTCTCTAAATTTGTACGATTGAGCACTTTGGCAGAGTGGTTACCTCCAGGTTTTGCGCTCCCTCCTTCGATGTGGCTCCTGACAGTTGGCTTGAAAGGCTAGAGGCATGATGTCGTGGAATATGGCAGCGTCAAACGGCTTGACGAAGGAAGGCCACGATCATGGAAGAGCTTGGCCCAGTTCAATTACTTGGTGACAAGCGCAGTGCCCTACATGGATCCGGAAAACGATGAGACAGAGTCTGGAATCGCGTGCAAGGGGTGCATTTGCGAACCCCCAAAGCGGCCAAGAAGACAATACGGAATTGAGAGAGTTTATAGCCGTGAGGAATTCTTGGAGCATTTCCAGTGGTGCTATAAAGCGCAGTTGTTATGGCAAGCTTATTGTCAGGAAGGCTCAAGCATTCCCATCGACACGACAAATTTTGCAGTGATTCAAGCAGCGATCAACTCGGTTCAGACAAATCAGACAAACGGTTAGCTTTTACCCCTACTAATGGAACATTGGTTGAAGCCAAAATATGTGGTTTGGAGTTTTCCTTTGCCTGTTACACTCTTTCTCTTTTCCTTCGGTTTCACGAGGCGTTTAGAGAAAATTGCTACCTATCAGAGTTGACGAATAGATTGTTTAAAGGTTTAATGCTATTATATGTACACACAAAGATCAAGTGTCAACGCCATCGGGCTACAAATTGCCGACGTCGGTTGAGAATTAATGAGGTTTCCAGATGCTTCCAAGACCAGACTCACATACAGAATGAGCTGAGGAAACACAATCCAACCATGAGTCAAGAAGTCATGATTTAGCAAGAGGCGACGCTGGGAACGTTCTTGCAGCTATCATACTTCTTACCACCAGTGACCTGGACATTCTGCCAAGTCCAGCCCTTGCAACCAGAGCTTCCGCAGACGATAGCAGCATTCTTGCCGCTGGAAGAAACACCGTTCTTGCCCTTGATGTTCTTAAGGGTGAGGCCAGTGATGGGGAGACCGCTGGTGGGCTCGCCGTGGAGATCACCGCCGTCGTAGTTCTGCTCAATGAGGATGCCGTACTTGGTGATCTTGGAGAGGGTGATGTCGGAGTAGGTGACCTTGTTGACCTTGCCGGTGGTGTTCTTCATGGTCTTGACGCGGATGCCGTTGGCGGAGTTGGTGACCTCGGAGTTGAGGAACTGCACGTTGTCGACGATGTTGTCGTCGCGGCCGCCGACACTGCCGATGGAGAGACCGTGGCCACCGTGGCAGTAACCGTTCTGGAAGATGATGTTCTGTTGAAGTCAGTGAGTTGTTTTGAGAGAAGTTCAGGAGCGACTGACCTTTCCGGAGTTGACAGCAACACAGTCGTCCTGGTTGTAGACCTTGGCGCCGGTGATGGTAACACCAGTGGAAGAACCGATGTCAAAAGCATCAGTGTTGTGACCGCCCTTGGTGTCACCATCCTTGTTATCAAGAGTGAATTGGTTGATAGTGAGACCGTTAACACCGTTGATGCTGACAGCCTGAACGGGGGTGTTCTTGACATAAAGATTGTTAATCTTGGAGTCAGTGAGCTTATGAGCCGCAAAGAACTTGGGCTTATCCTTGCCACTGTTTCCTCCGTTTCCATCCCACCATCGCTCACCACCAGCGTTAAGCACAGCACCAGAGCCCTCAACGGTGATCTTGTTTCCAGAGATCTTCATAAGAGGTCCCTTCCACTCCTTGTAGCCCCAGGTAGTAGTTCCCTTGAAGATGACCTTGGTGTTGTCCTTGAGCTTGCTGAGATCCAGAGTCTCGCCACTGGGGACAGCGACGTTGTTGAGGACGATGGTGGCGCAGGCGGCTTGCGACTTGCTGGCCTTGGAGGCACCGTCGGAGCCGGAGAAGGTGCAAGATGTGGCGCGCTTGGCGTAGGCGTGCACGTCGGGGGCTTGGGTCACCGCTGGGGCGGGAACAGCGATGGCGCTGCCGGCCAGGGCAGCGAGGAGAGCGAAGCCGAGCTTGGTCATTTTGAATTGTTGTAGAGAGAGAAGTATGTAATGAGTGACGAAAATAAACGAATGTACTTAGTGAAAGAGTAACCTTTGACCGGCAAAAGGAATGTGATGATCTTGTGTGCTACATCACTTCGTCTTCCGTGCTACCTATATGCTTATATATTCCCCGAATCTTGAATGCCCAGCCAAGCGGTTACCCGTTATATCCGAGTTTCTATGTTTCCAGAAACCGCCCTATTCTGCGTATTCTATGGAACATAAATATCCTCCAATTACGAATAGCGCCGAGACTGTCAACGCGGAACGAGTTAAATGAGAAGGGTGACTTGAAACTCCATTCACCAAACATCACCGTCTGTACGCGGGCTCCTCTCTCTGCAATTGGGACGAATTGCGTGTGGGGACCTGGCCCCTGGGTTGACAGGTGGAGCAGCAGAGGCCGATTATCCGGAGTAGCGCGATATGCCGTTCTTGGCAAATCGGGAATGTTTCCGGTTCATGTTTCAGGTTTGACTTTGGCCAGAGAAAGAGCCTCACTGAGTTAAAGGTCACTTAGGTTCAATGGTTAGTTTCGTGTTAAACAAGTGTGTTTAGAAGTATGGTGAGTTCAGTTTCAAGATAGGCTCTTGTACACGAATGCGACGTTGCATCCGAGGTAAAGGTATTGGCCTGGTGTGATATAGATATCGGGGGATAAGATCGTATAACGGTGAGTATCCTGGAAAAGAAGTTGCTAACCCGTACAGGGCTCTCCCTGCTTTCGTCCGAGGTTCATATCCGTATCCACGGCGGTGGTACCCAACCCGCTTACATCTCTGTTCTCATCAAGTGATGCCCCGACTGCGGTGGCGTCGAACTTTCAAAGTAAGCATATAATTTAAGTATTTGCCCGCGTTAACTACCATACCCTATGGGACGTAGACTATGACATAGAAGTTCAGCGAAGTGGAAAAATCAAGACTTGGCTGCATACTGGTTCGCCAAGACATCACGGCACTCACACGCGAGGAAATAAGCTAAAAGGCCAAGGAAAAAGTGGTCAGACGTTGGGGCTGATTATCTTATATTTATGGGGTCGTGAGATTACGATCCTGCCAAGACTGATACTCGTCGGCGACGTCGGCGAACCATAAGACATTGAGTATCTGAGACTTCTGGGCATTACCCTATTCTCTCGCTACTATACTTGAGACTTGTTGAGATCAGTCATCTGCGGCGTAGTGACAGCGATGAAGCAAACGTCATTCCTGTGTCTGGTTCCGATCAGTAATCTTTAACTGTTCCTCCGAGACAGACTGTCACACTTCCTCACTTTGCAGTGAGAAACGGGTTGTAAGGACCCAAAGTCCTAAACATGCATACGCCAATCATGATAGTGTCCTTAGCGGTTTACATACCTACATCTTAAGGCCTATCACAGGCCTCGAACGACCATGATGTAACCATGAGCGAACCACGCACAAGTCTTCCCATCAATAACAAGGCCACGGACTTTCTCCGGTGTGAGACTGGTGGCCTATGCTTTCTTTTTCCTATCTTGTCTCATCTCATCGCTTCTTTTTCCACATCGCTTAAAGATATCTATCGTCTTTTGGTCCACACTGTGCTACTAAAACATCCATGTGCATGCTGCAACGGAGAGATGAGCAGCAGTAGCCCCGAGCCAGTGAAATCACACTCGGAGTGACACCGAGAGAGGGAAGCGCTTAGTTCCTTCATTTTTGGTTTCTGGGTTGGCTTGTGTACCACGAAAGGTAGCGGCCAAAGTACCTTGCGATGCAGGTCGCCACGAAAATGTGCTTTTGCCTGACGGTGTCCTTTAAGGACATGAGGAGATGTGATAGGGATTGCAATTTCTGTATTGGCGCCACTGCTTTTAGATTCAATGCATGATGATCGTGAGGCGTCCCTAAATGAATCATCGCTCGTCTCCCTTTCCCTCACTGCTCGCCTCACCATGCATCTATGGCTGTCGTATAAACATTGAAACAAGGAAATAGGCATTGTGACTGAAGTAGACATCTCAGTAATACATGGAAGAGCTGATTTATAGCACCTGGTTGCTCCTTATGAAGTCTTCACATTTTATCTTTCCAGGCAGTCTCGCGGCAAGAGAATTAATTTGCCATACTACCGTTATCTTTACCCGTCGATGAGGTCTTCCTCTCATTCTTAGGAACAACCTATTTCCAAGGCCCAGCACAATGGAATCGTGTTATGGAACTAGATCCTTCCCTCAGTTGATCGATCTCCCTGGTGCGTGGCATGGGAACCAGTTCTCCGACGAGTCAGAGTACGTATACAATCTCAGCTCCCAGGAAGTTGAGGAAATCGAGAACGCTCTATGTCACTTCAAAGGTTGGTTCTCTATATACCATGCAGCAAGTAGGGTCTGATTTAGTGATAGCCCTTGGCCTAGATGGGGACTTGATCTGCCGGCAGAACTTTCCACTTCCGACGGTTGGGAAAAGACTTGATCGTATACGGCTAGATGTTCATGAGGGGAAGGGATTCGGTTTGGTCCGAGGAATAAATCCCTTGGACTACCCCGCTGAGGACTTGACGATGATGTACCTCGGTGTTCAATCGTACATCGCCAACCTTCGAGGTCGACAGGATGAGAAGGGAAATATGTTGGGTAATATACATCAACGGAGTACTGCACATGGGCGCTGACCATGTTTGACTGCAACCCATATCGTAGCCGACAACTCTTCTAATCTTTCTAGTCAGCATCATCGCCACTCGACATCGGAAATCGTAAGTGTGACTCTTGAAATTGAGACTATGGCTGGTAACTGAGCTTTTAGACGTTTCATAACGAGGAGTCCGGAGACATTGTGAGCTGGCTGACACGGAGTACCGCAGCCTCAGGCGGGGGATGCATCATCGCTTCAGGGTATGCGGTATACAATATCCTGAATCGACACCACCCCGCATCTATCCGCCAGCTTTCTCAGCCTAAGTGGGTTTTTGCAAAGTAAGAACAGCAGCTAGTCTCTATTATAAGAAAGATCTTTAATAAATGCCATATAGCCAGGAAGGATATCCCAGACCGCTATTCTTCTATCACCGCAACAGAATCATGCTCAACTTCGGCCGAGTCCCTCTAATTGGCAATGCGATCCATCCGCGCCCGGCTCATCTACCGCGAATTTCCATGAAACGGTTTAAAGCGCTGGAAGACATTGAACGCGCAGCTAGAAAAGTCCAGTTGGAGATCGAGACGAAACCAGGTGATATTCATTTTATCAATAATCTCTTCATTCTGCACAAACGTGATAGCTTCAAGAATGGTGACGGGGTTGGCGAGAAGAGGCATTTGGTTCGGATGAGGCTTCGGGATGATGAGCTGAGCTGGAATCTACCGGAGAATCTGAGAAAGGAGTGGGCAGAGGCGTTTGGTGCAGGTTTAGATAAGCTTTGGCATGTTGATCCTATGCCGGAAGGTTACTTTCCTTTGAGATCATATCCGAATTAGATGGGTCAGGAACAGGGTCGTAAAAGAGAACAGGAATACAGGTTAGAAGGATCTATATATAGAGTTATATCTATAGAATACGGATAGAATAACTAGGCTATTGGCGTTTTCTTTTTCGGACATACATAGCGCTCAAAACATCATTGTAGTCTGTCTTTGGACACGCTATGTATATTCATCAGAATCCAAAACATAAGATATTGTGTAGCGATCTGCGAGCATCGACTTAGTCACAGATAGTCATTTCCACGACTCAGGCTATTATAGATACTTTGTGTTATTAAATAAGCCATCTTGAGTAACTCTTTGATGCAGTGCTCCAAAATGGGGTCGTGATGCTGACCCCACATTACCTCACCTGGAGACCCCTCTCTTGGGAGCCCACCTCGGATATAGCTCATCTACACCCACTCAGCAAAGGCATCACACAATATTACTTCAATCCTAATTACCGATAGACATTATGACCGCAACCATCTCTCACGAGTCATTAAACGCCACACTCACAGGTCTCAGGACCTCGGACGTGATTCAGTTTCGAGGCATTCCGTATGGCCGCGTTCCTCGACGATTCGCTGCGCCTGAAAAACTGGACAGGTATCCTAGATTTCTTGATTGCACTAACTTTGGGTATGGCCTCCTACTTCCAATATTTTAAAGCTCAAAATAACTGAAACAATCAGACCTCGATGTCCGCAAGTTGCTGTTGATGTCGGACATTTGTTGCGCGTTCCTCCAGATCATACATTCCCACATGAGCCGGAGGATGAGTTCAAATGCACCAATTTAGATGTCGTATTGCCTGACAGGGGCCCTGACGTAATAAATTCCAACTTGCCGGTCTTGGTCTGGATACATGGTAAATTCTACGTCGAACCGTTACTATCAGAAGCTAAACATGGGACAGGAGGTTCACAAGCCGTGACGTTTGGAAGCGCTGCATCCGGAGTCTGCGGTATGAGCCTAGCTCAAGTGATTGCGCGAACTAACATGTTCCATCAGACATGAGCAAAATAGTGGCTGATTCGATCCGTTTGGGAAAGCCAATAATCGCTGTATCCGTTCAGTATCGACTCAATGTCTTTGCTCTTGGCAATGGAGGGGGGCCTCCGAACCTAGCTCTTCGCGATCAAGAGCTGGCTTTGCAGTGGGTTCAAGATCATATTTCAGGCTTTGGTGGTGATCCGGTACTCAAACATTCTAAAGCTAGAAGAGCAATGGGCTAACAAAACGTGCAGGATATGATTACTTTAGCGGGCGAGAGTGCCGGGGCTATTTATTGTCACGCCCACCTGGTTGCAAATGCGCGCGTGCGACAAGTCATTCTATCATCTGGCTCATTGTTCCTGTCGTCACCCCAGCCTTGGCATTTGGTAGCAAGTTTTCGGGACAAGGTTACCGCGAACTTGAAGGACCTGGATCAAACGCTCGATTTGGAAACTGCATCTGCAAGTCAGGTTGTTGAGGCGGTCAGAAGATCTGGCGTACAGTCATTTTTCCTCGAATGGGAAGAACCCTTCAATGCTTGGCATACCAAGACAGGCAGTGCAGAGAGATTACTTCTCAGCGACGTGACGAAAGAGGTTAGTAAATGATGGTCATCAGATGAGATGGATACTAACGTGTAAAAGGGAGCCATTTACCAAGCAGGAGTATGGGCAACAGACCCCAGCGACATAGCGACAGCCTTTGATGCTTCCGAGCAATATGGCGACGAGCTCAAGAAGTTGTATCATGTCTACCCCGACCGACCTTCATCCTGCAAAAATGGGGCATTGGATTTTATCAACGACTACAAGTACCTGCTACCAATCCAGTGCCTCGAGAAATCCTTCAAGGATGCAAGGAAGCCCGTTTTCAGATGTCTGATAGACGAAGCAAATCCATGGCAGCCTTCAAGTGGAGCTCATCACGCCATCGACCTTGTTCTCTTGTTCGGAGGCTTCGATCTGAGTTTCTCACCTAGTGCTGAGCGCGTTGGTCAGGCGATGCGCGAGGCGTGGATCAAGTTTATTTCCGGGGAGGAACCGTGGCCTGAAGCCACGGAGAAGTATTATGGTTTTGGTCCCCATGGGAGTCTAAAGACTCTTGAAGACTGGGAGATTCAGTCACGGAGACGCATTGGACTAGCAGAGAAGTTGAGTGAGATGGAGAGTTCGTTCTTGGATAAGACATCTCGTGGGCTCGCGGCTGGGAAAGTGAGTTTGTTGAACTGATACAATCGTTTCAGGATAATTATCTGGTTACTACAATCTGAGGATTTAACGCTATGGGTATTATTATTATTCCTTCCTGCCCCCTCGAATTACATTCAGCCTCATAAAGATGCCATCAAAGACCGAAAGCGTGATCGTTTTCGTGCCGCCGGTTGCTTGCGAATCGTGGCCAGAAGAGCCATAAGACTTGACACAACAGTGATGTCAAACAATGGCGTAGAGTCATTTGGGAGAAGGAGAACTCCGTGGCTGTAAGATGTAGGTAGTTCGCTCTCAAAGCCATGGTGATGATAGATCGCTAGTATCGAGCCATCACCTTCGCCTTGTCGATCTAGGTCCACCAGTTCATAGCGCAGAGGTCCCTTCTCAGCTGGATGAACCTGCCAGTCACAACGGAGCGCTTTCGAAGGCCCGTGATTCCCGGACATGCTCATGTATGGGTACCGGATGATCCTTTTCTTCGTTTCCTTCTCTGGCAAAGGGTAACATTCGTGCCCAGTGAGTTCGAACGAAGAATCTCCCGTGTGTATCTGCAACTTAGCACTCCTTTCTCCATCGATCGGCGATGATCTACAAACATCAGTATAAGCTTCTCCTCCCCACACGTATCAAACTTACACCTCCGCATCCAAAGGGTCTCGACCCATAACTCTCTCGTGAATAGAGACACTAGCGTCGACGTCTACCAGGAACCGAGCGTTGTCACCGGCATGATATCCGCTAGGCTTTCGAAGAAGGCATAGCTCCACCTTGTAACTCTCCGAGCCCATGGGATTAACGCCCACTTTTTCGGAATATTCCTTCGAGATGTCATATATCGCGAAATGAGAGATTGTGTCGTCATATTTTGGGATGTAAAGCGCTTTGGTCAAGTGCGAGGGCACGTGGGATATTATGTCAAGCATCGTTGCGGTGCTGCGTGGACCGTGATGAAGATATGCCGAAGAAATGTCAAAAGCCATCGGGAGCAAGATAAAATATTGATTTATATTCTGTGGTAAAAAAGCCGTTGGAAGTTGTCTCCAGATTTTAAACTCCAGATAAGGAAAATAAAAGAAACCCCATTTTACCAAGAAACCTTGTGACGTTTTATCAAATCTACATGTCATGATCAGACGTTGCCAAGATAAACTAAACAGTTTACATAACGTACATAGCCACTCGTCACAATCACAATTACAACGGACTTTTCCTGATAATTTCTAATGGAGGATGGAATTGGTATGTCCGAGTGGGGCTGACATGTCCGATTTTGTCGCCACTCAGAAAACTTCCTATTTAGGTACTAAGGCACTGAGAATGGGTGACTAAGAATAGAAAAGTCCGATTAATCGGGGATGACAAGTCCGATTTGGAGGAAGCATCGACGTGTGAATGGCTTCGAAATCGGATTTGGCTGGGACGGAATTAGATGTTTTGGGGCTTAATAAAAGCCACGGTCCCATACTTTTTCACCGTTGCATTGCTGACATTGATCGGATGATAAGTTGACACTGATTCACTTGCTATTAGCAACATTTCAAGAATCGTCTATAATTCCCAGGATTCACTTGATCATTCATCCCATCTTGTCACGCCACAACTCAGCAACTCCATCTCGAATTCATCAGCATGTCCACCAAAAAGTCGATGCGGTCTATCATGGCCAGGATCACAGGTCAACACCGACCTCGTCTCACAATACGGTACATCTTCCAGCCCCAGCTCTCTGACCCCTGGCTGACCTTGCAGACCGGACTACGATTACGTCTTTGTCAGTGGAAACGGCGAAGATGCAAAAGGCCAATATCTTCGCGGAAAGCTATCTCTCTTCGTCCCAGAAGGACAAAACATTACCAGCGTTCAGCTAAAACTGACTAGTCGAATGTGGCTTGGGTATGTTCACCCCGAAGGTTTGATGCTGACGGCGGGAGCTAACGGTTAACGCTTCACAGAGATCACAAGGTTGATGCCGAAGAGGCTGTAAAGTGGCAACGGCGTGAAAGCACTGTTCATCAATGGGCGCCATTCAATGTCGTCGATAAAATTGGGGAGCCTTTTAAGAGTGGGAAGAATTTTGAGTGGCCTTTTGAGTTGTTCATTCGAGGTGATCAGGAGGAATCTTTCAAGGGTTGTACGCGATGTAGTATCACATACCTCCTGGAAGCCTGGACGGTTGATGAAAGTTCATCGGACAGCTTCAAGACGTTTTCGCCGCTTCGAATTATTCGCACACCAGGTTTCTCATCATACGAACTCATGGATCCGACGACGGTGCAGGGGAAGTGGTCAGAGAAGGCGGAGTACAACGTTTCCATCCGACATCGCGCGATTGCCCTGGGAGGACTGATTCCTATCGAAGCTCACCTTGCGCCGCTCAATCCGACAGCTAAGATCACAAAAGCCAGGTTTTTCTTGCGGGAAAAGCACGATGTGGAGAACAAATCTGATGCAGAAAATCCGGGCTATGAAGGTCAACGGATAGTGACGGAGTGGCCGTTGGAGTTGAGCCACGAACCTCAGCAGCGGTGGCAGCAATGCTTACACCTCCCGATCGCTGTGAGGAACTGCTCACCTGACTTTTCAGTCTGCGGAGTTTCTATCACGCATACGCTACATTTTGAGGTTACGTTGACCAACAATGGCGTCACGACAGAGGAGGAGATCTCGATGCCTATACATCTCTTCATCTCACCAGAGTTACCGGTTAACGGATGGGGTGTCTTTGTGAGGGATCATGTTATTGCAGCAAAGGAGGTCAAGAGCCTTTTGGCAGAGGGTATCAGTGTTCCGCCGAAATACTGCAAGGGGGACTTTGTGGTGGAGGATTATGAGGTTCCACCTCCGGCATATAGTGAAGCATGATGGGGATAGTCATCAGATGCGAGGAGTTATATTAGATGTATTTAGTTTTTAGATTATACCACGGATATGGGTCAGCGCCTGCTTTACCTATGATACCAAAATTCATTACTACCAATTCATCAAGTCATCATAGCCGTAGCATCATCAGTTTGTGGGGTGATGTAAGCCGAGTCCCAGAGTTCCTACTCCAGTTAGTGAACCCTTGAGAAGCTATAGTGAAAGCTCATTACTTACCCAGTCAATCCCATCGGGTCGAAACCAGTCGACATTGGTAGCCCAGTCCTCGAATCTAAGCTCGACATCTTCTGGCAAGAAAGTCGGCGCAGGATCTCGCTTTGAAAGATAAGATCTACTTAGGTTAGTCTCCATTGATTCCGTTGATGATAGACAGTCTGGGACGACGTACCGAAGACAACGAATTACGCGATAGACACTTGAACAAGCTGGACTTTTCATCTTAAGCGCTTCCATTCGAGTTATAGCAGCGTCGATAGCAAATATGTGCTCTGTGAGATCAGAGTCATCAGGCATGTCCAGCATGCATGACGTAAGCGCGACAGCTCCATGAAGTGCATTACAACTGATCGCGCCCTTGACGAGCCAGCGATAACACTTCAGCCGCGGGAGTTCGTAAAATTGGTGATGGACATCAAGTAATGCGAGACCTGACTTGATACACTTATCTCTTGACTCAGCGCGGAAATGACTCGCTTTGGAGCTGTGAAAAGGCCGATGAAGAAGGAGGTAGAGTTGATGCGCGTACGTTTGGAGCATGCACCAATGAGCATAGCCTGCTGTGTTGAGAATACTCCGGCGACCGTTTACGAGATATGCGGCATCCCATTGCAATTGCTCTTTCGCTACAGCTGTGTCATACTGATGCAAAATCGTTGTGTTGAGTTTGTCATCACCGGAGATATGAGAGCAGATTTGTGTAGACAGTTGGAATAGTCGAACCTGAAACTTCAGGAGTGAGGTGTCAGTGAACTCGCATGGTGAATCCTTGGGCGATTGTTTTATACTGTGTTCTTGGATGTCTTTGTCGTTGACCCATGCCGGCATTGTTGCTTTCATGTTCAACAGGAACGTGAGGTCGATGTCTCTGAAGCAGAGGGCTTGGTAGGTATGGATGATCAGGATGCCTGCCCAGCAACGTCGACGTCGCTCTTGTTCAATACAATTAGGCCCTTCGATATCCGTATGGCAACGCAGGGCAATGGCGATGTTGAGTGCACTGCCGAGAAGCGCCCAGCCATACTCTGGTCCTTCATTATGAGATATCATATGAACCAGGATGAGAAGAGCCTCGAGCGTGCTGAGATCATGGCGAACCAAGAACTGATCTTGTGATAAGGCCGTCATGGCCGCATTTCGGTATTTTTGTGACAATACCGATAAATCACGAGGGATGGTGGTGTCCTGCCATAACACAACAAGCCCAGCGTCTGTTGGCTCAATGGTCTTGAGTGTCAATGAGATGATAGCGAAGAGAACGGCCAGCCATGACAGACTCGTCTTCTCTGGGGCTTCAAGGAAGTCCAAGTACTGAGTCTGGAATGTCGGGCCGTGGAGAATATGGAACAGTGATGAGAGTGTTCCGAAATAGCGGCAAACCAAGTACTCAGTCACAGAAGTTGGGGGTAAAAGCGCAAGCAGTTCGGTGATTGGAACACAAGGCCCAAAGGACAGAGTAACCGTCGGGTTCGGTGAGTCTGGTATAACACTCCTCTCGACAGATGGTCGACGCAGAATGTGATCCCATCGCTGTTGTATCGGCTCAGGCGTCGAGCTCGGAGATGACACTATCTCTGTTACCTCCACGGATTGAACCTGTACTTGCTGCTGAGGCACAGAGTCAACAACCTCAAGCCTAGTCCTCCTTCGCTTCTGCGGACCCGTAAAGTTTGATCCATAGGCGCAAGAATCTTGCCAGCCTCGTTTGAGGCACGTCGCACACGGCAGTCCCCGGTCGCATTTCAGCTTGGAGTGTCTGCAGGGATCGCAGTTCAAGGGTTTTCTGGGGCGTCGCTTCTGGACTTGGCTGCGGTTTGGGGAGCTTGAACTGCTCGGACTTAGTTGCTCCATACTAGATGAGTATGCGAGTGTGAATCGGTAACGGGGAAATTTTGTTGTGATGTCCGAGAATTGAGATTGAATGGTTTGGATGAGAGTAAGGCCAGAGCAAAATCGGAGTCGGAATCGGAAATCGGATTCAGGCTGATGTGAGTGATTGATTACGTGAGGTTTTGAGCCAATCAACGCGAAGCCCTGTTAAAATCGTACTTGTGAACAAACGTCTTAAAGTTATGCGAAATCGAATTAGAGCTTATCAAAGAAAATAAATATTACGTCTCCACCATTAGCTTGATGAAGTTGTGGCCATGTCTAGATAGGAAAAAAAAGCCTGTATTTGCACGCGTCTGCCTGATTTCTAAGTTCACGAAACGAATTCACGCCCATATTTTCTCAAACCACAAAAGCCCACGTTCCCTCCTATGTTTTGCTTAAATACCATGAAGCTTCCGCATTTCAGGCCCTTCCATCTCGGGCCTTCTTCTCCATGAAGTTCTTCCTACTGTTGCTTCTAAAACTACATCTCGGCCTGCTATACGCGTGCTTAGTCGTCAACCAGTCACAGTTATTCCTCCCCTGGAGTTCGTCGACCATGGCGACACCAACGCATCTTTATCCAGGCGTAAATCTCGCCCTGCGAGAAATGCCTGAGAGGGAATTCAACTTCAAAGATGAGTATTTGTTTTATCCCATTGGATTTCCCGAATACCCGGGGAGCAAATCTACCATCATGCCGGTGAAAGAGGTTGCGATGATGATTCTCATGGATGTATTCACGGATAAACCAGACTGGCACAAAAAGGTCTTTGATGAGACGATTGTTCAAAAGTGGAGAGATGAAGCGCGCCAGCAGGGTGAGGATGGGTTGTACGCAAAAATTCTGCAGGATAAGCTGGGGCAGGGTCCTCGTAAGCCTAGGGATAGGATCATCACTGATGCGGCGTTTGACTACGTGAGTTGACGGTGCAGTGCATTTTTTTGGTGGTTGGTGATTAATATTTGGCAGTGTATCGAAGAGCTACGCGGAAAGGCAATGTATCTTGCGCAGTCAGGTCTCATTCCAACTTTTGATGGACCTGGCAACACGATCATCAAGTCAGACTCGTTCATCGACGAGAACCTCCACCTGGATCTTAACAGAGCGTGCTATACCCTTTGGAAGGATCAAGAAGGCAATGTCGACTGGCATCCGCGAAGCAACGATATGGTCCAAAACCTCATCCATCCTTCCATGCACAATTTCGTCTACGGTATCTCCTCTGCACCAGGAACTAAAGGCTTGTTACTGATAATCAACAGATCGTTCACCGTTCATTCAAGATGAAGTCGTCGGCGTATCGAACGCACTTGATTTCATGGGCAAAGGCGAGCCCGTGAGAGGGCAGACCCCTCTAGTCCGAGAGAATGAGTTCCGGTCGAAATTTGGGATTGGTTCAGGCAAGGTTCTCCCGGAGTACTGGTCCGATAAATACCAGTGGCTCCCCGCCAACGCTGGGTTTCGCGAGGACGGCAGTGCTGAGTTCACGAGCTACGTGAATAATCTCCACCCCACAAAGTTTCCTGAAATTTACAGGACTATTGAGAGGTTGGTTGACAGGGTTATTCCTGCTTGGAATCATTGTTTGCGAGAGGTCCCTCGTTTCGGCGATGAGACCTTTGCGGGGAGAGATAAGTCACGGTTTGAATGGATCCATGAAGCATTGTAAGCCGAGATTCTCTTGTAGCGGTGTTGTTTTATGTGGCTAATGAATCGTAGTGATGAGGATGACGACTTATGGACGCCAGAGTTTGATGTGAGGGAATTTCTTCACAAAGACGTCGAGCTCACGCATCAAGAACTTCGAGACCTCGAAGAAGAGTGCTACCACGATGCGGAGGACCCAGTTGAGTTCGATGAAGATGAGTATCAACGCAGAATGAACGAAGGCCTCCCTCCTCTTACGCCCAATGTCGATGATGAGGCCATGGCTGAAGTAAAATGGGTCAAGTACCGCGACGCGATCCTCCCTGATCCAAAGCCATTTGAAGAAGTTGACTACACACCAAAGCAGAGCTTGCAGGAGAAGTTCAAGAAGGATGGTTTACAAATCATTGTCAAGATGGTGAGCATTGAACTCACGCCAGAGAAGCCAGAGTTCTCCGCTGGAAGTTGGCATGTAAGTCAACCCCCAGTACTACGAACGGGAAACTTAGCATACTGACAGTCTGGCAGCTCGAAGGTCAGATGAACGAGAAGATCGCCGCCACTGCACTGTACTACTTCGACAGCGAGAACGTCACGCCAAGTCGTTTATCCTTCCGTATGCAAACGAGCTCGTATCTTAATGATGACATCAAGGCTGGCCAGGATGGCTACAACTATCTTGAAAGGGTGTATGGCACAGATTTAGGAGCGCAAGGTGGATTCGCTAGATCTTGTGTTCAGAGCTACGGAGACGTTGGCACGCCGGAGGGACGTCTCCTCGCTTTTCCCAATGTCTTGTACGTCCTTCTCCCCCAAATAATCATATTTTATTAACATTCGTCTAGTCAACACCGCGTGTCCTCTTTCAAGCTACAAGATCCAACAAAGCCAGGACATCGACGCTTCATCGCCCTTTGGCTAGTTGATCCGCACCGACGAATCCTTTCAACGGCGAATGTGCCGCCGCAGCAAAAGGATTGGTGGACTGGAAGCGGTGAGGTACCTAGGGGCCTTATGGATGTTGAGGAAGCGCGGGCGCATCGGCTGAAGTTGATGGATGAGCGGACTGCGGAGAAGGCGAGGTTTCACTGGGAGGCGATTGATTACAACTTCTGTGAGCACTGATCAGAACTTGGCGTCAGCGTGAGAGACGATTGAAGGCTGGAGAAAGGCACATGATGCGCTCATAGTGCTTTTCGCAGAAGAATTCTAGGGTCTCATAGAGGCAACCTACTACTGTAAGCATCATCAATCTCATGCCAAGTACACATGTTGTACAACCAAGCCTCAATACGAATCTAAATAGCCCAACTAGGGCATTACCGAAGTTCTTTCATCTCCCTCATCACATCCGGCCATACGCAGCGCATTATATGACATGTGCAAATCACAACTCCCAGAATATTATATCATCTATAAATGAATACGAGATAGCATTAATCTCGAGATTGTCTCTCCACCCAACCATAACGTGATTTATGTCCAAGACAAATCCAACAGCTGACTTGTCTCAGATACTGGTCTCTGAGTGGTCGCGGAGAAAAAAAAAATAAGAAACTGATCGACATGCGTAGGACAGGGCCAAGAAGGCTCGTAAATTTTACAAGTGCTGACATGTGCATCACACGACATGGGGGCCGAGACGGGGCTTGGGGTATTTGAGGCGCGATGCTATTATTAGAGGGTTGACGTGTATAAACGAAAGAATCGAGAAAGGTATAAAAGTATCTCCTTGGAACTTCGAACTTGTTGATCTTGATATTAGTACATTCGCATCTCTACCAAACATCAGAAGTTCAACGTCAGATCATCACCATGCATTTCACAACTCTCCTCACCAGCGCCATCGCGCTCGCCTCAACAGCAACATCCCAACCAACAGCCCGTCAAGCGCCTACAGCCAACGCAGTCATCATGATCGTCAACTCCGCCGACCACAGCCGTCAACCTGTCAGAATTCCTCTCGCGCAACTCACCACTCTCGACTACCAAGTTACCGAGCTGCGTCTCGAGAGCCTCAACGTCAATATCCCCGATATTGAATCACCTGAACTCAGCGATGTTGTTTGTCAGCGATATAAAGATAAATATGGTGTTCAGCTGGGCAGCGCTGAGTTTAGTCATGAGAAGCCGGCGCTGATTAGTACCAATCCTGTGGAGTTTGGTTGGGTTTTGTGTTACCATAAGGACAGGGCTTGAATGCAGTAGACCGAGGAGGATAGGATATATGGGGAAGTTGGAGGATGAACTTGGGGAAATTGAATACAGAATTATATAGTTATTAATCGCAAGATTATGCACCGCCATTCTTGTTCCTGGCCTGTTATGCAAATGCTGCAAAGCATTATTAATGCTCGTAGGGCTTAGCAGATCTTCGGTTGAACTTTGACCGTCGCAGCCAATCACCATGAGAGACCCTGAAGGATTTCAAATCACGTAACGCCGACTCTGGATATTGATTGGTCCACTCGTAGGGTCATCTCTCGTAAGGAAGATGACGTCGGGGGCCTTGAAGTAATTATCCGATTTCTTCCCCCAAAAATGGGTTGCAATAGCCCTGATTATCAAGCATTCCTAGCCGTATTTTACGTTGTATTATGAGGGGATTTACTGCAGAATTAGTGGTTTGATCGCCATGGGCTCCACGACGTGCAGTTTCGTATACCGTGGAGATTCGTATGGGCATTGGGAATTTTTAATCCTCTTGACTGTTGCTCCGAGTGCTACGTTTCGCTTGATAATCTACAGGACGATTAAATATCATCAACTGCCATTGAAAATGTATTTAAAGACAATATTCCTCTGAAGTTTAGAGCCCATCATCACAATTCAATCATAAGTCATTGCGCATCATTCTAGCTAAAGCATTAACCACTCTACAATTGTTACTTTTTCATCTCAATTAATAACCAGCATGTCAACTGAATCAAGACTCTGGCAGCCACTGAAGCTGGGAAACACCACCCTCTCCCACCGCATCGCCCTCGCCCCTCTAACCCGCTTCCGCAACGACGATGACCATCTGCCCCTCGACCTCATGATCAAATACTACGCCGACCGCGCCTCAACCCCTGGAACGCTCGTCATCAGCGAAGCAACCGGTATTTCCAAGACAGGAGAAGCAGTGCCCAACGCACCAGGCATCACCTCCCCAGAGCAAATCGAGGGCTGGAGAAAGATCTACGATGCTGTTCATGCCAGGGGAAGTTTTATGTTTCAGCAGCTTTGGGATCTTGGAAGGGCTGGTGATCCGGACTATTTGAAGAAGAGAGGGTACAAGTACTCGTCGAGCAGTAGTCTTCAGATGGAGGGCAAGAATGTGGCGCCTGAGGCGTTGACAGAGGAGGAGATTTGGCAGAAGATTGGGGAGTTTAAACAGGCTGCTAGGAATGTTGTTGATGCTGGTGGTGATGGTGTTGAGATTCACGGTGCTCATGGGTAAGAACTGTCATTCCTTGCGAAATAAATCCAGTTGCTAACAAGATCTGCTCCAGATACCTTATCGACCAATTCATCAGCGAAAGTATCAACAACAGAACCGACAAGTGGGGAGGTTCCGTCGAAAACCGCGCTCGCTTCCTCCTAGAAGTCATAAAAGCCACCGTCGAAGAAATCGGCGCCGAGCGAACTGCCCTTCGTCTAAGTCCCTTTGCAACATTCCAGAGCGCCTATACCGCCAATCCTTGGGATCAATTCGGCTACATCTTCAACGAGCTTAAGAAAGCTGGCTACAAACTCGCTTACGTCTCACTTGTTGAGCCCAGAGGTAACCCAGCTTATCTTGATGCTACACCTAAAGATCTTGGTTCAGACAAGGTTAGTCCCTTTGGGGACAAGAAGCAGAGTCTGGAGTACTTTCTCGAGATGTGGGATAACCAGTCTCCTGTGATTGTTGGAGGTGGATATATCCCTGACAATGTTTATGATGCAGTTGATGGGAGTTACAAGAAGTGGGACGTTGTTGTTGCTTTTGGGCGATGGTTCATCTCGAACCCTGATTTGGTATTCCGACTTAAGTATGGCGTGGCTTTGACGCCTTACCAGCGGGATACTTTCTATGTTCCTAAGAGCGACAAGGGATACAATGACTACACTTTCAGTCAGAGATATCTGGAGGCTACGAAGGCATAGACGTGGGACCAGGGGTTAGCGAGAATAGATCACGAGGTTAGAGCAGTATAATAGAATTATAGAAGCCTGAATCGAGCATTTAACAGTTTATGGATCTTTGACTATCTATCATCTTCATAATCGTAAACTATACTAAGCTGCAGTATACCTCGGCTCGGTGATGCTGATTACTTGTTCAGTCTCGGTGCTCTCTCAGGATCTCTCCACCAAAGACAAGCCTCCGTTCGAATATTATCCTTTTCAACCTTCGTATCACCCGGCTGAACAACAATTTGCTTCGGCGATCTCTCCCGTCCATTATAAGTAGGCCATTTTGGGCTTCCAGGGTACCTATACTTGTTGGGATCACCTGTCGCAACAAAACTAGCCAAGTACCCATGGTAGATATGGCTGATCTCGGGATACTGAGTAGTAGGCTCATCCCAGGTAAATCCCGTGTCGGCCGTGTGAGGAATACCCTGCCACGCGGGGAAGCTGTTGTTGGTGTTGAAGCGCACTTTCCAGGTTGGTACGCCGGCGGTGGAGGCGCGGTATGCTGTTTCTTGGCCGGGGCAGATGTAGGCGTAGTCGCTCCAGGCGGCGGAGATGCGGTTGTATTGAGTGCTGTTGGGTGAGTTGGCGAATGGCGAGTCTTTGTGGTTCGCGGGATCGGGGTAAAGAGCGGATAACTCCTTCAGATCTTTGTTGGTCAAAGCTGGTGAGATGTTGTGGAGATAATCTAAGAACTCCTTGTTGGTCTCGAGGTCGCCAGGGGTGTAATACTTCGCTTCGTCGGTGACTGTGGATGTGATCGTCGGGACGTGGAAAAATGTTCCGTCGTAACCAGATTGAGAGCCAGGTTTCTCGAAGAGAGGTCCGCCATGCACGGGCTGGAATGGCCAGGTCAGCTGGGGATCATAGTCGTGATACAACTTGGTGCTGATGTTTCTGATAGCATTAACATCTGCTCCCTTGAGGCACTTGAGAGTTGCCTTGTTGCCCTTCTTCTTATCACATCCAAGGTAAGTAATATACTCGTCGTACTGTCGCTTGTACAACGGATAAGTGTCATTAGGGAAAGCTCGTGAAGTGACGGAACCAGACTGATGAATCGCCCGAGCAAACAACTGCTTGTTATCCTTGCCGTAGTTGTGAAAGTAGTGAATGCCCACTGAATGGCCACCAGCAGAGCGACCACCAATAGTAACTGCGCCTTTATCACCGCCAAAAGCACCAATGTGCTTCTGCACAAACTCCAGGAAAAAGCGCTGATCTCGGATCCCTAGGTTCGACAGACCCTCGTCTTGGAAGAGCTTGGATGGCAGAAAGCCGAGAGAGTTGACGCGGTAGTGAAAGTTGACTACCACGATGGGAACTTTGGATGAGGCGGCGAATGCAGCAGCGTCGAAACTAGCCCAGCTTCCAGCGTAGAAAGCACCGCCGTGGATCCACACAAGAACAGGGAGTTTCTTGCTCAAAGGTACACCCTTGGGTCGAAACACGTTGAAGTTGAGGCATGCCTCGCTCTGTGAGTCAAGCGGGACTCTGGATGAGACTTCTTGGACACAAGCTTTGCCAAAGTCATCCGCCTTCTTCACGCCATTGAACTTCTCGGGCCAAGAAACAGGGTGAAAGCGATGGTCGCCAGTAGGCTGAGTGGCATAGTCGATACCCAACCAAGCATCAACAGGCGCAGGAAGTTTCTGCTTGGTGAAAGTACTGTTGACAGTGGTACCGGAGAAACTGCCGTAGCCATCAAGCTTAACGGTGTTGTAATGTCCTCCTGTAGCTTGCGCAACAGGCGACAAAGCCAGAAGCGTTCCGAGGTTTGACAGGACCTTCATGGTGATGGAGGGGTGAGAGAGCAAAGGGAAACAGAAAAGAGGAAACAGGCCATGTTTATATATCGCTCAAATCCATCGATCAATGCCATTTAAGCTTAAATCCCCCGCATATCAGTCGGCATCACCCCGAATTCGTGCAAGAGCCGACATCGTCGGATACGAACGCATTACGGGTGGAGTATGGCATCATCATCCTCGGTTTTCCGGGTTTAGAAATAGGCCCGACATCACTTGCCAAGTCATTGGCTTGCGAATGATGATCACTTCAACAGAATGTGCAAGAGTTGGGTGAGGATATTCAGTATCGCCAAGGGTTGGTGATAATAGAGACGGGTGTGATTCGCTAGTTTAATCGACGCTATTGAAGAGGGGTCCGGTGTATGCCGGGGATATTATTAACCTCGTACTCTTTCTTAATCTACCGTCGGGACTCTAGACCAATAAATTGAGGGTTAACTACAAGACTCATGGCATGGCTGTGAGATATAATTTCCTCCCCTTTAATCTGTCTCGCGTGATGCTTTGGGCAGGATTTACGAGATGGTGAGATGCAACTTTACCGCGATCAGGCTTTGGATAGCCTCAGCATAGACATGACTGCTTTCCTTGACTCGAGAGGTGAGGATACTTCGGCAGAACGGAATCTAAATATGGAAATGCAGGTATTGTTGGCATCCTTGACAAGATTTCTACGTGAAATCAGGCAGTGGTTACAGTCCTTCAAGCTGTAAAAAGATAACACGTACCCTTGAAAGTTGACTGCGTTGACTACAAGCCTACCCACTCCAGAGACTTATTCCATAATCTTGCCGCCTTTTCAGTATCGCATGCATGCTCCCCGTATCCTCTTGCATAAAGCGGAGTGGAAGGATCCCACTTCCCGACGATTTGACAGTCCTCGAGGTACTTCCCACCTTGACCTTCCAAAGCCTGAGCGACAGCTGCCCAAACACTTGTAGCAGCACCTTGATCGGGAAGCTTCCAAATTGTCTTGAGATATGGATCCACTGCGAGGCCGCTCTTTTGTTCCTCAGATAAATGTCTGCCCAGATCTGTGAGGACACCACCTGGCTGGACACTCCACGCATGGATACCCTCACTGGCATATCTCCGTTCAATCTCGTTAGCTGTCCAGAGGTTGGCAGTCTTGCTTTGAGAATACGCCTTGTTGGGATCGTAGCAGCCCTCCATGTTGACGTTGTCAAAGTCCACTTCGCCGAAACGATGGGCAAGTGAGCTCAGCATGATGACTCGCGATGCACGATCAGAGGTAGCACCTTTGGCCAGGGCGGGTTGAAGGAGTTGTAACAAAAGGAAATGAGCAAGATGATTTGTCCCGAATTGTGTTTCGAAGCCCTCTTTCGTACGTCCTTCTGGTGTACACATGACCCCAGCGTTACAGATGAGGATATTGAGTTTCGGACTCTCGGATAAGAACTTGGCAGCGCATGATCGAACACTCTCGAGCGACTCCAGATCAAGTTCTAGAAGATGAACACGCTCATCTTCAGCAAGATCACCTAACGCTGACTTTGCCTTTTCGAGGTCTCGAGCCGTTAGATATAGAGTTGCGCCAGTGAGATGCAGCGCTTTCGCGGTCTCAATGCCGATGCCCGCAGAACAGCCGGTGATGAAGACGGTTTGGTCGCTCAGTTTTCCTTCCAGGCCTTCATCCTTGATGATCTGGATTGCTGTTGGTCGTGAGTCTCCTGGCCCGTTGGGGGACTCGTGAATGGTGACGTAGCGATCGGCCATGGCGTTGATATAAGAGAGCAAATAGGTGAAGAGAGATTCGACTGGAAGAACAATAATTCGAGGGAAGAACAAGAGATTAGTTTGGGTTTGGGGGAGGCGATTGGAGCTGTTATTTACACCGATATTCTCTCGACATGTAGCGTTTCACGATGCAACATGTCCGAGCTGAAACACCTATGATTCACCACTAGGCCCAGCGGGAAGCGGACACCAATTAATCCGCTAACTTTGGCGCCATGGGAAAGAAATGATAGGCCAATGGCTTCGGCAGTGGAACAATTCGCTAGACTTCTGATACTCCAAGTCAAGATTTCTGTACTCGCTCGGCATCAATAACCGAGTAAAAGGTTCAAAATATATACAGAATTGAAGAACGGAGCTGGCCCACCAAGGTTCTATAACTTAGTTGGTATACCTAGCACAAGGGCTCAAACTCTTAGCCTTACTAGCGTCCTTGGGAATAACACCGGCAGCAACAGCAGCTTGATAACACCATCTCCAATCCTTCTTGCCAAGATCTCCGTCACACTTCCAAGACCAGAAGAACCATCCATCTGATTTCTCAAAAGACTCAGCTTGAGCGGCCCAGTAAGCCTTGTACCATGTTTCTTGGCCTTCAATCTTGAACTCATCTGTGTTCTTCAAAGTTGAGTTCACGGATAGGGACCATTCACCAACAAAAACGTGCTGGCCCATGTTGTCTTTGCAGGCGGTTTGGATATATGCTTTCTTATTACCGGCGATTCTGTTGTCGAAGGATAGATAGCGGTGGGCATCGAAGAAGATGAGATCGTCGTCTGGGAGGTATTGTCTTGGGTCGCCTGCACCCCAACTTTTGCCCTATCATCGGGTCAGCGCGAGATACACTAATATGTCTCTTTAATATAGCTTACCATGTATTGGATGTGTAAGCGATCGGCTTTGGGAACCTTGAGGTAACCCTCCATGGCCTGGATGCGCTTGTATGCACCTGGGTAGTAATTCTTGATCATGTCATCTGCCTCAGCCTTCCACTTGCCAGCGCGTACGGGCTCGTTCAGGACCTCGAGCATGCCAACAGTAGTGTAGTTCCCATTAGTATGGATGCGCTTGGTCATCCACTCGAGAAACTTGAAGGCTCGTTCATAGTTCTCGGCAGTATAGAATCCAGGATTGGGGATGGACTGCAACTTGGTTAGTATATGTTTGATGAGGGGAGATAGTCACTTACATGGCCGGTGAACTGTTCGTTCGGCGAGCTAATACCAGGAGCAGAGTGGAGTCCAATAACCGCATAAATGCCATGCTTCTTGCACCATCCGACAATTCGGTCAAGATGCCAGATGCCGCCGCGGGGCCAGTATTCGCCTTTCTGGATGATATCCTCGTACATCCAGTATCCAACAGGGATGCGAACGGCATTGAGACCAAGACTTGCAATCTGCTTGATGTCATCTTCTGTGATCCAAGTCTCCCAGTGTTTCTTGAAGGCGGCGTTGGCTTTGTCCTGACCGATGCCTTTGACGCATGCCCATTCGTCGTTGTAAGCACTGCAGCCCATGTTCTTCCACGATTCTTCAGCCATCCATCGTTCGATTATGAACTGCGAGCCGAGATTGACGCCGCGGATTTTATCATCATTTGGAAGCCATCGCTCGGTAATCTTCTCGCCGTTGGCTTTTGCCGCCGCTGTTTGTGGTCAGTATTTGCCATCTGCTAGACATTATCATGTCTTACCTCTGGACTGGGGAGTCCAGGCCTCAGCAACGGCGAGGAAAAGAGGCAACGCTAACTTGAGATGCATGATTCAGGGAAAGAGATATTCGTTCAATGGGAATCAATCCCTCTTTGGCTTACTGGATTAGGCTATAAGAAATAGATTCACATTGCCCAGAGACCCGGATATATATGTCTGTGATCAAGGTTCGCAAGGATTATACTCCATTCACATACCTGCGCATATGGCCTGATAACAACGGAATAGATCCGCCCGATCTCTCCATTTATCTATCGTGCATATTTCCGCGATGGAGAACAATCACGAACCTGATTTGCCGGGCCGACTGATGGATCGTTTCGTTTTGGCATATGAAACGGTCGATCCTCAACCTTGATTTTGAACAAATGGGACATTCGTCATTCCACATTCCTCTCGCTTGGCCATACTGCTGGTTGGCTCGTCCGAGGATTGTAGGATGCAAGCAGATGAAGGACTGCGGCTGAAGGTTGGGGTTTCAGACGAACTCCACCAACAACCCTGTTCGTCTAATGAGAGCATTCCTCACGGATCACATATCTATCAATTTGAGATGGATCCTTAACGCATAACCTTTCATCTTGAGACGATATATCGGATGAGTCGGATTTAAGGTTTAATATTTGTTACCAGCGACGTACTGAACCTAGCTTTCAGTGCTCAACACTGCTTGTCCTGGGATCTTTTGGTGTTTCGTGGGGTGAGTGGACCAGCATGTTGGCAGAATACGACGCTGCAAGTTGACCTGTCAATGACCCATAGAATAACAAGTTCAAGTCACCATGCGAGGCATTATTGACGTACAATAGTGTCTGCAACAGGAGAGTCCGCCTTGGCATCGGCGATACGTATGTATCTCGGTCGATCTTGTAATGTGCTGGGAAAAACGTGCATCAGATCACTGCAATTAAGGCCGGGAATTAGACCATGGTGGCCGAAAGAGGCAGGTCTAAAGACCATGGGCCACATGGGAGATATAAAGCGGTTATCAGATGGCAGCTGATAATGAACAAGTGAGGCTGTATCAGGAACGGTAGCGTATTTAGATATAGTTACGGATGTAAGGGATGTGTTGTTTGCAGTTGAGACTTGTGGCTGAGAGCTTATATCACCACAGAGAACTTGGGTAAAGTGATGCTAATGACTCGCTCGTACGGATAGAGGTCGTGGGGACTGTCATCCAATTGACGGTCCAATTGACGGTCTAAAAGGCCGCCATAATAAATACTGATATATAGAGCATTCAATTATGACAAATGCTAAGTGTCTTCCTGCATGTCGACTCGATATGCTAGTCGATTTCCTCCATACTTAATAAATCTCAAAACATTGAAAGATAAGTCGGATCCAGCTTTTCAGTAATCTCGTTGCTGAAAGTGAGCTAGAGCAACAGGATTCATCTCGCGCATCTACACTTGACAAGGCACTACTGCAACTACGTAGCTGATTTCTGGCCATAAGGTTAAACTTTAGGCTGCCAACACATATGATACAGTCTCAAAATGAGCATTCTGACTCTTGGGTTGGAACTTGGCTGCAGAATATCACGTGAGAAACACCAAGAGAATCTATCCAGTTTGTTACATGTAAATACACTCTTCTTTTACTCTACCTCTACTTTTTTATAATGTTTTCATGAGAGAATGTACCGCCGTCAGTGCAAACAACCTTAGGATGCAACCTTATATGTCAGTATGTTCGCTTAATTGAGCATTCCCTATCCCTTATCAGCCCGTCGAACTTCTTGCTTAGATTGTCTCAGGACATATCCCTTTGTCAACAATGGAAATAAGAAGACGGTTCTATCTTTGTTCAAGATCTAGTAGAGCCTCCAGGGTCTTGGGATGGCTACGAGTATTTCGTCATATTCAAGGAAGGTTGCTGGAAAATGGCTGCCTAAAAGCTCTGGCTATCAAATTTCTGTCTGACACCATCTGGACGTTGTTCCAAGAATCATCATATATGAGCAAAAGACCAAATAAATCTCGGACAGTCATGGACAGAGGCCTGATCCAGGCCAGGTAGAAATACTTTGCAGAGGTCCACGATGCTTTTAAATATGGCCATCGGCTACACGGCACAAGTACCGAGCTATCTTGCATCTTGAGACAGGCTTCCCTCTTATTCATCCGAAAAATACTACTATTCCAGTAAATACTTCGTGCGCTGTAACCTTGCTCTGGTTGAGAGTGCTACACTGCTCCTGGCTACCTCTTCTTGAACAAGCCAAATGACTCGTTATCCTTACCATTTACCTTACCAAGCCCCATTTTCGTAATTACTAGCTTCCCAATATGTAAATAGTAGCGTAGCAAAAGCCGTTGTAAGCGAAAACTTGGTACGATTACGGCAGTTTATCTGATTAAAGTTTTTCCCGCATGAATAGTAAAGAGGCACGGCTATTTAGCCTTGTTTATGAAAAATTTACTAAGCAAATGTCGGTAAAGTACCTTCAGTTTCACGATTCGTCGATCTTTAACCAGATCTGCCGACGACGCTATAGGATGCGGAATGTCTTCCTCCGAGGGTCGTCAATGACGTTTTGAATCGAATGAGTATAAGACATCGAACGATGCCTTCGTTCTCGAAATCCAGGTTTCCTCTTAAAACGCGTAAGCTTAAAAGAAACTCGCCGAGTCTACCGATAGGGTTGGTTATCTGATGAAGATCAATGAAATCCGCCGAGTATAGGCCCGGCTAAATGACCGACGTCAATATTCGGGGTGGTGTTATAATACGGTCCGAATTAGGTCTTCCGGATTGTCCAATGAGTGTTTATTCAATTAGATATTGGACTCTTCGGAATGTGGTCTTCCGAATTCCTTGCTCGGCGATAAGATGTCTTGGAAGCCAACAAACACTCACTTACAGCAAGAAATTTGAGGTCGAGAATCGTCTATGGAGTATAAGTCTGAGATATCAGACGGAAGTCAACTGACTCTTTAAACTCTCAAGAGACGGCATATCTTCCCGTGCTTCCAGGTATCTAAGAAACCCGGCTCCCACTCCGGAAAGGGCCAACTGCACTGCAACGCTGATCTGGCATGCAATTTCACCACAAGGTCTCGGCATGACCTGCCAAGAGATGTTCATCGAGGCATGCAGCAAACGGAGCAAGCGGCTAGACGGTTAATCGGGCCTGTCATGGGCCGATTCTAGATTGGACCGAAACAGGGCCCGGAGGCAGGCGGAGATAGGTAGGTGGTTTTGATAGAGGTTCTGGGGCGAGGAATTAGAGTTTCCCCGTGGGGATTTATGGGATGAATCACGATGGCCGGAGTCGAAGCGGGATGATGCGACTCTGAAGCATTGGGCGTATGGGTAGTAACGTTGTGATGGGATCTTTGTGTTGGTGTTGCTTCGATATCCTGGTCGAGGCCTGGGCCCGCCAGCCTGGTTGGGCTCGATGTTGATGGCAGGTCGATGTATAAAGCAGGTGTCGTCCACCGGCCTGTTCATAACACAAACTCAAAGTTATATCACCGTTATTCCATTCTATAAATGATCACTGGATGATCTCATCTTTACGCAATCCACCAACATTTTTGATATCCACTTTGAACCTCCTAAGATGAACCGCCAAGGGGCAAGTGGCAGCATGGCACTGCTAAACTCCCTTTCACTGCTTCTGGCAGTTCAAGTCAGTTCAACATACGCTCAGGGACTTGAGGGATATGGATTGACTTCATACGATCCTGTCTGCGCCGAAGCATGTCTTCGATCCTTTACTCCTCTGATGCTACCTTGCTCAAGCATGCACGATGGACATATGGCGACTCCGCCAGCATGCCGAGCCAACGACACAGCCTTCTTGACATCCGTGGCTTGGTGTATGAGTGACAACTGTGCCGATGAGAAGTTGTCCAAGATTGAAGGTTACTGGGAGGAGTGGATTACGGGGAGCAAATTCGTTCCCGCAAAGTGGTCCTACTTGGAGGCTCTCATGGAGGTTGATCCCAAACCACCTCGGTATCAACTCAACTTGACAGACAAGGTTCTCAACCAGACATCGACACTCGCACCGGTTGCGTACCTCAGTCAATGGAACTCACTTTGGGCGACGAATCATGAGATGATAATGGGAGCACGATATGGGTATGTTGCTCAAGTCTCACTCAGATGAAAGTTACTAACTTGTTTTCAGTATCATTCTTGTTGTTGTTGCCGTCGGAATACCGATACTGATGACCTGGTCCGGCTATCTACCTCTCATCCCATCAGTCTACGATAAACTCAAACCATACATCCTCTATCCAAGCATGATCGGCACCTATTCCGTACGTCCTCTACCATTCAAACTGGGCAATGCTCCCTCTGTTGGTCAGGGTCTATATATCGCCTTATTCCTTGCTCTCGTCGTAGTCTTTACCGCCATCGACTACGAGCTCCGTCAGCCACATGCTAGATTCATGGGTGAACGGCGAGAACTACTTGCTTATCTCGTCTACCGCACTGGAGCTCTTGCATTCGCCTTACTCCCACTGATCATCCTTTTCCCCTCGAGGAACAACCTTCTCTTGTGGCTGTCTAACTGGTCGCGCTCGACGTTCATCCTGCTTCACCGCTGGATTGGACGAACATTTGCTCTGCTGGCTGTTCTGCACGCTATCTTTGTCTTGGTAGGCTCTGACAAGATGGGCACCACGGACTGGAGACGCTGGGGCTCAGTCACTGTCATCTTCACTGTGATTACCTGCCTTGGAAGTGGACTCTATGTCCGAAAGGCCAACTACGAGCTTTTCTTGCTCATGCACATCCTCATTGCTGCGCTTGTCATAGTCGGATGCTGGTATCATCTCATGCTGCGATATGCCTCCATTCGTCTGCACTCACCTGGCTATACGACTGGACACGAGATCTGGCTTTACCTTGCCATTGCCCTTTGGGGTTTCGAGCGCCTTGTTCGAATTGTACGAGTCATCAGACTGGGTATTCTGAGATCCAAGGTTAAGGACATTGGAGCTGGTTACGTGCGAGTCGATGTACCAAACGTTCGCTGGGGTTTGGATCCTGGAAAGCACGTCTTCGTCTACTTCCCAACGCTTGCTCCAATGCGACCTTGGGAGAATCATCCCTTCTCAGTCATTCCTACAGTTGCGCTTCAACGCCGTGGAACCTCAGCTACACCTGGGTCTCCAACCTCACCAGGAGCTTCCTCGGGATTGGAAGACATTGAGAAGTCGACAACTCAAATTGCAGTGGTCAGGCAATCATCAGCCTCAGCCGAGATCTCGGCTGGAGTGACACTGTTCATCAAAAAGTCTACCGGTATCACAAAGTATCTCGAGAGCCATGACCGCTTACTCACCTTCTTGGAGGGGCCTTACCCTGGCAGCGACACACAACAGGTCCTACGCTGCGACAGGCTTCTTCTTATCGCTGGTGGTGTTGGTATCACTAGTCTGTTTGCGCTCATTCACAACCACTGGAACGTCAAGTTGGCATGGAGCGTCAAAGCAGAAGCTCGATGTCTCGTCAACGAGATCGAGCCAGCCCTCGATGCCGTGAACACTGCACAGACGGACATTAGAATTGGTTCAAGGTTCGATGTTGCTGCTCTTATTGATGAAGAGGCATCGGCCGGCTGGAAGAGAGTCGGTATCGTGGTATCGGGCCCTGGATCCCTATGTGATGATGTGCGGGCTGTTGTTGCTGGTATTGGACGCAACTCCAAGACTGTCTTTGAACTTGAGGTGGATGCCTACTCCTGGTGATCATGATATGGCGATAGAAGGGGTTGCGAGAGAAAGACATGTGATGGTTGGGTTGTTCTTGTTTCGGCAATTTTTACATCATGTTTATGTTATCATGTCAAATACGTACTAGATAATTTACTACTATTGCCTTAGCCAAGAGTCTTGCTTAAACGGACTTGAACGAGATCTGTCATGTCTCCAGTTGTGACTCATGAAAGCCCCGTGCCGACTGTCTGATGCAATGCTCATTTCATCTGTAATTTTCCTGCGGTTGCTTCGGCCTAGTCAATCATAGATGCACTTTCAATATTGCCTAAACGGATCCTAGGCCGTCTATCCCTTGGCGTTTACATCAAAGTTACCTCAGCACGACATCGACATGGCCTATGTTCACAGACCATGCAGGATGGTGTCTCACCTCCTCTTCCCGCTTCATCTCTATCCTCATGAATCCTCCGGAGGCCTTCCGATCGATCTTCGGCGCGGCCGGCTCCGTTACCTTACAAGATGGTTACAAATCTAAGTGGGATACTCCGAGTCTCTAAGGCTGCGAGAACTCGAACCACCGTCAGCACCGAGATAAGAAGTTGGGTCACAGCGGGCATCTCAGCATCAGCACGTGGAGGAACTTCTTTGTCAAGTACCACGTTTCTTGGCTGTCCCGAGCGTGCTGCATGCAAAGAGATGTCCCAAAAGACTCTGCCGCACATGCAGGTGAGATAATGTAACATCAACCCTTTGGTGTATGCTCAGTGCAACACTACTACGTGCTTCGATGATCCCACTTCGGGTTGGACCGAGAAATATGGAACCTTCTAGCCTTGCTGTGCGGAACGAGAGGAGTATACAGGCTGAGGTTGCATTGGACATCAACAAGGAAGTAATGATATGTATACTTCAGGTGTTAAGCCAATAAGGTCCCAAGCTATTGGATGTCCGGGTCGAGCCCGATGCAGTATCTTAAGGCATGTCTAATAACACAACTGACTGGTCTGAATGGAGCAGTACAACGTAAGAGTATCCGAGCGCGCTCTTCATTATAGTTTCATTGAACTTTAAATAAGGCGTAAAAGAAATTAGGATTCTCTGTTCCCTTTGACTCAAGTCCGGTCTTGATAAGCTAATTGGCAATACTCTACAAGCAGAACTCCTTTAAAAGTCTATAATCTTGTAACAGATATAGTGTACTGGTAAGTGATTATCTGAAGATCGACTTTCTCAAGATGATAACAAATAGAACGATGAAGCTCCAATCAACCGCCAAAACAGCTCAAAGCCCGACACTCCCCCTAACCGCTTTACGTGAATGGCTGTACACCAAGGTCTTTTTTTCTCTGATCATGCCTCTCGAGCTTGATCACAGCAAGCTCCTAGTGATGGTTCGGCTGGGCTATTACTACTAACAGGAATAAGAACCTGATCTTAGTCGGCCATTTACATGGATGATCAATATTCGTTTACTCAATGGTGCCTGTCAATTTTTGGCCCAGACTGCTGAGTGAGTAGTAGACCTTTGAACTGGCTGCTTGGTCTATGTTTGCAGTAGATTCCCAGCAACAGACGGCTTGTTGATTTGTGTAGTTTGTTTAGGATTTATTGCTTCGCGATGGCATAAATGTAATAGACAAAGTTTAATAAGACAGACTAGCCTGTCAATGGTTCTTATATCCAAATTAGACATCCACTCATATTGTTCGAGACGAAACTCAAGGGTATTTCTGGACATTATCTGGGGTGTGCGCCAAGATCTTCAAGGGATATAGTAGGGTCTTTTTAATGTAGTGCTTGCTCAATTACACTTTTCAACTTTATGATGTTTTATCCAGATGATCGTCCCACTCGCTTCAGCCATTTTCCCAGATCAAACTCCCCCTCTTGTAGATCCCTTGGATCAAAGACGAAGATGAAAACATGGCCAAAGTCCTCATCAGGCTCCTTTCCATCTGTATACTGAATAAAGCATGGCTTGGCTCTGTAGCTGTTGGTCTTGTACTCCGCCAATCTCTTCGCATGAGCAACAGACTGCACATAGTAGACAGCACCACTGACTTATGCGTCCTGCGGACCGTCTTGCATAGCTGGATACTGTCCCCAGAGTTTACGCGAGTAGCCTACGACCTTGGCGGGTCGCAGCGCGGGCTTTTCTTCCAGTCCAAGGACATCGCCTAGCATTTTTGGGTCCTTCAATGTTCCGTATACGAAGTAAGGCCCTGTCAGGGGCTCAAAGAGATCGTCGTGGGCTGGTGGCTCGGGGGGTTGGTAGAACCAGTCTTCTGGCGCGTTTCTGACTTTCAATACAAAGGGAGACTCTCTCGAGGCTTTCTTGTTGAGGGCAGGCGGCAGCGGAGGCGCCGGTGGTGGCGGACGAGGTGTATCATCAAACATTTTTTGCATATCACTTAATAAATCTCAGCAGCCACAGAGAGATACTGGCGCATACAAGATGGTCGGGGATTTCAGGCTAACGATCTCATAGCTTTGTTACCCATAAAAAGTTGCATATGTTTGCACAAGGCTGACAGTAGGTAAAGCGAGGAGATGATACCCAACGGCTATGAATTTGCGATGATTAGGCAACAGTGGGGTACTACAGGGTAGTCACCAATACACGCTTATCTACAGAGTAAACAAACATCATATCTTTATTCTCTTTATGACATTGAATTGGCTCTATCAGATCGAATTTATGATGCAACGCCAGCCTTCCATTTACGAGCCATGGTTGACGATTGAATTGCGGGGTGAGGTTGAGCTTGAGGCGGTCTATGAACTAAGATGCCACCATTCCAAAGCTCAGCTGACTTCGCCGACGCTAAACCATCTTCCGGACCGACATCACCAGTCTAGAAATAGCGACAGTCTGTGCGCGCACTTTCAGACGCGTGACATTCGTTTATCGCAGCACCGTTGCTTGTGATCGTCGCTGTAGAACACTTTGACTTCCGCCCGGAACGGTGCGCTGAAAGTCAAAGCGGCAGAGACAAGATGAGCTTTCAACGGGGATGAAACGGTCCAGATTGAAGTCAAAACCTGCACGCGCCCTGTAAACAACAGTGCTATTTTAGAGTTTGCCGTTCCCAGTTTTCGAGAAAAGCCGTTAATTCGAAAATACAACGCTGCTACGCCGCAGAAACAAAATGACCGTCAATTAAAATCTCTCCTTCATCTGAGACAGAGCAAGGTCCCCTGCATGTCAAAATGCAAGGTTCGTCAACCGTTTTGCACAACGATCACAGTCACGAAATGAAGATTTCTCTCCCATCGAACAAAACATTACTCCGGTTAACATGTACCCACGCCGTTGAAGTGGACGCCAACGATTCCCGTTGAACGATAGCTCAGTCGTTAGCTCAACCATCCTAGTCTCGATCCTTCAACAGCATCACGCCCTGTAACCGAAGCGCCCACCCACGAGGGATTTGAATGAACCCCAGATCCTTTCCCTTGGGTAACAAGCCGTTCCCCGCAACCCGGCAATTCGCCTCCCCCAACCTATTCATTTCGCCCTTCTCCTCCACAATCTCTCTTTTTTCGACATGACCTCCAGTGTAACAGAGACTACAACACCATGAGCAGGCATGGCATCGTCCTCGGACGCAGCCCTCACGTTAGCATCGACTGCTATATGCGTCGCTCTCATAGTAGCTAGGTGTTTTTACCGCCTCATATTCCGCTGCCACATCCACACGACCTGCCACCGACGATGGCGCATCGACGACTTTTACATGACAATCGCGGTGCTGCCGCTTATTGGGCGCGCTGTCTGTATACTCCTCTCGTTCACGCTGAATCCGGACCATACGTACGATCCTGTGACGGAGGCGGAGGCGCAGACTTGGGGACAGAGTGTGGAGAGTATTGATGGGGATAGAGAGCTTTCGCATAAGCTTCTCATACCTGCGCGGATATTCTACGCCATGTTGTATGTGGACCGTTACGTTTGAGAGAGAATTTGCTGATTTGGGATAGTTTGTGGTGTTTGAAGTTGGGGCTATTGGCCTTTTATTCACGCTTCATTGATGTGTTTCGCTGGGGCAAACTCGTCACGGATGCGCTTTGGTGGTTCATCATCGCCACGTTCATCGCGGTCTTTATAACAATCCTCGCCGAATGTCGCCCTCTATCACTGTACGTTCCATCTACCACTTTTCTCGAGACATTGCTAACGGGGTGATAGAATGTGGGCACTCAATTACGATGATACGAGTAAGCAGCGACGAGGTTTTTCGCCACCGCATGACAGCTAACACTTGCACCGCAGAAGTCGCATGCAATCGCGCCGTCGGCAACCTGATATTAATGGCGGTTTGCAACATAATAATAAATATTGCGCTTATAATCCTTCCGTTTCCGATGCTTCGACATCTCCGGCTCGATATCAAGGAGAAAGTACAGCTTGGCTTCTTGTTCAGCGTTGGTGCTGTGTTGGTAGCCATTACGATCCTCCGCCTCCCTCTCATCCTCAACGAGTCCGTTTCTCAACGATCCCGATCGATGGTAATTTCCCCTTCATTTTCGGTATTGGGCCTTTGTTAACGTGTGGTAGTGGGCGTCAATTGAGATTCTCTGCGCATGCATCGTCTCCAACACTCCCTTCTTCTACGCTCTCGTCAAAGACATGAAACGACAGCACGACGACCGCCCTGAACGATCACCGTCGAACGCTACAAATCCAGGGGACTTTGACTTTTACGATCTACAGAGCCTACCGTCCTCAGCGGGTGTGCAGGTGCCTGTGAGGTCATCGCCTGATACGTCGAAATGTACAATACGGTATTTGGAGAATGTTTGAGGAGCAATGTTGGAAAGCGCTGATGGCGGGATAGTTAGTTAATGATACCCAATATGAAGAGTTATGTTTATGAGGCTTTATTTGCGCAATTCTTGCTATTGTTGTCTCATTCTCTTGAATTAAGGATCGGTCGAGCGGATGCAGTGATCCGACCGGACGGCGCGGAACCAACGGCCAAACTGCAATGTCGGATGTTGCGTGGTGAACCGCATATATCTTGTTGGTGAAAATGAATATCAATAGATCAATTGCGTCTTAAATATGAATTAACATATAATTAGATAGACTTTAATTTAATTTAGACCAAACTTTCTCAGTTCAGCCAAGATCACCGCTCCGTTCAATCGGCTCCGGGTTGTTCTTGGCTCGCCGTGATCGGCAGTGAGTTCTATCTTCCAAAGAGGTTTCTTATGATGGGCTTCGCTCAAGAGCCCAGTAGATTGTAGAGACACATTCTGTTACGTATAATATTCGTCTTTTTAGGGTCTTGGGCTTCTCAAAAACATAACGGCTTTTGATGATTAACCATAAGATCAGCATCGCTGCAAATCCAATACAGTGGGGCTGTTGTTGTGCCAACCCCACGACCCTCTGTGACATCAGTTTTCAACCACTGCTGGGGCTCTACAACTCCGACTCGGGCTACCTTCAAATCCGATGCCCCTACAGTCAACCTGCAGCAAGGACCTTGAATCGCCATCATCAAACAATGTCAAGGTCATTTCATCGACGCCAACCATGCTTGAACAGCGTGTAGCATCTTGGCTCGACTCCCTCCCCAACGAATATCTCCCATCCGAAGCCCTCTCCAAAACCTCGAAGCGAAAGGCAGCGCTGCCTAGTCCGCCAACTTCAGACTCAATGGAGGGAACAACTCCAAAGCGCCGTCGCCTCATCGATCCGGATCGCACGCCGCGCGCTGCAAACCTCCCTCCTCCTTCATCCACTGGTTCGTCCGCTTCGAGGTCTGAATCAGGCGAGGGGTCACGATCGAGTTCGCCAAAGAAACAAATGCTCAGGTTGAGGCTGGAAGAAAGAGGGCTTGAATGCAGACAACTAAATATCGACACCGCGCCCCCGGTCATCTCCAGTCTCCTTGATGCGATGGAGGAGGTTGTAAGCAGGATTGAGATCTTGCCTGCTGACAAGAAGAGTGCTATTCTGGAGAGCCCGCTGGTTCGGGGACAGAATACGCGCTTGTGGAGGTTTGCGTTCAAAGAAGAGGGTGAAGATACGTTGCCGGGACGAGTTCCTCTCCCGGAAGAAATATCTCAAATCTGTGATTTTGCTCGTCACTGTCATGACACAAATCATGAAGAGGCGGCTTGGAATATGGAAGTGCATCATCGTCTGTTACAAGCTATCCTCAGAGAACCCAACGCTCCCATAGCCACGCCTCTCAACTTTACTACCTGGTAAACCTTCCGGACTCCAACAACATCAGGCATTTAGCTAACTGTTTCCTAGCACCACCGCCCGTCCGCACCGTCGCTTCGTACCCTACTCCTCGACAGCCAAAATGGTCGACTTCTGCCTCTACCTCAAGCCCACCGATTCCCACGCCCTCCAAGCCCTCGGCCGTCGAACACCAACCCTCACCGTAAACCACACCGACTTCGCGCCCCTCCAATTGTCCCCTATAGTTCTGAGCATCGAGACTAAGCGTCCTGGCAAAGAACTCGACGCGGCGCAACTCCAGATGGGAGTCTGGCATGCTGCGCAATGGGCTTTCCTCCGCTCCGTCATTGGCCTTACAGCACAGCCCTTGACAGCAGACGAGGAAATACTGCGAAAACAAAAAGCGAACGATGTTTTGGGCCAATTGGGATTTATACCGGGGATTATCGTGCAGGGTCATCGCTGGCTCTTTGTGTTTTCGACGTTGGAGGGGGACAAGACTGTTCTTTGGACGGAGAGACAGTTTGGCACGACGCAGAGTATTCTGGATACGTATGCTGTTGTCGCGGGGATAAGGGAGCTGGCCAGATGGGCGAGGGATGTTTACGTTCCTTGGTTCAGGGCAAATGTTCTCGATGGGTTCGAGTCTACGGAGGTGGGATGAGCGCACAAGAAGATAGGTTTGGGACAATGGGGAATGAACCTCGCAGGCTCTTTGGAGCCCGAAATGCCAGTCGGAGAGCCTGCTGAGTCCATCCTCCGTCATTCCAGACCTGTCCCAGTACTTTTACCATTTAGGATCGAGGCACGTCAAGGCGGAACTCAGGATCGTTCGTTGCCGGGAGAAACGCTCGACGACTCAGCCTTCGCGACTATTGATCCAATACCTGGTGCTGCAAGACCTGACTCCCAAAGGCTTCAGCCTAACAGCGACGCAAGACGGGTCGATGTTGGGTTGTGATATCGCCATGTCAATAACCCGAAGCCATGCAGCGAAGGTCGTGATGGGACGTTGTCAGGATGATGATCACAAAAGACAACCGATGTCCGCGACCTCGTGCGTATCCGCTAACACCCTCGAGACGACCAACCCTACCAGTCGCCGACGCTAGGTCTACGAATGCTGTGTGTGCAGACGGTCCGAGTCATTGCAAAATGCAAAGAGCTTTGCATTGATGCCATTGTCTGATCACAACAGCTCGAACCAAGCCATGTCGCGTCTCCGTACCACCGCCGACTCGTCCATAGCAGCATGGGTGAACATCATCTCTCTGAAGGGGCCAAACACCCGATTCAGAAACGAAGAACAAGCTCGCAAATGGCATCAACTCTGGTCCCATTTAGTATTTTGAGTAAGACTTCCATCACACGGCTCGTACATGCGTCAGGGCCTCGGCGGACCTGCAGATCAACCGATCAATTGTTGATTGAGTCTACTGGCTGTGGGCCTTTTTGCTACTGCCTCCTGATGGCCATGGCCGGCACGCGTGGACCAGCTACTCCTATAAGACCAACGTTGGGCGCGATGCTGTACACCATGTACGAGGTTGTCGCCCCGGGGCTGGAAGCAAAAGTTTAAAGCCAAACAATAGTCTCGATCAATATATATTTGATACAACTTGCATAACTTCGTAATCATTAAGCCGTAACTAAGACACCAATGGCCAACGATGTAAATCCCTACAAACCTCCATCCACGTACATACATCCCCAGATGGCATCCCCTCCGCCTCATCCCTCCTCTTCCAAACCTCCACCAGCACCTCCTTCGAAGCCCTATAACTCTCAAACCCACTCCTCCCGAACCCTTTATCCAACCACTCCTCTATATCCCTCCTCTGTCTCGCCCTCGCCTCCGCCCCCGCTATAAATGCAGGCCACGCCGTCCCCGGTCCAAGCAGATTATTCCTCTCCAACGCTTCATCAAACGCATGCAACGACTCAACAACGTCGTTGACGCTATCTTGCAGAACGAGGGGGTTCACGTTGCGGATACGTCGGTAGAAGAATATTACCAGCGCGGAGGCGAGGGCGCGTACCATGTGCATGTGTGGTGTTCCACCTGGGGCGCTGGGACTTGCGCTCATAGTTGTGCTCTCGTTGTGTCGTGAGCGGAATAGACAGACTGCGTTTTCGAGGTACGAAGCGCGCGGCTGTAATGCCATGAGCGCTTCTGCGTCGGATTTTTTAGAAGTGGACAAACGATCCATTACGTTGGCGAGACGTGTTATTTGCGACACCAAACTAAGCCACGTCTCTGGAACGCCGTAGATCTGCATATACATATTCTCATGATCCTGCGACGCATCCGCGAGGTGAATATCTTTAATATCGCGTTTCGTCTTCTGACCGTGCAGTTTTCGCGGTTCGAGATGCAGGAAGTTGTCGAGTGTCATGTCGGGATTAATGGATCGTGAGGTCGTGGTGCGGAAGGGTGTTTCGATGGCGTGGTTCTCGTCGAGGTACACGTTGAGACTCTCGGAGACGATGCGCATCCAGGCGTAGATGTTGTGAAGAAGACGGGCGCGGCGGGATATGCTTGGTTTGGTGAGGCCGCGCCAGCTTATGAGGCGTTCCATTTCGGTGAGACACCACCGTGTATCTGTTTCGTTGCCAGAGAGAAGCTACGATGGTTAGTTTATGCATTTGTGTATGGTGGTAGGGGAACGTACTGCTGTTGCTAGCACGGCACTTATACCCATCAGTTGCTCTTTGTACTTCGCTTTATGCGGTCCAGGCTGCGATTCCTTTTCGAGACTGACTTTAAGATGTTGTTTCGCAGCTTCGTATGTGCGACTTGATAGAGATTTCCAATGATCACCAGGTCGGGCTAGACTTGGGAACGTGATGGAGTTGAGGGAGAGGTGGAATGACGATACAGCTATCAGAGCGTAAAAGGTAGCCAGATTGGCACGCTTGATCTGATCTCTGTCCACATCCAACATCGTCAACTCGCTCAGCGTCATTATAGCAGAGGGATAGTGAAGAGTCTTCCAAGCTGACTTTTCGTTGATGGGGAGAGAACCCATTTGGCTGATGACGTCGTCGTTGAAGTGCTTCAGAAGAAGCGGTGCATCCATCATGAGATCAAGCTGTGGCCACGCAACGTCATCGCTCGCTGTTTCAAAAGGCATCATGTCCAAAGATTCGGGGAAACCCATGTTGGCCTCGTTGGGCCAATTGAGATTCATGGGCAAAGTGTCGAAGTTGTCGTAGGGGAGTTGAGGCGGATTGTCGAGAACGCTGACGTCCCAGGTGAATAAATCACCCCAGTGCAGAAAATCGAGGGACGTTGTTGAGAAGTCATTGGAGGCGATTTGATCGTTTTCGATGGTTTCCGAAAAGTCTTGGGTTTGGTTCTCGGAAAGAGTGTCGAGATCCATGTCGTTGAATGAGACATGGTCTGATGGCGTCGTGACGGATTGACTGGTTTCAAATTTGAAGACTTGAAAAGGCCCAACTTCACAGGTATTCGCTGCGTCATCTTTGATATCAAGTCCCTTGGACTCCTCATCAATCTGGTTCAAAGCAGCCGTCACCGTCGACGGAACATTCGTAACAAGAGCATTGCTCATAAGCTCCCTATCCTCCTCTACAAAAGTCAGCCCAACCCAATTCTGCAACACCTTCACAAACCTAACTTACCAGTGAACAAATGTCTCCTCGAGTACTGCTCCGCCCCAACATCAGCAATCTGCGTAGGCTGTCTATCATAAACCTCCCTCCCCGTCGAAACCAACCATCTCAGCGCCGGCGTGAAACCCTCACAGTTCAGTCCCGCCTGCTTACAGCGATTACACCTCGGAAGAGACTGATCACACTTGAGATGACGTTTCCGACATGTCTTACACCCGCCGAAAGAGTGCGTTCGTCTGGATTTGGTGTTGGACATACTAATTCGTTTGAGTCAATACTAATTCATCTGAAGATGGGGGAGTGAGGGTTTGTCTTAAGAGGAAGGGGATCGGGATTGCTTGCTCTTTTGGGAGGGGGGGCTTATCGGCGAGTGCGACGGGAATTGGCGAATTAGAACCTAGGGATGGAATTGGAGTTGTTTGATAGGTTGGTTTGGGGAGCTAGAGTGTTCTAGTGTGAGTCTTGAGGCTTCGAGATTGCTTCTCTCCGCGTGATGGGCGATAGTGGCATTTTTGGTGGAGATTTGGGGAAGACAAGACAAAGGGCGTCAGTCGGTTGAAGTAGTGGATACCCATGGATAATGTGAGATAATATCAGCAAATGACGAGATGCTGAAGAACCATTATCTCCATTATCTACAGAGTCGAAGCATATTTCCAGAGGAGAATATGACGTTCTACCCAGAACGGAACCTTCATAACTTTAGAACTGGCCACGCGTAGTTGGATGCTTAGAGGTGATACTCATTTCTACCTCTGAAGGCAAAGATCACGGAGGTAAATGCAGTTCAGATAGAGAGAGTATTGTTGCAAATAAAATTCCGCTATGCTATAAACTATCAATCTGACCATCCATCTCCCATTTTTCACCTCTTTAAGCCTTAGCCTCAGCAGAAAACAACTTCTCAATACGGCGGTTATTCCACTCCCAAGCAGTTACATCCTCATATTTACAAGGAACACCCTCCTCAATAAACTCCTTCAGCGGAAACAAAGAAGCGCTTCGGTTGGGCTTAGCAAAGTAAGCGATAGAGTATCTCTCAGGAATGACCTGCTCGCCATCACCAGCTTTGATAGAAGGAGGGTATGTAACGCGATGACACGCAGCCTTGAAAGTGTCATTCGTCAACCTCTGCAGAGAATCACCGATGTTGAGGATGATGTCGGTGGGGGAGGCTGATTCGACGTTGTTGAATGTTCCGAGGTTCTCTTGATCTTCGACCTGAAGGCCACCGACAGAGTCTTGGAACAGCATGGTGATGGTTCCGAAATCAGTGTGCTCAGCGATGCGGGTTGCTGTACCGTCTGCGAGTTCTGAGGCAGGAATGGCGGGGTAGTGCAAGATTCGAAACTCATTCTCAGCACGGTTATGCAGCGACTTCAAGTGATCGGGAGAAACACCAAGAGCAATAGCAAGAGCCTCAAGAAGCTGCATCTCCGTCTTGAAAGCCAACTCATAAAACCCCTCCATAAAGCTCCTAAAACCGGGCAACTCCTCCTCCGGAACCCAAAGGTTATCAACAAGCTCATCATTCGCCGATCCAAAGTCCACAGTCTCCTTGATATCGCGAGTCTTTAGCGGTCCAAGACCCTTTTCGTAACCACTGATGTTGGCGACGTTTTCCTGGCCGACGAAGGAGTACCCGCGGTTCGGGTTTGCCTGGGGAGGGTGCTTGGCGAGCATTTTTGTCTCGAGGGGGAGGTTGAAGAAGCGCTTTGTCTGTGCGAAGAGCTCGTGGATGGAGGTGGAGGGGATGGGGTGGTTGATCAGCTTGACGCCGCCGCGCTTTTTGAGCAGGCGCAGGAGGGAGTCGCAGAAGTCTTGCTTCTGGGAGGGGGTGCCGAAGAAGAGGGACATGTCGAGGGTGTCTGCGTTGAGGGCGGCCATTTTGAAGGTTGTTGATGAGAGTTATGGGGAAGAAGTGTAAATGAAGTCAGAGACTGTGAAGATGGTTGTGATTGAGAGTGATGAGGTCTGTTTACTGCTGACTTCACGACAGTTTATATACACAAATCTTTCGGAAACTGTTACTCGTTTCCCCAGACTTGCGTATTTCCATTTCGGTCATCATGATCTAACTAACAGTCTACGTCTTCAATTCCAGAAACATGGTCAGTTTCCCAAAGAGTATAGTGAATAGCTATCTGTCAATGCCGGGCTAAGCCGTCAGCATGGCAAGTCCGGAAGTGCCGAAACACCATCAAGAAAGATAGTGATCCCGACAGTGAGACTAGACTATCCCCAGATAGAGAGTCAAGAGGGACGGCTATCGTCGCTGGAGTCGAGATAAGGATGAATCGTCTTCCCCACAAGAGAGATGATTGTTAGTGCGTGGGGAAGAATTGAGGGATGCGCAATAGGCAGGAGATCCCGAGGTGACCGAAATGGCTGACTCGCTGGTTTGCTTACCCTGAACCTCTAACAAATGTATCTAAATAAATGTATCGCAAACCGTTGGAAAAGGTTATGAGATCGTTTTAAAAATATTTATCGAGATGAGAAAGAAATTTCTAGCCCATAAAAGTAATATCTTGTCGTCCATTATTGACGCAGCCGTTGAAGTCAGCCCAATTACCTTACTTTGACCACCTAACATGTAAGGTGTTTGTCCAGCCCTCTCACCAGCGGGCTCAACGCTCATCAGTGTGCTACGGTATGGCTTTGACGTTTCACCATCCGTAGAAACCTGGCACTGGCCCTCCAATCGTTCTACCCCATGATCTGATCGACAGTGTCTATTCTTGGCAGTGGGATTTTAGCGGTGGGATGCCGGATCGTGTCGACGGGAAGACGGTTACGCCGCCGTGATATTCTCTGAATGTCCTCGCGGGGAATACGCGACCATGTTGACGCGTCGGGTGACCACGAGACTCTTCCCACCTTGATGGACATCGTTTCGTTGCAATCATCTTCCCTCTTGAGGTTAAAAAAAAAAGGTTCCTCTCCAATACCCGTACGTGATCCAATCCCAAACCATCACAGCCATTCGTGTTCGCGATACCCTCCCAGCGTACGTGCCGAGCGGTTAAAAACAACTCTCCTTAGTGAAGATCCCCCCTTAACCGGTCCTTTGGAACGGTAGTTAACCCACTGCAACCACAACACGGCAAAACCGGACCTTTTAGATCACTGATGTCCAAAGAATACCCTCACAGTAAAATGAGATGAAGTCTATCACTCATTAAGTTCCCGTATCTTCAATTACACCGTCACATCATACGCGTCAATTGACGCCGAACGGCACCGTACAGTAGCAGCGCCATCAGATCTGTCCTCTCTCTCGGTAATGTAAGCGATGCGCGCCACAGTCAATGACGTAGCATTTGTCTGGAAATGGTCAACCAACGCGTCCCCTAAACATGAGACAGCCCCAGCGCTCATAAAGACGTCCTCGAAAAGAGCACGAACCATAGCTCGGCAGATGCGGAAATGACAGGGAGTTTTCTAGAAGCGGGGAGTCAAAGGGAATAAACTTTGCACTAGGGGTTGTTAGCTGCTACATCTCAGGGGATTTTTAAACAATCAACTGCCGCTACAGGCGGGCGCTGCAGGTTGAGGCTTAATGCTCTGCAGGGCGGCAGCGGCTCATACGTTTTTTTGTTTTGTTTAATATTACGATGCGCCGAAATTGTTCAAAAGCTTATTAGAGTAGGATTGTAATGCAACGTTAATAACGACAAACATATTTATAACCGCTGCTTACCCCCCGATCAATTAACCGGTCATCACTCTCACTCATTTCATTTCTTACGCTCTTTTTCTTCTCGGTAAAATAACATTCCGTGCAACTATGCCGTCCCTCAAAGCCATCTCGGCCTCGCTTGTAGGCCTGCTGAGCCTTGGAAGCGCCAGCGCCATTCCCCCTGTTAACAGTGAGGGGTATTTGGTTGCCTCGACCTACTTTGCGGGGTTCCACGCCAATAGGGGATTTCCTGTCTCGGCTATGCCCTGGGACAAGTACACTGATGTGAAATATGCTTTTGCGTATGTACTCCATGTCGTGATTGGGGACGAGGGCTAATGAGATGTAGTGAGACTTCGCCTGATGGAACACTTGACGTTTCCAAGTCGCAGCCTGAGAACATTCCTTGCTTCGTCAAGGATGCCAAGAAGCACGTATGTTATCCAAAATTCAGGACATTTAAGAGATTAGTTTGGCTAACAATGTTTCTAGAACGTCAAGCCTCTCATCTCAATTGGTGGCTGGACCGGAAGCCGACACTTCTCCACCAACATCGGCTCCGCCAAGAACCGCACTGCTTTCGCCAAGAAAGTCATCAACTTTGTTGACAAGTATGGCTTCGAAGGCTTCGACATTGAGTAAGTTTATGATCTCCTAAGTAAAAGGAAGATTGTGACTGACGGAATTCAGCTGGGAGTACCCCAACCGCCAGGGTCTCGGATGTAACGATATCAACGAGAACGACACTGCCAACCTTCTCGAGTTCTTCAAGGAGATTCGCAAGGACCCTAAGGGCAAGAAATTCTACATCACTGCCGCTGGATCTGTCTTCCCCTGGAACGACAAGACTGGTGTCGCCTCCAAGGATGTCAGTGGCTTTGCTGAGGTTATCAACTACATCATGCTCATGGTATGTAACTTTACCCTTGAATCAAACTTAAGATCTATACTAACAGGTTCAGAACTACGACTACTACGGTGCCTGGTCCGCCGTCGCCGGCCCCAACTCACCCCTCTACCGCAAGTGCGATGCCCGCAACGACCAGGGCGCCGCCGAGAACTCCATCGCCCAGTGGACCGGCGCCGGCATGCCCGCCTCCCAGCTCGTCCTCGGCGCTCCCAACTACGGCCATGGCTTTAAGGTCAACAGCACCTCTGCCTTTGGCAAGAGCAAGAACCACAAGCTCCAGCTGTATCCCGCTCAGAACTCTACCGATCGCTTCCAGGGCAGCAGCTGGGACAACGATCCTCTCGTCGATGCTTGCGGTAACCCCAACCCTCCTGGAGGCACCTATCCTTTCTGGAGCTTGATCAAGGAGGCCAAGTTCCTCGATACCAAGGGAAACCCTGCTCCTGGTATTGCTTCTGCTTGGGACAACTGCAGTCAGACAGTAAGTCACTCTGCACCCTAGAATTACAAGGATACAGTACTAACTTGAATAGCCTGTTCTTTATGATGCCAAGCGTGAGATCTATGTCAGCTACGACAACGCTGCTTCTTTCTACGACAAGGGCAAATTCGTTCTCAAGAACAAGCTCGCTGGATTCGGTACCTACGAGGCCGGTGGTGACTACAACAACATCCTCATCGACTCCATCCGATCTGCTGTTGGTCTGCACTAAACTGCAGTGTACGATGAGCCTTGGGCTTTGACCTTGGTGTGGATTTTAGATTGATGGATTGGCTTTGCTGGTCTTGTTAACACATGCTTAGAGAATCTCCTAGCTTAATGAAACTCTTTCACTTCTTGTAAACCAAATCCATTTGTGAATATGAATACTCTGAGAGTCATCAGGTGCTAATGTAGACTAAAACCATGAATAAAAACAATGCGCGTTGTAAATAACTACAAGAAGAAGAAAATGCCTTATTCACTATGACCACTGTCATTCTTCCATGCTCATCAATTCATCCAAGTCCGGAAACTCTTTGCTGCATGAGATACCTTTGAATCAAGAGCGCTTGTAAGAACCCGCATGAACAGTAGCCTCAACAAAATCATGCCCAATATCAAGTCTGATACCCTCAGGATTCTTAATACCCGCTCCATCATCTGCAATCATTTAGCAAGCCTTTCTCAAACCAAGCACGTCCAACTTACACCACGTATCATCAGCTTCGGGATGAGGTCCAACAAGTCCAACTGAGCCTTTCCCATAAGGTGTAATCGAAGCAGCAACATCGCCATTCGCAGAATACCGTCCAACGACCTTACCCGGTTTACTCTCATCCATACCCCTAATCACAACACCATCCTGGAAATATAACCATCTCTTATCCTCCGTCGTTCCCGATTCAAAAGTCCAATCGACGTTGATAACCGTATCTTCCTCGCCCTTGACCTGCGCCCTTCGACGCTTAACCTCCTGCTCCGTATTAACGCCCTTCGGAAGAAGATTATATCCATTGACCGGGCCAGCGAGATAAGCACCAAGACAGAAGCCAAGGTAATGGCCTCCGGATTTGACAAACTCTTGAATAGCTTTTTCGTATTTCTTTGTTGAGCGGTATGCTTTGCTCCAGTTCGGTCCGCCGCCGTGAGCATACACCGTCGCGCCTTTGAGAGCTTCGACTACATCGATTGGCTCGTTTGGACCAGCGAAGACGACTTCGAAGTTGGATGGGGACGAGACGAGGAGGTCGCGTACGCCTTCTGGGCAACCTTCTGATGAGGCTGGGCCGCGGTATACGACTGCTTTGGGGCGTGCTTGTGCGCCCAGGGTGGCTGATACTCCGTAGGAGATGATAGCCATTGCGACTGAGACGGGGCTGCTGAAGTGCATAGTGTTTAGATTGGGTAATCGTTGTGTTTGTTCGTGTTGATTTGAGTTCTGAAGGTTTACCAGTGGTCTCAGTTGGCATATTTATATCCAGCTTGCCTCTGATCAGCATTCCAGACAAGCTGCCTCCCGCATCTCGGCACAGACACGGCACGACATGGCGTACAAACCATCAAATCGTTTCTCCAAGTGCGTACAGATCCTTGATATAAGGAGGATCTCAGCCGCATTGACAAGCAATGCCAGTGATGATTCACTAGCGCTTCCATGTCAGCACCTGATTAGACAGCGCGTACAAACACTCCCCACTTGGTGACATGCTCTAACCCATTCAATGGAACGCTTCATCCCGAAAAGTGCATGCATGTTGGATCTGAGATGAATTAAGATTCGGAACTTTCCCTTGAACCCTTTGGGCGAAACACCAACAACGCTCCGTCATTAGCTGAAGGTCCTATTTCGGGCCATCTCTCCGTCTGTAGCCCAACAGATCTCAGCACCATATCATTTTCCAGAAAATCTGCTAATTGTCCGCTATCCCACATAATCTCCCTCCTGCTCTGCGCTCTCAACATGAAGATAATCCTGTGTCGAACACTCTCGTCCGTGCAATACACGTAGAGTTGAAATAAAGCTGCTGTGAGATCGATTTTAAGGCCGAACCGTGGTCGGGTTGGGTTACACCATAGCTTCTCCAGTTGATCAAGAAGAATGTTACACTCGGCGGGATCAAGATGAGCCTCGGCGTCTTCGTCAACGGCAGATTCCTCTTCGATAAGAAGTTCCCACAATTTATGCTGTATCCGAAGATTAAGAACTTTTTCGCTGTCGATGGGTTCTTTACCAGCTGACAACTTCTTCACAAGGATTTCGAACTGGCATTGCCAAGTTTGTACGTTTTCTCGTAATATCGACCATTGCATGTTGCATTCTGACTCTTCATTCTCCCATTCTTGATCAAGATCCCAAGAAATATGATTCACCATGTCGTCAAACTTATTCATGACATCCTCTGCTTCATCAAGGTTTCTGAACTCTCCCTCGATCCGCTTTTGCTTCTTCGCTGCTGGCATTAAGAGATGCGTCACGTCGGGAAAGACACGCTCGGGTGAGAAGATGGCGACTTGGGAGGCGATTGCGTGGAATATTGCAGCTAGTTCTTGGAAGTCGCGGTTTGGAAGGTATGTTTTTGGGATGTGGTTTGTGAGGATCCTCGTCCCAGACTCGAGATGTCGAATTGCTTCGCCAAAGTCCCCGCGGAGACTTTCAAGAATAACGAATAATATGCAACACGTCAAGACAGTTGACATATCCGGCGGTGACTCTTGGTTGCTTGTAAGTTTCGATATAGCTTCGTTGTAATGCCTTAAAATGAATGGATCAAGCGACACTGACGATAATTGGTTGCGCGCTGAATACTGCCAGTGTGTTGCGCCCAAAGCCAGCACCGCATGTCGAACGCATTCGCTACTTTGACTAGGAACAAGAATATTCCTATTCCAGAACTCTCTGTTCAGATATGGCGTGATCTCCAACTGGCTGATGATATCAGAGAAGAAATAAACGTAATAATTCGACTCCAGCATATCTCCCGGTAGCAGAGGTAGTGTTGGTGTCGACAGCTTGGCAGCCAGAATTGGCAGAGAGCGGTTCTGTGTCTTTGTCGTGACAGCCTTTGATTGGGGCGTATATCCATCGCAGACATACCCTCCATCCCTGCATCTCTTACACGTGGGTTTCTCCTCGTCACATTTCTTGTGTCGTTTCTTACTTTGTCTTGAATCAGTAGGTCAAAGACAGAGAAAAGCGGATGTATGCGGGACTTACCACGTGAGACAACCCGTACGAGTCTTGCGTGAAAACGCTCTTACACGCTGCGCGCGTATAGACCGATCCATTTGGTAATACACAAGCCAACGGGTCGCTTTGTTCTCCCGATGAGCCGTGGACTGGCCCAGATAAGAATGACTGAGGATGTGAAGCGCGTGTACGATGATACAGGGAAGCTTCGTCAATGGTTCCATGCCAAGGCCCCGCTACTAAAGTTCCGACCTCAGAGGGCTGCTAGTCGCCCTCCCTTCGCGTATAGACGAGCCAATTGTAGCTGTTCCCTTCAGCCTCACATGTAAAAGGCGCCGAGAGATAGGGTCTAGGCAGCACAATTCGGCCGATTGCTTACGGAGACGTAGGGCTTTGGGAAATGTCCGTGAATCCTTCGATTACGCAAGATTGACCGATGAGCCACGTTTTACTTGTCATGATGCGCCTTCTAAGCTTGTTTAGTGATCGTCTCGGCAGTTGACTCACGTACAAGCCCACGCAGCATCAGCCCTGAATTCCCGAAAACAAAGATCGTCCTGAAACGTGACACCATCAGAATGAATCCTTTGGGTGTGTTGGGCTACGTCGTCCAATGGTTTCTCTACGCGGTGCGCATCATGACGACGCCACGAGAGTCAAGCTGACATGAATAGGGGCTCTACGGATATCAAGATTATTATCCATTGCTTACTGCACTGCGACACGTCCGCTCACTCAAACCCTCAACCTCTGAAGACGGAACGGCAGAAATTCTAGGACGAACGAATAATCCATCGTTTTGGTCGACGATATATCCCATCAAAGGCTTGGGAACATGGCTTGTTGGCGCGGCTGCAAGATCCGTTCTCGAGTTCTACCTTCAAAAGCTTGTTCCGGCCTTCCTTATGAAATGCGTCACAACGATTATCATCGCACCTCTGAAGTTCCTCTGGATTCGATCGATCATGTCCGATTATTCTATATCTCTAGAGTCAAACATCAGACTTCTTCGTTGCGTCACAGCCAAGCAGTGGTTTCACTTCATCGGTACCTTGTTAGCTTGCAACCTTGTCGATGAGATACCAGACCTTGTCGTCAAGCTCAGCCTGTTGTTTCTGTTAGCAAACGGTGTCGATGTTGTTAAGGAATGGTCGAAGGAAAATACCACGACGATCGGAGTGATACTTATTGGCGTTTTCTTTACGTTGAAGATCATACACGCGGCGATTCGGGTTCCGGAGACGGTGGCGGGTGTCGAAGCTGCTCCTGAGATAGATGAGAATGGGGAAGGCAGGAGTACACACGAACTCTTGGTGGATATCAATACGTCGTTGAAAAGCATGACCTTTTCATTGTGGTTCCAATTCGTGGTTTACCATTGCATCGCTTTCGGCATGGCTCGCATTGCATCTGCTGCTGGGATCTTGGGCGATATTGAAGTCAACATTAGTTGGAAAGACCCTCTGTAGAGTCAGAAACACGACGGTATATCCTCTTGCTCATGCCACCTGTCATTTATCTGCAAAATCAGGATACAGTGCATTTACCGCCTCCCCTCTTCACCTCATTCATCAACAATTTAAACTCCAGGTTATCCTCCCCATTCTCAAGACGTTCCAGATTAACTTCATGATCAGGATATATAGATCCATACTTCTCATCCAACCATCCATACGGCCAGATACAAAGCCCTTCCTCCTCTTTTGCTTTCCTTCTCCAACTCTTAATCCTATCATCCTCATCGGCCGGTGGCACATAAACCTCGTCACCATAGTAATCCCCTTCATCTTCCGTAATAGGTCGTTCCTTGGTCGGCACGCATACAACCTCCGCTGGTGCTCTCAGAGCCTGACGTGCAGCTCTCCATAGATCAGCCCACTTTGGTGCATCGTCGCCATTGGGGTCGGAAGTAAATGCCACGCATTCCGTGACGCAGAGTTTAGACAGGGTGCCGTTTGTTGCTTTGAGGTAATCTTTCAGCACGGATGTTACTGCTATACCGTCTACGTGCAGTGACCGGAGGGAGGGCATGCAACCAGGAGGTATGTACAACGAGCCTTCGCCTCCCAGAAAGCCATCGTCGTGAGTCTTGAGTTTAAAGTATTCCAGCGCGTTCGCATGAGCGAGAACGGTCGTTGGCAGTTCGTTGAAGAAAGCGTGAAAGCCGGGTAATGTATTAACCCGCCAGCCGGCGCCATTATTTCCACCGTACGTATTGAGAGTCAACTTCTTCAACCGGCCGAGAAACTCGGGCCACTCTTTCTCCTGCCAGAACGAGGGTTTTCGCGGGAGAAAGTTTTGAATCGTAAAGTCATCGACTGTCGAAAGTGTAGCGATGTCACTGTACATATCCCGCAAAGCCGCGCGCCATGAGTACCTCTCTTCTTTTCGCTTGACTTCCTCCCAGTCTTCAGGTTCGCAGCAAAAGTAGATGTAGTTGTTGGCGATATCGTTGTTATCCCAGTCTGCATCCACTTCAAAGTCTTGTTCGCCGTTGGTGTGAAGAGTCAAGGCTCTGCAGCGTGGCAGTCCCTTGAACTGGATGAGATCCCGGATGATTGATGTGTCTTCTTCTTTTCGAGCCCAGACTGAAGCAGGAGGGTTTGTCCAGTACCATTTGGGTCCAGCGTCTGAGTCACTGTCGCTGTCTTTGTCTTCATCATCGTCTTCCACATCATCTTCAGTGTAATGTTCGATGACCCCTTCAGACTCTGAGTCATGATCGGACTCTTCATCGCCGTTATTTTCCTGATTCTCCGACATATCCATATCGGAAGGCTCATCGTCACTCTCCTCTTCCTCTTCTTCGATCGATTCCTCTTCCATCTTCTCAGGCATCTCGTTAGGGTAGAAAGTGATATTTAGTCTCAGCTCCAGGACATTCGCTCCATATTTATCGACGATAGTTGGCAAGATGTGATCCTCTGCAAGCGGGCAATTGATTTGTAGTACCTTGAAGAGACATGGCGCCATCGCGGTCCGAAGCCCGGAATTGGCCAGGCTGAGGTTCTTTCGATCATCTAGCTCAAGATAATCCGAGATACTGAATAGTCCTTCAGGTGGTAGACTCTCGAGAAAGTGGCCGGGCATTGTCGTAGTGTCAGAGAGTACTGAGAGATATTTTATTTAACCTAAGTATTGAGATGCGAAGTTGTCAAGACGAATTGGGGATGGCCACTTTATAAGGTTGACAGTTGCTGCTGGTAATAAAAATTGCCTTAGAGTAGTGTTGTTGGTAAGAAGAGTGACCTGAAATGGTGGGAGGCTATGCCTGTAGCGGCCTAGAGCGAGCTATTGCTGCCTGGACTTTACTGGATCCAGCGTTTACAGAATTCCATTCTTGTCAGCAGTTACAGAATTCTTGTCAACAGGCAACACAACTGCAGGGTTAAATAAAGCACATTCCCCCACTAATGCCCTGTAACCTGACTGCTCCTGAAGAGAATGAGTCTCTGGATCTTTGCTCCTCCGATAAACAGCAGTCGGGCTACGGGGCATTAGTGGGTACTAAGCACTGAAGTTTCTTACAAACAGAACCTTATGTTTTAATTCTTGCCCAAAGGACACTTCTTCCACAGACAGTTAATAAATTGAGGCTTGGTGGTATCAGACTCTCTCCTCTACCAAGATACCTCTCCCATCCTTCTCCGTCCCATCGACAGGCCCTAAGAACATAATATCATGTAATATCTGCTTCCACGCGCCGTCTTCTTTCCGCCACCAATACTGAACTTTGACCAAAATACCTCTTCCTTTATTATCCTCCGTCCACATATTGACTCTAAGCCCCTCCCACGTCTCAGCCTCTGCTTTGTCGCGAACCTCCTCCGAAGACGCGAAGCCAGCAGGAGCTAATTCCCTGATCGTTGCAAAATCTTCTGTTTCGTTCGGGAGAAGGGGTCGCATGGTGTAAAAGCTTCTCACAGAAGCTGGATCCATTTCACTGATGTCCCATCCCGCTTCGTGATAGATTCTCTGGAGGACTTCGCCTGATTCGCGAAGGTAGCGGAGAATGGTGTCTCGGTCTTTTGCGGCATAGTCTGGGTCTGTGCGACATATCTGACGACATTCCGGTGAGAAAAAGAGAGCCTTGGCGTCGATGGACTTTGTTTCCCGGTATTCGCGATATAATCTGAATAGTTCCTCCTCAAGTGGCGAATATCTAGTGGAAGCCATTGTGATGTTTGTGAAGTGCGGTGAATAATTCTGCTGGAAAAGTTACTTCCAATAAGCTCAAATGCCGTTTTAAATATCGTTGTACATGGTGCTGATTATTCAATTAGCCATTCTCTCAGCTTATATTGAAGCCCGCTTATGGTTGTCTCAGCGTTGAGAGGCCAAGGAGAAATACCCAGGATACTGTAACTAATCCTTGACGACAAGTCATCAAAGAGATCATAAGGCTGCACTGCTTTCTGGGGGGCATGCGCCATGCATTCGCTTGAAACATCCAAGCTCTGCTATCAACACCACTGATCTAGGTCTCAGCGTTAGATTCAAGCTTGTGCGACATTGTTACTGCTGCGATAACCGAGCATCCTTGTCTCATCGCCTGAATGGCATGGTCAAGAGGTAACACGGAGCACACTCTATAGGCAGTCAGAGTTGTTTATATGCTTTATATTGTCGAAACGTGCCATTTCTTGGACTTTCGTTCTCTGAAAACTGTACGTGATATTCCAGGCCATCAATTTTCATGGTTGTACATACAAGCGATAGCGGTTTAATGTACGCCAGCTTGTTTGCTCTCTTGCGAGAGGAGTCTCTATAGAGACTTAAGAGGAGCTATTTCTCTTGGCAGTATTGTAGTGCCTTTAATGGCCTTTTTTGGCACTTTTCGTTGGAAAAAGAGACCGTGGCATCGACAAGGCCATCTTAGCCTTTGAAAAGTACGATTTATCACTCGCCAGATACGTACTCTAGCACATTGGCAGATTGGGTAACACGAATGACAGCTTGTCTTTTGAGTACCCATGGATGCACTCCACTGTACTGCATATAGCTGGAGACCGTGCCTCATCGCAAAATGTTAGACCTTAAGGTTTGGCAAGCATGGGACCACCAGGCATGCCACAAGACTGCTGAGAACATCTTCAACAAGACAAAGAAATACTATTTCCATATTTTTCATCTCTAAATTTCATACTTCTTAGGGTTCTTTAGCAGTTTTACTTTTTGCATTAAAATGCACAGAGCGAAGAGATAATACAGTCTATGTACTTCTGCAAGCCACTTCATGTTTAACCAGAAATACCTAACTGTCAGTGGCCAACTCTTGGAAACTGTGTAACATGACAAACAACTAGACACAATTTTATGACGCCTCAACTTGATAAATTGTTTGTAGATGCATAGACGCGGGAACAGGCATGTTCTCACACAGAAACTAGTTATTTGTTTCGCTCGTTCCCCCTTTCTCTTCTTCCTCTCTTCATCGTCCTTGCTATCTTCAACATCAACTTCCACTACCAAACACTTCCTTTGCAGATACCCCCACTATCAGACCCCTGAGTTCTCATTATTACAGATACACTGAAATCATGGCTAGCGATTGTAGTCCCCAGGCTGAGATATGCTTCCAGCACCTGGCCCTTGCCAAGACCGTCTTTGAGAACTCCGAAACACTCCTCAGGCAACTCTTACAGCACCAGATGTTACGGGTAAAGGACGAACATATAGACCTCGACAGAGAAGTCAGAGGCATGGGAGCCAAGATCGCCGAGCTTCGAGAGACTGGGCAAGATGATAATGGACTTCTCACTCGTGTTAAAGAAATGGGAGAGAAGCTGAAGAGAATCACCCGGCAGCTCCCCAGGGAAGAACGGAAGAATCCTGTTGCATTTGATGATACAAAGCCGTTTATCGACGAGTTTATGACAAAGACCCGAAAGCACATGGAACTCATGCTCATGCACAACGAGAGAGAGAGGACACAATCTATTCCGAACCTTCCACCTTCTCCGGCCGCCAACGAAGACGATGATAACTACAACGACGCGCCATTCGATCTAGGCAATGATTCTCTCCCTTCTTCTCCTCGCCCTGCACTTCGCAGTCCGCCCAGCAGCAAGTGGACTAGCCCCGACAGCGCCGAAGACCGTCCATCTCCCAAGCGTCGTGCATATCGTCGTGAGATCACGACCGCAGAGATAGGTGAAGGGTTCACCAAGCAGAAGGTAACGGAGACACCGGCAGGAAGCGGTGAATGGTATGTCTTCCAGTGTCAAGAGCATGATTTGCCCTTCGATAGCCTTGTGCGGCCAGCGCAGGCCGCCGCGAGGCATGCCATAGCGCATGGGCTCCATCCTACTCGCGCATCGGCCATTGAAGCCTTTGGCATCAGGATCGTTGGTTGCGACGCTGCCTTTGCAAAGTCGCACAATGATCGGGTCGTCATACAACCTAAGCGGAAGGCCGGGTGTCAAGTCAACAGTGCCATTGTTGACCGCGTGTATCGTCCTCGACATGACCGAGGCAATGACGGCGAGATGGCAGAGCGTGTTGGTGACGTGAATCCCTCCATTCCGCGACATGTCCCCGTCCGACGAGCAGCAGCGACGAGAAAACGGACGATTCTGCCACGGGATCCGGACGGCACTGAAAATCCCGCTGAGATTACCGCCAAGACGATCTACTGGATCAAGTGGCCAGACGATGGCATCTGCTATCCCGCCTACGTCCTGCCCTGGGAATCCTTCCCCCGATTTCGGAGCAAATACCTCGTGCCAGTTGACCGTGGACTGTTGGAGTCGGTAGATGAGTTACCGGCCTGCTATGACAAAGGCCATGGTTTCGCTGGTGTTTGGGCAGAGGGATACAAAGACGGTCAACGAAAGATGAACAAGAGACTATACCCCGTCATCTTCTTTACTCTTGAGAGGAGGTTCCCGTGGGAGTGTGAGACAGGTTGGGCTGCTGCTCATGATTTTCGCGTCTTTGACGGCGATAACGAAGACCCTCAGTTCAAGGCGTTGGTCGATCATTGGCTAGCGAGAGAGGATCGTCAGACTCCAGATGAGGAATTGATCAGATTGAGTCAGTTGACAACCTTAGATGTCTTTCTAATTCTAGGTTACTGATGATGGTGTATTAGAATTAATGTCACCGCCGCTAGATCGGGGATCATCAAGTAACTCGAGCAGCCACCCGAAATCAAGCCCAGAAGAGCCACCTGAGAACAGAAACATCGACGAAGAACTTAGAAAAGCTTTTTGTGGACTTGACCGAACGCTTGAGCAGTGATCAAGGGTCGAGCCGAGAAGAGTCACCCGACAGGGATGACGACGAAAGCGATATCGGAAACGCGGTGCTAGGAAATCTGATTCGAGACATACTAGAAGTTATCAGTCTCAGCGCAGGCCACAGCGCAAAGATACTGGGACGCATCATCGCACGCGCCCATGCCGCCAGACGACGGCACTCCTGCTGGCCGACCCAACCCTGATGAAGACGAGGATTCAGATATCTATGGTGACGATAAAGTTGGGCCGTTCCTCGATAAAAGTCCCATCAAAGAATCCGATACCGCATCCAGCAGGCACGACCCCAAAGAATCCTCCGTGAGGTCTCGGGAAATCTCCGATCTCATCGATGAAAGGACGACGATCCCCCCCTCGGATGACGAATACTCTCTGGGGGAGAATAACAGTCAGTACCAAATGAGTTCTCCTTCCTCGGAAGCCTCTTCACGTCAGAGAGCCGACGCCAATGGGGACGAGTAAGACGAGGAGGACAGTATAAGACTCGATGAGCCATCCACCGCGAAGAGAAGAGTTGGTTCCTCTGAACAGCGGGTGAGGCAGGCAGTGGCTAGTGCTGCTCATCAGACGAACGCTGTCTGGCGTGACCTTTTTCGCGAGTACTCTGAGGAGGCCGACGAGTTGTCATCTTAGGCGAGTTGCACTTGTCCGTGTATCTGGCTAGCTTGTTCTCGGGGTTATCCTCTTCTGTCTACTCTTTCTTGCCCTGTCTCTGCGTTTATCTTCCATCCTTTTGATATTCATTCTGGAATCTTTGGAATCCCATGACCATCCTCGCATCTGGCTTGCCTTATGGGTCTTGTCAACCCAGCCTGTCGCCTATTCTTTTTAAGGAAGGTTTTCAACGGCTTAGTTCAGAAAGTTTACATCTTCGTGCAATGAACCCACTGTCCTTATCGGTTTTTTTAGAGTATCTAGCACTGATAACTTCTTTCAAACCTACATCAAACCTAAAAGTCCGTCCATTGAAACAAGCATAAGATTAAGCTCAACACAAAGGTTAATGTTCGCAAAAACTGTACTGGATGCCAGACCAACTTTGCTCTGCATCACGCTGATAACTAGTCCTCTCGTCCATCAGCTTCAACCGATGCTCCTTCGCTTCCTCCAACGACATCGGCATCGTCGACTCATCAGCCTCATCTTGGACCATATTCACCAGCTCCTCCGGAAGGGGGTTACCACTCTCTGCCGCAGCTTTCAGAGCAGCATGCTCTGGCTCTCCTTCAGACACCATCTTTGCGACAGCGTTGGGAACATTCTTCGCACTACCCTCATTCAAGCCCCCGAATGCACTCTCCATCCACCAGTTCTTCTGCTGAGGCGGCACATTTCCCGTGTTTATAATCCTCGTCCTCGGATCGATAAGCCAAAGCGCTATGAAACGTCGATGTCCTGGTTTACTCTTGTCATCCAACTCCACGGGCGAAACCCTATGGTGGAAAACATTCGGGAACGCCAGTAATCTTCCCTGCTTCGTCTCGATCTTTCCATAACGCTGAAGACAATCCCCACCTCTCAGGTTGGTCCCATAAACTTGCTCCATCCAGCCAAAAGCATCCTGGCCGATATTCCAGTCCTCTTGGTAATAATCAGTCTGCATGCGGAATTGCAGATAACTGGGCTTTACGTTCTCTGAATCGAGGTAGTAAAGGGCTGTACCGACAATGTGCTCGTTCATTTGACCTTCTACATGCCACCCTCCTGCGGGAAATGTCGGTTTGTCGGGTGTGAGCTCGATGGAGGCCATTTTGACGATGACTTGGAGGTCCTTGAACCGTTCGCGCAATGACATTCCTGGCTTGACACCATAATCCCATGCTTTGAACTCAGGGGCCTCAGGTTGAACGGGCTCTCTGATCTCTTCCCAAGCATTTTTCTTGCGGGTATCATAAAGGAGCTCGCCATCTGCGTCTCTGATGACATCTTCATACTCAACTTCCCCTGCATCATGAGGCGTAAAGTCATCGATTCGCGGGGTCCAATTCTCCTCGTTTTCATCACTACAAGCGTTAGTGGACCTTTTCCCAGTCTCACTCCAGTGAATAGCCGTTACTCACTCGGGGTTTTCAGGGCGCGGGAAGCGAGCCTCAGTCCGGCCAGCGGAGACGATGTCCCAGTCTCTTACAAACGACACACTGTGATCCCAGGCGGGAAGAGCTCTTTCGATGAGTTTCTCAACCGTCTCATAAATATCACTATGCTTGGGATGCAGATTGTTGATGTAGCTCGTCAGCTTGACGCTTCCATCATCCATGAGCTTGACGTTGGACGGCAGCCACTGATAGGCATCGGACCAAAACAGTTTATGCGAATCACTACCATTCACCGCCCAGTTTATATGATAGCGATTATCGTAACCTGATGGGACGTCGGCTGGCTTTTTAGGTATGACTTCTCCTTTACCGCTCCATTTGTCGACTGCATCTTCAACGCCAACTACCTCGTCGCTAAATACACGAGAACGACCGTACACGAGAGGATAAAGAGAAGGGTGTACTAGGTTCTGGACCATGTCATTGGTTCGAGGATGCCAATCTGGGTTATCTTTCTGTTCTTCCTTAAGCTTCGCAAAGGCATTTCGAAGGCGTTCATGGAGGGTATCATCGATAAACGTATCTGATTTGATGACTGTTGCGTTTGCATCCAAAGCTGGTACGAGACCAGTCTTCTCGAAGAACTTGGCCTTGACACGAAGCTCTTTGATACACTGGAATAATAAGCGCGGAACGGAAGAAATGACTAAGCGTTCTCACATATTCGAGACATCCCCGATCTAAGATGTACTTGAGCCTGTCGGGTCCAGAACCAGCGCCGCTTCTGAATCCGGGGTTCATATGTTGCACAATCTCGTCATACAAAGGATCAACTGGAAGCGCAAGGGCTTCTTGAATCCATTTCTCCGCGATGGCTTCATCAAAGACCTTTGATCCAATGAGCTTCATTCTGCATTCGATGTTAGATTCACTCATTCATACCTTTACATGCCAGTCAGGCTTATCCGTCAATTGATTCATCACAATCATCATGGCAGCCTCCCGCACAAGCAACATATCAGATTCAGCCCCGACGGAGTTATAGTGAATTGCAGTTGGATAGATTTCGCCTTCATGGTGGTAGTTGTGATACCGAAGGTTCATACCGAGGCCCGGATAGCGGCCGAGTGTTGGAGGGTCAGGCTTCTTGTCAGAGAACATGGCGACGCGATAGGCTTGAGATATTTGAAGTTTTCGGTACAATTGATTTGGGGCAGACGCGCTGTTCTTATTTATACGCGATATCAGCATGCGTTTGGGGGCTAATATCCACATTCTTGCATGACTGGACGCGATAGAAAGCTGTTGGTTTAATCGGTTCACGAAAACCAATCGCGAAATCACGTGTGGAGGCGGGGGTATTTTAGGCAGCCCAGGCTGCCGTACTAGGATGAGATTATCGATAAGAGAGATATTCCAAACTTTGAGATAAGAACATATCGAGAGTACGTAGTAGAAAGATAGAAATTCTAAGTTTATTAAATAGAGACTATAGATTAAGCGCTCAAGGAATGGTGTGTACTGGCGGAAGTCTGGTTATCAAACCCTTTCGTTACCATGGATTGTCGTTCATGTATCACCGTACTTGGCCCATTTCAGCGGTATGGTTCTCGATGTTCTCTCTGGCTCATTTCACCAAGACAAGACTCAGCTGAATAGCTGTGATAGAAACAGATGTAACGGAAGCTTCCCAATAGTTTGCAATAGACTCAGCGAAATTTCCATGGACCATCGTCAAGTCTTGTTGAGATTTCAAGGTAATTTGTAGTCAAGACTACCCTACAGTAAACAAAAACAGCAAAATCTGTGCTAGCGTGGTGAGAATATTAGCGAACTCCCCGTGCACGACCCAGAAAAGCTTGTCCAGGTGCCAATGTTGATCACGCTCGTACCAAGCAAATTGTCGCCATTCTGAGTGACTAAAAGGCTCGGCACATCCGACCACGTCGTATCCTTTGAATCATGTGTCGCGTGCTCAATTACCAAGAGAAAACAATAGCTCAACTTTACGAGCTAAATCTGCCAGGTACACATTGAATTGGTCTGTTTTTGTCTTCTCGGTCGTCGACTCTCCGTCGGTTATGTAACGAGAAATTAGTGATCGTCAGATGTGACAGGGAACAAGGTGTTTCATGGCTTGTTCCAGCGGCATGACGGTGGAGTGGAGGTTGATCGTCTATCTCGCGTGCCGTGTACCGCCCAAGTACCAGCGCCTTTTCTCGGATCACGGAACACAAAGGAGGAAGCTATCAAAAGTCTATGAGATGGAGATGCTCGTATTGACGGAAATGATATTGACAACATGTTATGACCTTCACGGTTAGCAATGCCGAGCCATCTACCGTCGACATTGTCTGGAGGCTGGAACCTGGTGTTGGCCGAAAAAGGAGAAGAGGGCCCCGCTTGTCAATGCAGCCTTTGCAGATGAACTGCCGCCGTTGGAAAGGCTCTGATTCTTTTTTTATGACAGAAGCACGCTAGAAGGGTCGTGCTACGCCGACACGGGGACCCGCTGCGACTCTCAACTCCAACGAGTCAGCCCTGGGGGAATATACGATACGACCAGTTATATTGCCAGGGCCGTAAAAAGGGAGACGTCAAAGGATTCAAATTGCCAGAGCGTTCGTCCATCGGCGAGGATATGATGAAACTGTAGCTTGCAGCTTGTGAAGGAGGTATGCATCGCAACGGCCGATCCCGCAGCCAAACGGGTAATATGATGACGGATTATGAAGGGCTGAAGGATCTAGTTTATGCTTACTGTGCCAAGCATTCCATTTTTTATACTGTAACCGCGGTAGACAGGATTGATGATCCAATGCAATCCATCAAAGACGATCCCAATCGAAGATCGAAACAGGCTGAGAGTCGCAATGCCAGTAAATCAACCCCGCTCAAAGGAACACCCCAAATCAAGGCAATGGCTGTAAACGACTGATGCAGAGTGGTGGCGGTGCATGCAGATTACATCGGTTTCACGGTGCTAATACTCTTCAGCCCAGTAACTCTAAAGGATTCGGGATTCGTGCCACGCAGTAATTACCACAAACAGCCTGTCTACCCCACCCCGGAAGAGCATTATTACGGCCCCGGCGGCCCTTGACATGCACGCCATGGATGCCTGGGCGTTGTCGAGTGGCGTAGCGCAGCAGGGAAACACAAACAATACTCTCTAGGTTGTCAAGCCCATCAGCAGTGACTGCATGCTGATGTAGCTCGACCAAAAGAGATGCGCCATATTGCGCGATTCAGCCGGTCGATTTGTTCCGCCAACTGCACAACACTGCAGTGCACACCATGAGAGAGCTTCGACGGCCAAGCTTTTCTTTTCTCGGGTACAGTTTAGCCACGTTGCGACCCTGGGTTAGGTTTGGTTCCCTAGAAGAAACCATTGGCGGGGCTGTACCCTGCTAAAACGAGCCCCTAATAATCTGGCCGCCGAGGAGCTAATGAGCTACTTTAGGGAGGGCCATGCGTGCCACTGACCCCTGAACACGCGACCCCTTTCTTATTTGGCCTCGAGCCTCTCTTTGCTCTGCATGTTTTTTGATGGTGTCTACCCCACATTCTCCCGCTCATTGGAAAGGAAGGTGCAAATCGCCCAAGTCCAGACCAGCTTGTTCCATTGCGACACACGACACACACTCCCAAAGCCTACACCTCGGCCCTGTCATTAACTGTACTAAACTCTTTAGCTTGGGGGGAGACTTCTTGGCTCTGTTTTATTTCCATCATTTTCTTCATTTTTTCCCGATCCCTTCCTCCCTTCCCTTTTTTCCCTTTTTCCCTCCCCATTACAAATCTATAATAAACATCGTCGTTTCGTTCGCGCCGCCCGCCCTCCGTCCTTTCAACAATCAGCGAAGCGGCCACTGCGTCTGAGTCTCTTTTCAACGACAGACCGCGCAAGAGCCCAGGCAAGATGTGTTTCCTCCTCTCGGTATCCTATGTTTTTGGCGTCTTCTTCGTCTCGATAATTGCCAGCAAACTGCTACATCTGTGGACACATTTCTTCACGGTACCCGCTTCGGCTTTTATCCTGTACCTACCGACATTCTTCCTCTTCGACTTGTTAGCGATATGCATTGCGAGGCTGTTTTTGAGTCAGTCCAAGACACCGTGGGCTTGGATTGGGTGTCTGTTTGGTACCATAGCTACGTACGTTATTTCTCGGCGATCGATTGCGATGGCCCCCAATTTGAGATGAACATGCAAACTGACGTTTCGCGACTTGGCAGACTTATCTCGATCGGCGGCTCGGCGTCGCAGCTTGGATTCTTCGTTAAGACTGGTGGAGAGCTCGATTGGCGCGATGCGACAGCTTACGCTACAAGCAAGGAGGGTCTCAAGGTTCTTTTCAGCGGCAGCGAAGCCGTGATAGCATGTGGAATTGGTCTGCTCATTATCGCCATTCCCATCCATGGATTCTTCTACCGCGCATCCGGTGCTTTTATTGGCGCAATTGGCGACAACATCCTCTCAGGTTCGTCTCTGCGATACCGGCTGTTTTGGTCCGCCCGCTAACTTTTTGCTTCACCCGCTAGTCTACTCTTACTTCCGGAGCTTTCGCGTGCGAATTCCTGGTATCCAGCGCGGCAGATACTCTGCTCTCAAGAATGCCGATACCGATCTCGAATCGACCGATACATACTCGATGGACGAGGACTTTCGATCCAGCGCTGAAAACCCTTCGCGCGTGGGCGGAGAGAAGCTTGCCATCGTTCGAGGCAAGATTGCTCGATTCTTCGCGCGAATCCCATTCTTCTCGTGGCTGTGGAAAATTGCCCTCGCTCTTTTCCTCATGCTCACGCTGATTCTTCGACCTGCCAAGCCGTACGATTTTCTGTCAATTACGCTCCCTGTTTCGATGCTCGATGTTTTCGCTCCCGAGCCCGATTTCTGCCAAGCGCAGCGAAGCCTTATCCAGAACGCTTTCCCGTTCCCCGACTTGATCAGCAATTCGACATGGAAACAACCTGATGGCGATTACTTTAGGGGCTGGGCGCCTTTAGTCAACAAGGATATGAGCCCTCTTGGTGAGGCGTACCGAAACCACTCTGTCGACTGGTTGCCCGAGAAAGGAGAACTGCCTCGTGGCTTTTTCCGATTCGATCCCAAGCGCTTCAAGAACGGTTACCACGGTTCACTTAGCAAGGGCAGCACTATCATTTCCGAACACAAGTGCCCCCAGGTCTCGCTGCAAGAGAAGGATCCCTACTACAACCCCGTTCAGGACCCATTGAAGATCACTAACCTCGATACCGATATTCTGCCCACTCTCAAGGAAGCGCTTGGCAATGGCGATGTCAAGATCAAGCATGTTGTCTTCATCCTCATGGAGAGTCTGCGTCAAGACTTCTGGCCTCTGCAGCAAGGCTCCCATACTCACAGCCTGATCATGGATCTCAACAAGAGTCAGAAGGAGAAGGATGCGGCTAACGAACGATTGTCCTGGATGATGCCCCATATCGAGAAGATCACTGGCCTGAAGCAAGGATTCACCGACAAGAACGGCAAGCCGTACGCGAAGCCCAATTACACATGGCACGATCAAGCGGAGGAGGGTTTTGGTGGCATCAATGTCGCGACCGCCTACACAGCCGCCACAATGTCCACCAAGAGCTACTGCGCCAACCACTGCGGTGCTTACCCCATGCCCGTTGAGAAATTCGCCGAAGCCGACACCGACAGCTACCAGCCTTGCATTCCTCAGATTCTCAGCATGCTGAACAAGGTCAAGACCAACACATCCTCTGACGATGCTGATTTCCGCGATTTGCAATGGAAGACTGCTCTTTTCGAGGCCGAGATTGAGGAGTACGACCGTCAAGAGAAGTTCGATGCCAAGCTTGGCTTCCAACACATCATTACCAAGAAGCAGCTCGAGAACCACTGGCGCTTCAACGAGTCGGACGTCTTGGGCAAGAAGATCAACTACTTCGCCTACCCCGAGCCCATCCTTATGCCTCATCTTCAAGACTTCATCACAAACACGACCGCCAACAACCAGCGCATGTGGTTGACTCACTTCACCAGCACTACCCACCACGCTTGGGGTCTTCCCGAGGGCACTCCTTACTACGATTACGTTTCTCACACCGGCATGAACAATGTGCACGACAACTTCAACAAGTACTTGAACACCCTTCGTTGGCACGATGGCTGGATGGCTAGCTTGATGAACCTCCTCGACGACCAAGGTATCGCCAACGAGACCCTCGTCGTCTTTGCCGGTGATCACGGCCACTCTTTCAAGGACGACGGCGCTGGCAAGGAGGGCACGTATGAGAACCAGTTCATCTCCAACTACCGAGTTGGCCTGACCTTCCGACACCCCCACCTCCCCCGAGTCCAATACGACGCCAACACCACCACCATCTCTATCCTCCCAACCATCCTCGACCTCCTCATCAATAGCGGTTCCCTCAACGAGAAGGATACCCACATCGCTTCCGATCTCGTACAAGATTATGAAGGTCAATCCCTCATCCGACCCTACAAGAAGACCGACGGCGACCGACGAGCCTGGACTTTCTCCGTCGTCAACTCGGGCGCTGGCATGCTTGGCGTCACCTCCGCGGACGTCCCCTGGCGTCTGGTCATCCCCCTCAACAAAGTCATCGAGTACCGAGTCACCGACGCCGTCAACGATCCCATGGAGCTCAAACCCGTAGCTGCGTGGTCACCCGAAGAGCTCGAAACAGCAGTTCGTTCTGCCCTCGGCGACGAAGCTGCACAGTGGGCCAACGAAGCCATACCTATAGCCCAATGGTGGGTCCTGGAGCGCCAGCGTCTCTGGCGCTATCACTCTCTGTCCGCATAGACATGTCATTTTTTATATCTGCATCAACCGGCGTTTTTGGGAAACAACCTTTGCTTAAATTGTGTGTATCTTCAACACACATTGCATCATCAAGCATCACGACAGAACAACCCCAGCTTCTAATCCCCGGATGGATGAAGACGGGTCTCACTCTCGAATCTTGGAACAGCGAAAATAATAATCTCTTTTTCTTTTTTCGATATACTTTTCTCTTTGTCAAAAGGGCGACGATACGATGCGTGATAGAAGGGGAACGGGCCGGATAAAATATCCATGTCATCATTTTTCTTTTTATTGTTTTCTGGCTTGGCTCGGCTTGAATTGGCTTCATAACCAGGCTTGAACTTTATCTATTCGGAGTTTTCGGCGGAAGGGGGATGGGGACTGTGTTCACGGTCGCTATGGTATGGTCTTTTTTTGGGCATTGTTTCTTGAATCATTTGTGTATAGCGTCTAGAGGTTTCTTTTTGAACAAATGCATACTTGATTACCTTCTATTTCATTGTTCGTGATGTTATGCTTGGCCGCGTGACAGCGAAAGGCTGGTTGGTCAAGGGGTAAAGTTTACTGAGTTCAGGCCCGTATTTTCGCAAGTTAATCTTCACTGGGGGTAGGGATGTGACAGGTACTCCATGTAACGCTGTGAAACCAGGCGGTGAGGCGGTCTGCACCCCTATGTTCTGAAGGATTGATGTTTCGTCGCACTATGTATTGAAGATCCTTTGCAGTCCAATTTTGTGATACGGATTATTGAGACCTTGGGCCTGAGCGGGTTTCACTGGGAACACGAGCTGAGACTGCACTGACCACCTGAGGCTGCTGATGTTGTAGCAGATTGCTGACAGGAACGTCTTGGCGTTAGATCTTTGGCTTGAAGTATGATTGGCTGAGTTGTTGTGGTGTTGCGATGGTGAAGATATCAGATAAGGTTGTGAGATTAGCTCGGTTGCACGCTAAGTTATGGTGTTGATGGACAAGGATTACAACTATCCATCCATTCAATGTCTAAGGTTTGAAATGATAATTCTAGCCACTTGTTCAACCAGTATCTGAATCTAATTCGCTAAAAGTTCTTCTTGGTGCTTATCAACCCAAGCCTTGAACGTAGTAAGTTGTCTGCCCGTATACTTCCTAAAATTCATCGACGCCGCTTTATACGTCTCCGGCTCATACAAAATCGCCGGATCACGCCCAAGATATGCTAGCCTCTCAACAGCAGACTTCATCATACGCTCTGGAAAGCCCCTGGATCTGAGTTTCTCTCTGTGCTCATCGCTGTTGGCCTCTTTGATGCTGATATCCATACCCAGACCTTCACTGACAACTTTCCATGCTGCTCGCTGGGAAAGCAATTCTGGTCCGCATTGACATATGATTAACTCCCCTGAAGGGTATTGCAGCGACTCTTGCACCTGCGAGACCGCCGACGTCTTCGGGGGCGAGATAATCGAACGGTGCGTTGGGATGAGCCAACGCGAGCTGTCCCGACTTGACCTCCTCCCAATCTTCTAGCATCTGGATATTACTCGAGAAATATGCAGAATGTATGACAGTGTAAGCAAGGCCACTTTCAGCAAGCGCAAGTTCAGCCTTGCCATGAACAACATTTAGGATCTCCGCTGCCTCAGAAGATGGTTTTGGGCCCCCATTCTCTGTAACACAAAACGAAGAAAGCAGAACAGCATGCGTGATACCAGCCCTCTTCATAGCTTTGTGCGTTTCCAAACGGCCGTCTTCTGCTTCGAAGAGTATGTACGAAAATGCTACAGTTGCTCCTGATTCAGAAACGGCGCGCTGGACGGACTTGGGATCTGAGAGATCTGCCTGAACGCGAGTGAAGCTCAGTTTCTTCTCAAGTTCTGGTGTAAAGCCTGGGATGGGCTTTTTGGTGTTGCGCATGGCAAGTGTGACTTGTGCACCGCGCGATTGGGCTTCCAAGACTGCAGCACGACCAACTGCGCCTGTTGCGCCGAAGATGATGGCTTTGACTGAAGACATGATATGTGTTTCTAGTGTTGGATATACGAGGTGACTTGGTCAGTTGAGACTCAAGGGAGAGTATCTACTAGAGCTTATATAGTTATCCCTTCTAGGTTTTAACTTTAACGTCTCTTGGAATCGGCCTTTTTGTTATAACTATCGGTATTCTACATGGAGGCTAGTTTATAGAGAGAAGATGGGTCGGGATTTGCCAGAGCGGTTGAGTCGTCACAGACGTCAACCAATCGATGACTTAGGGTGAGCATGTCATATTCCTTGGGATTGCAGCGAGATGTCGGACAGCGAAAACTGTCCGAGAGGATGCGTTGCGTGCTTGGCCTTTGTGGAGTCGTCTACGTAATCGACTTGTGATTTCTCCTCATCTGACTTTGACAGAGGGGACTGTTGTGAAGTGGCTTTATGGCCTGAATACTCGATTTTGTCATAACATAGAGTTTCGGAGGAGTTTGCTAGCTCTTAAAATGATGGTTTGTTATCGGTAGAAAGTGAGTTTGCCAGGACAAGGCCGCGTTGCTGTGCTTATCAGCCAATCAACGATTATTCGAGTGTTATTCTATAATAGTTCGACATATATGTTTACAGTGTATGACCCTATCTACTTTCTTCCCGCATTTTCGGTTCTCTCTGCATCTTCAGCAACGAAACGAGTGTGAGCGCAGTTCTCATCGAGAATGTTGGGCATCGAATTTCGTCATGCACTTTTGCAACATGAGGGTATCGTGGCAATCAATGTCGGTATGAAACACTGTCTTGACCAGCTGTGAACACATCAACCAATTCGCAGATCAATAATATCGGATTCTCAGCCATGTTCCATCTCCATGCGAGATAAGATAACGGTGCTTTTGCTGCTTGAAACATGGACCAACAGAAGCAAAGTAAGCATTGAGGCTGCGTCACAAGAGCCTTGGCAAATGCTTGTTTCCAGCGGCTCAACCAGCTATCGATTTGTCCCTGACAGTCGTTGATCTTCAATCTTCATACATCATTCATGAGATCAGCATTATTCTCTTGCTACAACTCACGCTTCACCTTGATACCGACAAAGCTTCAGGCCCCCTCGGTTTTTAAACAGATTTTAATTACGATTTACCTCGTCAATGCTCAACCTTAGCTTCGCTGGACCCTCCATGCGGGGCCCTGTCATCTCCCGCGAGAGTTTGACCAGGGGGCATTTTCTCCCGCCTTCCAGGCTAGAAGCTTGATAGAACAATCTTTAAAGTAAAAAACAAGATATTCTGTAAAATCACAGGCTAACAGAGTAGACGAATGGAATAAATGGCGCAGAGGCGGTGCTGTATGCACTGCAATGCAGACAGATCTTTCCCGTGACGCTAAAAATTCCCTCGCTACTCTTATCCTTATCCACTGGGGGTCCCCTCCCCAATGTTATCAATTAAAAACAAGGGAGGATTTGGGATTATCGTCGCAAGTACCCAGCCTAAGAAATCAGGGGTAAATTGACAACAGTGCTTATTAGCGGCGTCTTTAGCGATCAAATTATGGCGAGGCCTCCTTTTAAATTATGAGCCCCCCTTTCTTCAACAATTCTTGATTTCATCTTTTTTACACAAAATCACTTTCAACCTCAATGAGTCCCTCCCTCGCTACGGAGACCACCAGATACAATGACTGCTCACCGTCAAGTGCGAGCGAAGATGAAGATGACGCGCCTGACCCGCTGAATCACCATGGAATCGATTTCAGTATACGAGGTGCGCGCATAGCCCCCTATTTTAAACGAGATTTCGGAAATGACGGAGAACTGATTGTGAGAAAACCAAAAGATACCATGAAGCGAGCGCTTCGAGCATCATCGCGTTTAGGAGATGGCGTTCGATATCAACAGCTTGGAATTTCGAATTCAAATGATTTGGAGACTCAGTCACCGCCTCTTGACCGTACTCAGTTCGACTTTAGCAGCCACCATGAAGGAGTCTCATTTTTCGGTCAAATTCGATCAACGGTCGTTGCGTCGAAACTCAATTGGCTCCTGGTTTTTGTACCGATTGGATTGGCGGCGCATTCGTTTCAGATCAACCCTCTTGCGATTTTCATGACGAATGCGATTGCTATTGTGCCGCTTTCTGTTATGTTGACGGAGGCGACGGAGCGTATTGCTGCTGATGCGGGAGATACTATCGGTGCGCTATTGAACATTACACTTGGAAACCTTGTTGAGTTGATTATCCTGTAGGTTCTCCTGTGAGATTATATGAGAGTTTTTGCTAATGTGATGCAGGGTGTGAGTTGAGATGAGATTGAGTTTCGGAGTGAGAACTGACTTTGATAGGGTTGCGCTGGTGAATAACCACATTCGCATCGTTCAAGCATCGATTTTAGGCAGTGTTCTCGTGAACCTACTTCTCATCTTGGGCTCTGCGCTTTTTGCAAGCAGTATGTCCAATATCGACCCTCACAGCAGCATGGAAGAGTCTGAGCTCCTGGCCGCTCTCCTCTTCGTCTCAGTCTTTGTCATTCTCATCCCGGTAAGTTCATTCATCCTCTCACTCATACAAACTACTGACTTGAACAGACCGCATTTGACTACACTTTCCATATGAAGGGAAAGAAGAGCGAAGCCGCATTGAGCATGAGCCGCGCTTCATCTCTTGTAGTCCTCGTCATCTACATCGTGTATTTCGCGTATGAGATGAGACCCAAGCATGTCGAAGCACCAGCAATTCCGTTACAACCACTGCACACAGAGCATCACCAACACCGACGAAATCAGGGTTCAACATCTCATAGTGCAAGACTTATTCGGTTTGCAGACCAGGAAGTTCCAACCCGTGCGCGGAGCACGACGCTTGATACGATGAGCGTAGCGGAAGCTGAGGAGGAGCGTGGGAAGAGGGAGACGTCTCGTGCTAGTTTGTCTCATCGATCGAGAGGGAACTCACGATCTCACTCGCGTTCTGGCTCGAGGACTGAGTTTCATGGTTCAGAGATGCGGGACCTTTCGGTTGGGAGTGCTCAGTCGAGAACTATCATGGAACGACCGGAAGTACCGGGTCATCCGTCGCATCCTTCTAGCACGAGCGGTACAGTAGCTGCTGTTACAGTTCTGTTTGTTTCGTCGGCCCTCATGTCGATGAACGCCGAGTTTCTCGTCAAGACGATTGACGATGTTACTCACGAAGGTGGTCTATCAGAAGCCCTGATCGGTCTTATCATTCTGCCGGTGGTTGGAAACATCGCGGAGTACGTGACCGTCGTCACTGTCGCCATGAGAAACAAGCTCGAGCTTGCTATTTCCGTCGCCGTCGGATCAGCGATTCAAATCGCACTTTGCGTCGCGCCATTGACGGTCTTGATAGCCTGGATGCTTGGTCGGGATCTTGAGATGGCGTTCAACGTCTTCGAAACCACGACATTGGTTGGGTCGGGTTTGTTGATCAACCTATTGATTCTTAGTCGTGCGGGCACTGCCATCAGAGCTATTGGCTTGAAAGGAGCTCTGATGTTTGCCTGCTATGTCATCATCGCGTAAGTTGCTTTTGGCCCATGAGTGGAAGCATTTGCTAACAGGTTACAGTCTTGGTGCGTACTATGAGCCGCATGGCAAGACCAAATAAAAGAAGAGGTGGAGAAAGGGACATACGATTATGATAATATCAAGACTTAGATTCATTGGGAATATAATTTTACTTCAATTTTTCAATTGCATTTACTCCAGACAAGATGTGGCTAACTCAAAAGTAAAGACAAGTTTTCATCCTCTGTCCTTCGGGTCTTAGCTGCGGATAAGACGAGTAGCTTACAACATGACACCATACTGTTGTTATAAAGGAATTTCATGCCCTTTCCCGACCATTGCACTGTCGAGACCTCCACCCTCGCCAGGGAGCCTTAGGCAGGTCCATAATCTTTTTTATCATGCTGAGAGTATACCCCATTCCTTGCGCCCTTTATGTCCAATCTCGAATATCACTCAGAAACCTTTCCAGAGAAAGGTTATACTTCTACCTTGTGAAGACTATGCTCTCATTGTTGTATAAGTGAAATGCAGTTATAACTGTTGTGCTCTTGCAAACACACCCAGACACACGAATCTTTGGATCTTGGTCTAAGATATGCGGTCAACCGCTGGTGATAAAGGGTTAGCAGTTCTATAGTTGCGGTACACTGTTTTGGCTTCGTACTCAATACGGACTCTATCCGCTTCATATGGTTCAGGATTTCTTAAGAGGAGATAATAGAATCGAGAGTCACAAGAGTGTATAGGCCTGCAGGGTCGCCAAATGATTTGCAACAGCATGGTAAGAGAAGGAATGAAGAATGACTTTGAAAAGATAGAATGATTGCACTGGTATGCTTGCCTTTGAGGTGTATTTATGCTTCAGGGAGTTGGTTGAGACAATGGAAAACACGATTGTGTATTGTTCTTTGACTTGCCAATCATACATCTGGGAGAAGACAAAGAAAGGGAATCAGAAACACTCCAGCCAAGTTTATCATCCAACAGAGCTTTGATAGTTCAGCCACCTAAATGTCGGGATTCTAAAGCTCGTTTATTAAAGAATTTATGCCAATCGCCAAGCATGAGTATTATAGCACTAAGCCCATGATGATCTTTCTAAATAATTGACTGATCATATACGCTTTCCATAAGGATACCAATATACTGACCTCTTTCACCTGTGCCGTCTTGGCAGTGACTTGTGAGGCGTTAGAAAACCATCAACTATAAACAAACCCGCCCCACTTTTGCTTACCGGCGCCGCATTCGCTCACTCTCACGCTCGCTCTCGTCATCATCAAACCAACACAAGACAACGCTTCAGAGGTCACGTCGCATGATATGACGCCTCATAAAAGCAGCGAAAGACTTTGTTTGGCTTCCCACACTAAGAGAGTCGCGGGGAAATGATCAGGTCCAGGTCATGGCACTATACCACCAACCATGGCCGCCGTGCGCCATACCTGCGGCTCGCCTTGATCTTACATGTCCTGTCGAAGAAGAAAAGACACCAAATTACAGTCCAGAGAGATTTTATCCTATTAGGTTGGGACAGCTGCTGAATGGTAGATATCAGGTGGCGACCAAGCTTGGGTATGGCGCTAACTCGACCGTTTGGCTTGCTCGAGATCTCAACCGGTATGACTCTCATAATGATGCCAAACGCAAGAGAAGAACTTGTATAGCTACTGACGTCTATAAGGTGGAGGTGGTCTACAGAAAAGTACGTTGCTATCAAAGTCAACGCGACCAAGACTTTACACCGACGAGCTTCTGCAGGAAATGAAATCGATATCCTCCAGCATATCAATCGAACAAACCCCAAGCACCACGGATGGAACTTTATTCGAAAGCTTACTGACAATTTCTCCCTCGAGAGCCCACATGGCAGCCACCCTTGCCTCGTATTGGAACCTCTGCGTGAGCCGCTTTTGCTATATTGCTCCAGATACATTGGGGGCGTCATCCCTCCAGACATCTTGAAGATTCTGCTTCAGATGATACTCCTTGGACTCGACTACCTTCACAATGAGTGCCACGTTATTCATGCAGGTAGGTGGCTGAGCAGACACCCAGGTATATGATGCTTATAAAGCTTATTGTAGATCTCAAGCCCGATAATATCATGATACGGATCGAAGACTCCAAGATGTTTGAAAAGGATGCAATCGAAGAATACAACAACCCGTTGCCAGAGAAGCAACTAGACGACCGCACCATTTACTTATCGCGGAACAACTACGGACCTCTTGCCAGACCAACGGGAACCATACAGCTGGTTGACTTTGACCTCGCTGTTCATTCCAAGTCCGGGGAGTTGCACTATGGTGCGATTCAAGGAGAAATATACCGAGCGCCAGAAGTCATAATCGACTCTGGATACAGCTACTCTGCGGATATCTGGAGCCTTGGAGTAATGGTAATGATCTACCTTACATGCCACATGGGAGAACCAGTTACTGATCATGCGACTCTTAGCTTTGGGACTTGCTTGAAAAACAAAGTCTCTTCAACCCTGTGACTCTAGGGGACGGGAAGGAATACGACGACTTGACCCATTTGGGGCAGATCACCGCCCTGCTAGGCCCTGCCCCCCAAGACCTTCTGACTAAAGGGAGAAGATCGACCTTGTACTACCAGGAGGACGGTATGTACTTGTACCTGATGGCTTGCCAGGGCAATGGCTACTGACGCATGACCAGGAGAGCTGAAAGACCCGAGCCGTAAACCCAGCAATTTCAACCTTGAGAGCACGCTTACATATATAGCTGGTGAGGAAAAACAGCGATTTGTTCAGTTTGTCAAGAGAATGATAGCCTGGCGCCCCGAAGAACGAAGCACAGCCAAAGAGCTTCTAGACGACCCATGGCTCTACAAAGACTTCCCTCGAGATTAGACAACACAATCGAAGCAATAAAATCACAGAGACACTCAATTTGTACATCATTCCGTTCGTTTATCATTGGAAGAGTTGTCTACCGCTAACATATAGCTGCCCTCTGTCCTTTATGTACTTTACTCTCATCATCCTCATACCGCCTCCTACTCGACGGCACAACAGCTGATGGATGCACTCCCCCCATAGAGGCGGGTATCCCCATGTATGCTGGGATATCCTCGCTCAGCTCGGGAAAGTGCTGGAAGAAGTCCGTCGACATGGTCCAGGCGTTGATGTCGCGGATGCGCTGCTCGAAGAGTGGCGATATGTGGTATTTGCCCGTGTGCGCGTTGTGGTAGAATGTGTCCTGGAAACTGTCCGTCCAGAGGATCTTTAGGTTGGTTTGGAGAAGCTCCCAGAAGGAGTTGTTGCAGTATTGGTGTTGGGAGAAGATGAGGCGTTCGCGGAGACCGGGCCTGCAGGTGGGGTTAGTTTTTGTGGTGGTGGATTGAATTGAATCGAGTTGGACTTACCAGACGAAAAAGTCAATGCCGTATGAGTGCGGTAGTGCTTGCGATGGCCTGTTAATATGTTAGTTCTGGTTCATTTGCGTGGAGAATTGGCTTTGCCGTACCTATTCCAGTACCATCGCGGTAAAGTCGCGCGCCTCTCCATCGTAGGATCGCCGTGATACGTGATCAGAAGATGACATATCCTCATGGCAGCCAAACGTTCTGTATCCGCGCAATTCGTAAAACAGAGCTCATCAGCCCTGCGCAGCTTGCGCCATGTCGGCGTCATTTTCCCCGCCCGCTCAATGCTATCCCAGCCCTCAATTATGGCGCGCACCGGTATATCCTCCGCGTTGTACTCCTCGATCGCCATCTCCTCAGCAGAAAGCTTTGTCGGCTTGACGAGGGTTTCGTTTATCGCGCGCCAGATGTTAGGCTTGACGTCGTGGTAGCCTGACGCGCAGCTCGCCGGGCTGGAGCAGTGGCAGAGCACGGGGGCCTTGGGGATAATGACGTCGTCCTCTTCGGGTGTTGGGGGGAGGTTTGGGAGGAGAGGCTGGATGGGGATGAAACCGTTGCCGGCGGGTGGGAGGATCGAGTTGTCGAAGGCCATTGTGGTAGGGTAGTGCTCGGTTGTCACGGCGTAGTTCCAGCCGTTGTAGGTGAAGGGGTCGTGCGGGGGAGGGTGGTTGATGGGGAGTTCTAGTATTGTAGAGTTGCTTGTTTCTGATGCTGCTCTTTGAGTCATGACTGGAACTATTCGTTCGTTTGATGTTGATTGCGACTGTGATTGTGCTGGTCCAGCATAAGCTGGCGACTCGGATTTTGTCTCTGATCGTTGCTCGCTCGTGGTAGTGGCGTTTGTGGTATCGCCAATGTGCCGACGGATCGTCGAGCCCAAAGAATCGAGAACCTGTAATAAATTGTCCCTCTCCTTGGTGACCTTGCCTAATTGGTCCATCAAGGTAGCTATTTGCGCGTTAGAGTCGTCCTGTCGAAGGTTGTCGACCATGCTCTCCAATTGAGCGATGCGGCTCTTTGTTCGCTCGCGCGCCAGGCGTTGGGCCTTGCGATCGAGCTCCCGCTTTTTGAGCCGGCGGGCTTCGGCAGTCGAGGTCTGGGTTTCACTATACATGATGATCGCCTTCAGGGATGAGCAAGAGACGAGAGGATGGAAAAGAGGCGACCGGACCAACAGGCAGACTTATATCCGTTGGGAGGGGGAGCTAGTCTACGTAGCTTTTATATCCCAGAATAGGGAGGATGAGATGGAGAGAGAGGGGTTCGTGAAAGTGAATCTGGGGAAGCGGATCACGGGCTTTTGATCGATTCACGCTACCCTCCAAGTCATTTAGTTTAGGTGCCGATGAACGGTAGGTATGGTATGGTACGGTATGGTATGGTACGGTATGGTATAGCACCTTACCCAGCAGCCAGGGCAGCCAGACCAGGTCAAGCCAAGCCAAGCCAAGCCCAGGGAGCCTCCGTGTCTTCTGTTTGGGCTGTGCCTCCAGGACTCATGCGAATGCCAGGGAAAACAAGCTTCAGCGCTAGAGTGCCACAATGGAGCTGAAAGGGATAACACCGAGATTTGGTAGGTGATGTAATCAGCAATAAGCAGAGGCTAAACCCTCAGCGGCTAATTCTGATTTGCTCGGCACTGGGATTAGGGTGCTCATTCGTGGCGCTCTCCGTTCAGCTCTAGTCTGCGGCCACATGTCTCTCAAGTTTCCGGTTCCCAGGCAGTTCCTGTAGTCCAAGCCAAGGGCCCGCAGGATCTCCACGGGGCGCAACGTTTTGCTTGGATGACTGACTCGCAAACCAGTCCCGATTCACGTCTCAAAGTAACCTCATCCTGCGACGCGGCTCTGGGCAATCAAGATAAGATCCTAGCTGTAACTCAACACGCTTGGATCTTGGGTAGAGGTGTCAATCATGCATGCAAGATTAGCGATTCAGGTTTTTGGTTGCCTGGATACCACGAGAACGCGACGGTCATCGATCCTATTGACTGATACACGGCAGGGATCTCAGCTTTGCAGGAGTCTAGGGCCAAGCATCATTCCCATCCGTATTGGGACGATCAATTGCGTTTGACGTTAGATCAAAGAATGGGATGAGATGGGATGTCACAAGGCGTGGCGTGGAATGTCAGTTTGGCGTTTGTTGCGCGTTCACCACCAAACGGCCCCTCAAGCCGCCCACTAAGCGAGGTACATGATCACTGATGGATGGAATTCTAGACAATACCATACCCAAGTCATAATGGCATTCTCCTGATCTCATCAAACGTCAGTCGAGCGTCAATAACGTCGAACGGAAATGTCTCAAGTCTTCACAGACAATGTCTCGCAAATTAATTTAATTGCCAGTAAATTGATGGCTGAACCATACCTAAGACTACCCCAAATACCTGGTCGTCGTCTGCCACTGGTGGTGAACCCCCAATACCGCCAAAACAAGCCACTTACAGAACGCGCGTTTACGCCCCCCAACAGCCCTAAGATCGTTCCCTTACACGAACTAGCGTGTCGATGCCGTGGTCGGTCTAGGCCCTTAGAGTCGGAGCAAGAGCCGCAGCGGATCCCTCTGTAACTGGACCAGAGCCACTCAATTGAGTGCCCGCCCGTGGGTGGCTATTAACTACCCGGCGGCACATTTAGCTGACCCGTCGGGTGCCAACGGAACTTCCGTGAGGAACTTCCGACAAGGCCTCTATAAACTTTTTCACAACACACCACCAACGATGAAACAGGTATTAGATAGGGCTGATCATGGAATTATTCAGGAAATGAAGGTGAGGAATTAACATTTCACCCAGGGACCAAGGAGTAGGTATTTCCGTGACAGCTGAACTCCAAGACACTTTCCCGTGGGATCGACACTGCTAGTATTCTGAAAGCTGAACCTAACGCCAAGGACCCATGTCGGACGCAATAACTCGATTGGGAGCCGACTAGGTTCGCGAAGCCCGCCCCGACTTGCTACGGAACAAGGACCAACTCCCGTTGATTCAATAGATTTCTATCGAGATGTCACCAAATTCCACTTTCCCTTCTCCTAGGGAGATCGTCGCCCTCAACTTCTGTAGCTGTCCAGCGCCCCTTTTTTACTCTTGCTTCAGACCGACTTTGCCGGCTTTGCGTAGTCCGACGCCCCCAATGAGAGCACAGAGAACCATGAATGAGAACATGGTCCAGAAACTTGCCTTGTAGCCCTGGAGAAGAGCCTCAGCTGGCTTCGATCCTGCATGTTGCTTGCTGACAAGGGTAGATATAACCTGCATCACGGCTAAACCCATGGCATTTCCAAACTGGGACGCTGCGTTGAACACTGACCCGGCCACCGCCTGTTTATCTTCGGAGAACGTTTCAGTGACGACTATCAGACCCACTGTGAAGAGGACGTCTGCAGAGAACGGCATGAGCACCTGTGCGAAGAATGCAGCTGTCCAGTACGTCCACGCAGGGTCGATGAGTGCCATGAGTAGAGGCGAGATTGCTGTGAGGACAGATGTGATAACAACGAGCCATACAGCAGGGATCCTGTGGACAACGAGACCTGTTGTGAAGTTGAGGGTTACACCCACCACGACGCTAGGTAGGATACGAATAGCTGCATTGAGAGCTGACAGGTGCTGTACCTCTTGGAAGCTAAGGCCAAGATTAACAACGTGGGTTACATTACGAACTGTCATCCGGGTTTAAGACTTACAATAGACTCGCAAATAGCTCTAGGGAGTTTATGACAGCGTTGGATAAGGCTATGGTCACGCAGATCGTGGTGAAAGAGTGGTTCCGCCAGAACGAATTCGGTATCAAGGCCGGTAGACCCCTTTTTACCTGAAGATGCATCCAGCCGACAAAGAGCGGCAGTGCAACGAGACTCAAGCTTAAGAGAATAATGCTGCTTGCCTCTTTGATGCGGTACACATCTGTGCTGATGACACTATAAGATCGTCAGTTATGCCATGCCGTTGAATTAAGACACGGGTGAAGATGGCTTACGCTAGGAAGTATGACAGCAGTGCCATGAAAGCTGAAGCGAGGAGAGTGCCGAGCCAATCAATCTTTGTCGCAACGCTCTGAATCACATCCTGCAACGTTCCAAGCGGCTCGGACTTTGGCAAAGACCAGAACCCCACCGCGGACAATACAAGATTGATACCACCGTAGAGAAACCAACCTGATCTCCAGCCAAGAGTCTCGACGAGCACTCCGCCAAGGACAAGCCCAAACGAGAAGCCAAGCGGCTGGCTCAACCCCAGACACGCAAAAGCGAAATTCCTCCCCCGTCCCCGCGCCAGCGTCTTTGTCACAAGAGCCACAGAGCTCGAGAGATGCAGCGCAAGCGCAACGCCCTGTAGGGCCCTTAGCGCAACTAGCTGCTCGCCCGCGCGGACGAATCCGCAGGCCAGCATGAGCGCGCCGCTGAGGATGCACCCGAGCAGATCGACGGACCTGGCGCCTAGCACGTCTGCGAGGGCACCCGCGAGGAGCAGCGTCGAGGCTGTCGCGAGCCCTTGCACGGAAGAGGGCCAGAAGGCGAGGGATGGGGGTAAGGAGAGGTCGGCGGTCATTTGGGGGAGACCCACGACGATGAGGCCGTTTGTAGCGCTGGCTGCAAAGTTGACGCCAGACAGTTGGAATGTCACTGCTATTTTCTGTACACGAGATGCTGCTGGGGTGCTGTTGGTGACGGTGTTGAGTGGAGATTCCACGTAAGTTTGTGCCTCGGCAGTTGAGGGCAGCATATCCTCGAGCAGTGTTTCTGTCTGAGTGGCCATATTGTTTCTCTCGGCAGTTAAAAAATGTGATATATCTTTGTAATGTGATACTCTAAATTCCAGATACTTCAACTGTTGTAGTGTTTTATCTGTGAGACATAAGCACGATGTAAAACGTCAGTCAAGGGCGTGGAGAATTGGCGCCCTTTTGATGTGGGGAATGTCATGCAAGGGAGACTCGTAGGGTTATTTTGTACTCGAGGCGATGAAGTCCAGGGCCCCAGAGTCAGCGCTAACGTGGCTTGGGAATGACAGCTTAGTCTAACCCACTTTAAACGAGCCCGAGTATTTCGTACCATCAATATTCTTGTACGTAGTGGTTGCACTCTAGTCACAGATCGAGATAGTCTACTCCTAGCGACGAGATCTTTGCACCATCTATCTGGCTAGCAGGCAGCCTGTGACCCCTAGGTGGAGGAATGATAAACAAAGCTATACTGGAATTGTAGTACTAATTCATACTGCGAGAGATAAGACACTCTAGGATCTAGATCCACTTCACGGATAGAGATCCTTCCGGAGAGAGGCTCCGCCTAATAGCATCTTCATGAATCGATCGCGCTCAACTTGATTTGGCCGATGCCACCACTTATCCGCGTCGACCTCGGCGAACCCCTGATCTTCCCATTTCTTAAGCTGCTTGGGATCGATCTGGTGCCAGGGGACCCTGAGATCCTTGGAGACCTGATCTTTGATCTGATGCATGACCTGCGTACTGCCCTCTTCACCCTCCGGACCCTTCCCATCGGCAAAGAAGATGTTGTAGATTTTCTTTATCTCCTCTTCAACTCTCTTGATATGGCGCTCCATGCCATTAACCATAGACTTTTTGTTGTAAGCCACTGGCTTCATCCACTTTACAACTTTCTCATAGTCGAGTTAAAGCCCGCGCTATCGTAGGTCGAGATCCATCTGGACCCTTACGGTGACATCGATGTAGATCGTAGAATGAATACAACGGGTCCGTATGTTAGTTTCTATGCTTGGGGCTGTGGAACTTGGATAGAAACTCCTCACTTAGTTCGCGCTCCTCATACCGGGGATGCTTGACGCGACCCGGCGTTGCTCGCGGGTCCCGGATCTGAGAGTGGTCGAGGTCGAACTCGAGCTCTTTCTCTGTAAGCACTGGCTTTGGCCCATCTGGCGTAAAAGGGCGAGAATCAGACGTCTTGGCCTGTTTGGTCTCCGGCTCCGGTGCAGAGTCCGTCTTGCTCGACTGTCAATTGTGACCTCGCGGAGGTGGCGTTATCCTCGTGAGTCTCGGTTCCGCTCCTAGTTCTCATCGTAATCTGACAAAGATAGTCTTGGTATGAAAGGCTATTGAAAGATAGGTTAATAGTTGAGCTAGATGACTAGTTTAAATAAGTTTAAAGTAGGGAGTATTTAGTTGCGTTGAAGGCGCTGGGAATACAAAACGTCATCATCGCTTATGGGAAATGTCGCAGCCACGTGACAATTAGCCAACCCCGATGTTGCGACAGCAAATACATACGTTTTTCATCACAGCTCCACCATTTCAGGTCGGAATAAAATGAAAACACATTCATTTGAAAGCCAAAACAATTCTGAACACTTTCTACTATTTAAGATTCCAAAAAAAAACGAAAGCTCCCGGCCAGGATCGAACTGGCAATCTTCTGATTCACAACATGCAGCTTTTTGAAACTGCACTTAGAAGTCAGACGCCTTAGCCATTAGGCCACGGGAGCTGTTGTACATTTGTGGGCTTTAATTCAGAATAAGTCTTTGCACGTTGCTGCATTGTGAATGGTCCCATTTGGTGGATAATTTAACTGCCAGGTTTATTGTTGCCGACTATTAGTAGTACTTGCTTTTGGCCAGGTTGCGGAACATTTTTGGCATGGCTCTGAAGTCGTCGCGGTTGGAATGCAGATACAGGCATGTGTAAAGCCCGAGAATTGGCATGCATCGCGAGTTGGGAAGGGAATTCGAGACTTCTTCCACAAAGAGCGATATTTGGACTTTATGAGTGCTGTCTCGCGTGCATGGCATCTGCCAGGGGTGTTAGCTTTGTGTCTATCTCTCGGGCAAAGAATACTTCCAGGAGGACAAGCAAGTCGTCAATTCGGGGCATTTTGGGAGGCACCTTCGGCGGCGGCGACGGTGATGATGATGCCTAAAGGACAAGACAGAATCTGGGCAAATCTCCTGAATTGACAGGATGTCTTCACGAGGCTGCACCTTTTATATTCTATCGGCTGAGATATTGAAGAAGAGGTGGAGGTTAGGTGTTGGCTCAAGGCACCAGGGAGCAAGAACACTTCTGACCTAACCCTAGGGTGTTAAATAATCTAAATGCATCCTAAATCTGTACTAAACTAACCTAAGTTTACCTAAATTAACCTAAATGTTTTTTATCGCTTAGAATAGGGACGCAAAATTGAAAAAGTGTGACGGGGTTCCTTTAGGAATTCTACAGTGACGAAGGTGCAGGCCAGTGTGAGGAACGCAGTGCTCGCATTTGAACACCCCCTGCATTCTCACTATACAAAGAAGCCACTATGTCTCACACAAGCCAAGCCAGCCTGGTATATCAAACCTCCTTGTGATCAAGTACCTCGCCTGCCTGTACTGGACCATCGCCAGAGTGACGTTGCCTCAAATTCCCAGCTTCGTCATGCTCTGCATCCCATTTCTCAATCTCAACAAGAGGCACTCTGACCAAGCGATGCGTGTTGGCGCCATTTGTGTCAACTTCGAGAACTTCCGGACGAATTGCATAACCCCTCCATTTGGGAATGATGTAAATCCAGAATACGTAGTAGACACCACAAAGAATCATGCTGAAAAGGTTGTACTGTCAGTTGGTGTTCCGAACGATGGCCAGAAGGGAAGGAAACATACATTGCAATGCCCACTACGCAGTAAGTTGCATACCAGAAACTTACGTCGCCAGCGTAGGGGCCGCCCTTGGGAGGATACCATGGCATAACGATGATGAAGATCTGAATGAGAATAAAAAATATGGCTGCGACATCCCAAGCCTTGAACTCTGGTGGCCCTCTTCCGACGCGCTTGTTGTGACGCCGGACGATGTAGAGACCAATACTCATGGCCAAAAAGAAAAGGCCTTCGGGGTAAGTCTTCAGACTCACGACTGGTTTAACGTCAGCTAAATCGTACGAGAGAAGCTTTTGATTGAAGAGGCTCACCAAACTGAAATGCATCACCTGCAGGAGGTGCTACGATCATGATGAACGTCATAGCCCATTTCAGTAGATAGGGTCCGATGGGTGTTCCGAAGGGCTTTGTTGATACCCAGAAGGTAGTGAAGGGTAAGACTCCTTGGCTGCATATCGAGTCAGTAAGCGACGAGAAGTCATGGTAAAATGGCAACAGACCGTCCGATCTCACGAATCAATCGTGAAGCGCCAATCAGTGTAGCAAGAAGGTTACCGTACGCACTCAGCAGCACAAGAACATTCAAAGCTGTCACAGCACCACTAGTACCAAAGACACTGGTGAAGAAGACTGATGCAGCGATCTCATTCGACTCTGCAAACTCTTTCTTAGGAACTTAAGACTCGCATCAGTACATCAGGCCGTGAAGCTCATAGCATCTTGAAGCTTACCAGCAGAGAAGTATGCGACGTTGCATAGCATGTATAAAACAGCAACGAGAAGAACAGAGATGAATCCGTACTTCTTGATAGTAGGGATCGGTCGCTTGACTTCGTTGACTACATTGAAGGCGTTGGCGTAGCCGGTGTATGAGAAGACGATGTTGACCAAAGCTGTTGAAAGGTCATTTCCGTTGTTGGTTGTGCCCTCGAATGCGTTGCGGAAGTTGGCGTTTGGGTCTGGGATTCGAGAGACGTTGCCGCCGAGAACCACGAAGCCAGTGATTGAAATGCTGCAAAAGTTAGAGTGGGAAGGTTTACGAGGTGATGAACTGACAAGATCAGAGTGATGATCTTGAAGAAGCCCAAGACATTGACAGCCCAGAGGGAGTATTTGTTGTGAGCGATGACACCTGAACTGATATTAGTGAGCGCATGCATTAAAGTCAGGGACAGACTGACAGATCACAGCAAGCGTGTAAGCAGCGATGGCCACGCCCTTCATCTCCCAGTCACTGGGCGTCTTTCCAGCGATTCTCCAGAGATATCGAGACAGTACTGCACAACGAGTTAGTAACTGACAACCCGGGACTCTGCTGACAACGAACCAATCGCGTTGCTGCTGCTGAATGACAAAACAACTGATTGCACTGCATACGCAATCGGAAAGAAATGCTTCGGTCGGGGATAAGCTTGCTCGAGGTATACGACTTCGGCTCCAGATCGACTGGGGAAATAACTAGCGAACTCAAGATACACGCAGAATCCGGCAATGGCCATGATAAAGCCGATAAACCAGTAGATCAGAGCGAGACCTATAGATCCTGTGGAGTTGAGGATGCTGCCAGCTACACTAGAGTGAGTATGCTGTTTACCAGTGATAAAACAGGGCGATGGTGCATACGCGTCGAGAAGATGCCAGTACCAATCATCTGGTTGACATTCAAGAAGATGATAGTCAACCATCCAACATGATAGCCTAAAGGTGAGTTTGTCTCGACGGGCGCGCCGATGGCCTCCTGATACGAAGGCTTCGCGTCATTTCCGCCCTGCACACGCGTAAAAGCAAGGTTTCCATCGCGAAGAAGAGCGGGATCAGAGCTATCAGACGTATAGTTCTGATCGGCATTAATAACAGCTGGTCTAGCGTCTGGCTGGGGACGCCAGCGTGATAAAGAGAAGCCCATGGCTGGACAACAATGGAGGTAATTCTTAAGATGCGGATGCTCCAAAGCAGCTCCAGCAGGCCAGTGCAACCTCACATCTTTAAGCAATTCATCTTGTTAGTCGCTATCGGGATATTTCAAGATACGAGCATGTCGATCCCTTCGCCCCCGTTTCCATGTAGATTGGCTATCGATTGCGTGACGCTAATGACCTTCCAGACTGGTGAGAGCACGCCATAGGCCAAGGCGTTGACGCCAAATTCGGTGTTACGCTGACAGGGACCAAGAGCATCAAAGAAGGACCTTTTGACAAGCCAAGAGACTAAAGAAAGTGTTTGTAACGTTGATTTGGAGGTTTCAGTCGAATGATAATCGTAGGAATATGGTCTAAGTCTTTAACAGGAAGTTGCTAAGCCCGTAACCAAGATTCGTCCTGATCAGCGCCCGTAGCTTGCATTTTGCTTTTGGCTAAATCGATCACTGCAAGGTCTTTAAATTAAGCATAATGTGAGCCATTGGCCGACTGTACCCGGGGTCTCAATGATCCTGTTTCCAGTCGTGCCACGCTGGATCCTGACACTAGGCTCCATGATTGGTGAAAGGGAAGAGACGTGTTATAAGCCATTTTCCATTATCAAACATATGAATAAATGGTCTGATTGACGTTAAGACAAAAGGTTTGATAAATGAAATGTGACATATGGCAAAGTCAAGCTTTTCAGCTGTAACTTGCGGGTAGACGCCCAGGGCGGATAACCTGACGACTGTGTTCTGAGTGAGTAAAGTAGTCTTTTTTTTTTTTTAAAAAAAAAAAAAAAAAAAAAAAAAAAACTTGTATTTTAGCTACTCTTGTAAATCATAAACTAAAAGCGTTCCTGCAACATGGGTCCCATCGCCCCAAACCTATTTAATCATAGTTAAGAGACTGTGTAACATGAGCGGCAGTAACGAAACTACAACTGCAATTACAGCTGTTCAAATTGGCCCGTTCGGTGATACATCAGAAGCCGACAGTGATCCGGTAAATGTGCGCAGAATTCCAGCTTTTCGAGCCCGTCTTGATCCAGATGCACAGAACTTGATGTTTGGTGCTCAGATGTTTTGAAAGTTATCCGAGTATCTCGGTTCTTTCATACGACTCCACTATAAACAAGAATTCGTGTGAGTGCATGGTCTATATGCTCAAAGGTCGTCCCACCCAAGTAGACCAGAGTAGCATGAAAAACGATGGCAGTCACCATAATCTCTAAAGGCGAAATCGTACACTCGTTGTCGAAGTCGATCTGCAAAATCGAGAGACGACTTTTGATAGTCCCCATCATGCATTGGCTTTAAATATTGCCAATAATCTAGACACCCTTCCCCCTGCTCAAGGTTGACTTTGAGGAACTTTCTGTCATTGGCATAGAATGGTGTAGAGAGTTGCGGAGGGTAGAAAGCGCTTTTAAGGCTGTCCTTTTGAGAGAGGACTCCCTTTCGCCGTTTCAGGTTGTGATCGATCAGCCATATATCAAGATATACCGATTCTTCAGCAAGCTGGTACAGTTTATGAAAGGCGAGAAAAGGTTGACCAAGAAGGGGGAGCTGGTAAGAGAATTCGAGGTGAATGTTGATGAGAGGGGAAGAGCAGAATGGGAGGGAGCATGACATATATACACCCATCTACGTCTGAACTCAAAAGAACGTTTATACCGCGTGAGTCACAAGAAGTGTTCTGCGTTTTGTGCAAGTCGATGCAGTTGACTCTTGTTCATTCTGTGAGAAGTTTATTCTGATGACTTGAGGTTTAAATGTGGGTGAATGGACCCAGGTGTATTGGTAGCCTTCACTACTGCGTTTTTCTCCAGAATTACACGCAAGTGGTAGTGTGATATATCTTGGCAAACTCAATAGATTGTTTACTAGCTCTTCTATGCGCTAAATTTAGATGTTCAACCACTTATCCCGACGTCAAAAGCGATCCCACCCAAGAAGCCCCAAGACCGATCCTGAGGCATCAGTCCACTTTCATCGTTCTTTATAAAACTCCTGCAGTCGGTCTGCAAAGTGTAATGAGAATTTGCGATGATCTCCATCTGAGACTGGGTTAATATATTCCCAGTGAGCCAGGTGCTCTCCCCCTTTCTCAAGACCAGTGCTAGAGAACTTCCTGTCGGCCCCATAAAAAGAAACATTCTGGAGCTCCCAAAAATATCCATCACGCTTTTCATAGCAAGGGGGAGCGTCTACCTTTTGCCTCAGGTTATGGTCAATTAACCAAACGCGCGTTCCAAGGTTCACAGTCTCAAAATGCATCGGCTTCATCGCCCCCTTCGTCTTCTTCGTAAAGTCGATGCTCCACTCAGCTCTGTACTCGATATCGATATCATGGATGTTTTGTAAGCGACCCACTGTTTCATCATCCCATTTTTCGAATTCGAGGCTGTCGAGCTGCAGGATAACTAGGTCATCGTTGTAACGGATTGTGATATATGCGGGAGCACCGCCAGAGATGTAGTACCCCGTCCACGGAGGAGAGAGCCATGGGTCCTGCAGAAAGTGCTTCTGCATCATGAGTCTTGATTCGTGGCAAGCCGTCCACAGTCCGGCATCGGTCAGGTATGTTGATATATTAAAGTCGCTGCCATTGTAGATACCATCTAGATATCTGTTCTACAATGGAATAGCCACAAAATCATCGGGGTGTAAAAGTCTTTGGTATGCAGGGTGACGAGGAAACCGGATTGTGTCTTGGGGTCGAACTGGAACATGCGAGCCAGGAACATGCAGAAGTAAAATATGTACCGCTGGCAGATCTGGCCGAATGACATCTTTCCAGACTCGCAGCCTAAGCTCGGTCGGAAGAGCTGAGAATGGGTGGAATGTCGAGGGCATGTTGGGGATGTAGCCCAGGACGACAAATGCAAAGGTTCCGGCGATAGTTCAGTGAGGTATATGCCCAATTCTTGAACACGGCGACATTCCAGAGGTACTATGGGTGAGGTGCCATAAGGTGATGAAGGAAATCGAGCACCGGGTGATGTATTTACAACGTAAGTGATTCAGCCTTTGGACAGCCTGCGCCTGAATCATCAGGGTTCACCTGCGTCACGTGAAGTGGGGCATGGCAGTACCAAAGGAAGAGCGTTTTCTTTCGTATGTTCTCCTTGGCCTGGCCCGCCAGTGTATTGTGTAGGTAGACCTTCTTACAACAGATATGACTAAGCCTCAAAAGTTATCCCATCCTAGAAGTCCCATTGTAGGGTGGAACATAGCTTCAGGCCCGACCTTTTGCGCATGGACGAAGCTTCCATGTAACATTTCCGCGAAGTAGATTGAGGATTTGTGGTAGTCTCCATCCGGAACTGGTTCAATGTACTCCCAGTGGTCCAGAGAGCCTTATTCCAAGAGAATCCACAGCGATAAGCTTCCTGTCATCTGCATAGAAGCACTCACCCTCGTGGGGAAGAGCATTTGCTTTTCGCTTCAGATTGTAATCTACAAGCCATATGCATGGAGCAAACACATTGTGTTGTAGGCCCTGAATCTGATCGAATGCTGGACACTCTCCGTCACCTTGTAGCTCGTCGTAAAATTGTGGTCCCCAATCTGACTGGTATTCGATGCCAACATGCAGGGCCTTATGGCCAAGCGCATCATCAACGTTGTATAGGTGGTAGTATGGACTATCAGGTCACAGGATAAAAAGGTCAGACATTGGTCTCACTGTGAAATAGAATCGTGCACCTCCAGAGTGGTAGTAACACATCACTGGGTTGGGGATGTACACTTTGCCGTGCCTAGTATTCTTGATCGTTAGAAAGGCCTTCTTCATCATGGACCTTGATTCATGGCAGGCAGTCCATAACCCCGTATCGATCATATATGACGATGTCATCCTAGCGCCATCTTTATTGGCACCGTCGAGACTTTTGTGTGGCAATGGTACTGCAAGACTCAGTTCACAACGTTCGTGCCCGTAAAATGAAGCTTCGTTGGCTGAGAAGTGAATGACTTCCTCTGGCGAAGTCTCATGGTCCATATAAGTACTGTAAACGCGGAATATATGAACTCCTGAGCGCTTTGGGCGAATAGCTAGATTCCAGATCTCTTCCCTAAGCTCGGTTGGAAGAGCAGAGAAGAGAGAGAATTCTGTCGGCATGATTGGCAGTGCTCGGGTCTGGAGTATAAGAAGATAGGTTGGATAAGCGCCAGTCGGATAGGCAATCCTGCTTCGGGAATAGGGGAGGACTACCAGTGTGTGGCGAAAGGAGTGGAAACGGGGTCGTTGAGAAAGTCCAGACAGGAAGGGATACATATACATTGCCGAGGGATTAGACTTCTGGGAGCTCTACACCGTTTGACTCATCAGTAGCGATCTGCGTCATATGTAAGTACTTTATTGAAGTGTAAAAGGAATAGAGCTTTCGCCCTAGATGAGTAAATTGGGCAGAATCTGTTACAACAGAGTTTATATCTAGGCTCACAAGCCACTACCAGCATTATCTGGATACTAAGTTATGCGCGATCGTAATAAACCCTCAATCACAGGTCTCAACTGCAAATAACACAGCGAGCTCATAACTTAGACATTATGATATAGACACAAAGAGCCAAGTTTTCAACAATGCACAGGCTAAATGAGTGACCACTAAACAAATAACATTCTGATGCCTTGGAAATCTCTACTCGACATGGTAAATATCCATCTTTCCGGCTTTAAACTTGTCTTTTCGAAGTGTTTATCTGTCTTGATAGGTATGTGTGAGAAAATGATTAGAGATGATTGTATCCATTTAGATTTGGTCTTTTGTGAGCTAACGAGTTTCTTTGCCACTATATCTAAGCATACATATACTTATGATTTTTTAAGATCTTCCCATCCAAGAAGCCCAATTCGATCTCCGAGATGATGCCGATGATCGTTGATAAACCAGGGACATGCGTCATAGAATCTTCCTAATTCATTTGCGGAAATTGCAAAGTAAGTAGATGAATCCCGATAGTCCCCGCCTGCCACTGGGTGTATATACTCCCACTCTCTCAAATTACCCTCCCCCTTATCAAGAGAAACTTGTACAAGCTTCCTATCATTTGCGTAGAATTGCACTGTCTGGCTGTCATGAGACGAAGAGGCTCCTGGTTTCCGCTTCAGGTTTGTGTCTACCAACCACAAACGGCGCCGGGGAAAAGAACGAAAGAGAACAGCGACGTAAGATGTCATATCATGTACACCCGGGGAAAAGTCATACACCCAATTTGTATCCGCCCATGCTGAATCATAGTCTATGCCAATATCCCGGCAAAATTCCAGAGGGTAGACAGAAGGACTCGAAGTGCAGGCAAGCGTTTTGATACGGCTCCAGCTGGTGGGGAAGAAATTATCTGGTTGTAGAGTAATAAGGTCCGAGTCTGGCCAGATAGAGATGTAGAAGGGGTTGCTGCCCGAGCAATAGCTCACTAGTGCACGCCCTGACGGTCCCCACGGGTTGTTTGAATGTTCAGCGAAGTGCTTCCGGATAACACGCCGTGATTCTTTGCAAGTGGTCCATAGCCCGGAATCAATCATGTACGCCGACACATTCTTATTGGGGGATCCGTCGAGGCTCTTGTAGTACCTGGATTCGAGAGGGGCACCAAAATGCCAGGAGTTGTTGACTTCGTCTAATACTCGCGAGGCTCTCCGAGGTCCAATATCAGCTTCCGCGGCGGAATTGTGTACGCGAAAGATTTGGACTCCTCGGCGGTGCGGCCGAATGGCAAAAGCCCAGGTTTCGTCCCTGAGTTCCCGTGGAAGGAAAGGGAATAGGTGGAAGGCAGTAGCCATAATAGCATGTGAAGTTCAACGGCGATAAGTAGCACGAAAGGGTCCTGTATAGGAAGTAATGAGATAGATTCGGTGTCGAAGTGAAGAAAAAAGGAGGAAACATGAGAGGACTCCAAAGAAAAGTGCGATACAATGGTATGGAGGTTCATCTGATTAGCCTTTCGTGTAAAATTAAGCTTTTGTGGTTTTAAGATACTTCTATAATGTCAATAGTTCGAATTGGTGTATGGGGATAAATTTTGGAAGCGTGCAAAGCTTAGACACTTCCATCAGTGGGAGTGTGACTTGACAAGAAGTATAGAAGGCTTAGATGGTTCAAGAAACACAAACAAAGGTCCGGGATACGACAATAGAATGCATGTGAATGCTAAATACAGAATTTCCAAGTTCTGTGTGGTGAGTATAAGCTCTCAGCCACCGGCCTCAACTGCAAATAATACATCTAGCTCACAGAGGCCGGCCAGTCGGGGGCTACAGAGGGAGAGCCAGAGGATCATTTATTATAGTCTCATACCTATAACGCTGCCCACAAGTTTCTTGGTGGCAGTCGTTGAAGAATTGAAATCCTTATCTAAAAGCTTAAATTTCTTTGTCCTTGCCACCCATTTCTCGCTACTGGACCAACTCTCCATGCGGACCGATCGATCATGACAAAATGTCGCTATCTCGTCGAGATCCGCGCGCTGGTCGGTCTCTCGATAATCCTCGACAACGAATCGGATCAATATGTCCTGCAGTTCACAGCCTAAGTCAATGTTGGACTTGCGTTCCTCCGCGGCCTCGGCATTCGATGGGATTTCAGGAATAGCAGCTTCTGTAAGCTCTTGAACAGGTTCAGCAAAACCCTCCGAAAGCCCCTGGTCAGCCTTCTCTAGCGCGTTGTGAAAATTGCCAAAAGCATAGATCAACTCAACTCCGTGGTGCGCAATTCCTTGCATGGGGCCCGAGAAGGGATTGCCGAATTCGAAATGGTAATATTGGACTCCTACGTGCTTGGGGTCTTTCCCATGGAGGAGAGCTTGTTTCCTACGATGGGTCTTGAAGAACTCGCTTGCGCGATATACTTTATGCAACATGGTGGCATCAGATATGAACTCAGAGAATGCCTCAAACAGTTCTGCATCAGATGATGTCGGTAGAATACCGTATGCTTCAAGAACCTCTTCAGCTGCTGCCTGCGAGGGATAGCTAGACGCGACAAGAGAGTGAAATTTGGGATAATTCCAGTTAGCCATCCGGGCAAAATCTCTGAACGCTTGGTCCGTTGAGCTCAACCTGACTTGTTTTGATCGTTCAGACCGTCTTGCCCAAGGTGCACGGAAATACCACAGCTCAAGTACTGTCCCTGATGGTCAACTGATCAATGACCAACACGAAAAACGCCCAGTGAAGCTCTGAGATACTATTAACCAGGTCCTTCGCTGGTATCCATCCCAGCATGTTGAGTCGATCGATCGGCTTGTCGGCTTCGACTGACCACAATTGGTATAGGTCTGCCCAGCGCTCATCTGCTTTTTCCATCGATGTCAAGTCGAGGCCGCCCCACGTCCCCGACATTAAACCAGCCTTACGAAATAACGGTTTCTTTATACCTAATTCCGCCTCGAGAAGGTGAAGGTGGCATGAAATTCCACCGGCGGAGTGGCCCATGATTGTAATTTTTGTGTCATCTCCACCGAACGCAGCAATATTACGCTTTATCCAGATCAAAGCAAGCTTCTGATCGCAGAGGCCGAAATTCACGCCCTTGACAGAGGCCTTACTGCCCTGGACCGCAAGCATATCGGATGAAGCACCAAACCCGAAAATATTGAGACGATAGTTGATGGACACAGCGATAAAGGGTGTTCTCTTTGAGAGCACACGGAGGACAATACGGGAGGGGTCTGCGTATAATCTTTAGCAAACGTCTCATCTTCTGCTATGTGTCGCACAATCTTAGAGCTCATACCCCATACTGGATCCGTGGCTGCGCCGTCTGTGAAGCCTCCGCCGTGGATCCAGATAATTACAGGCAACTGGGTCGTCTCGGCATCAAGACTGTGGTTTGCAAGTGCTTCCTTGCTCGGGCGCATGATGAGAAGGTTCAGGCACTCAAACTCATCCTCGCGGTCGTCGGGGTATGGTAGGTACGATTGATATGCTTGTGAATTTCCTTTGTGCTCCGTAGGGCATCGTGGGCTACAGAATGATTAGCAATTATGATTTCTTATCGGTTGTGTAATCGCAGGAGGCATGAATGGCTGCGCAAGGTGTGGCCTTACCCGTTCTCTGTAGCATCAAATACATCCTGCGGTAAACGATCTCTCAGTTGCGAGTGCTCCCATCTTCCCGGTACACGGGCGTACGGTATATCACGAAACTCCTCGATGTCATCAGAAATGGGCGATAGTTTGCCGACAATCGTTTGGAAGTAGCTGGGTATAGAGCTTGTACGTAACCTCACGACCGGAGCGCGTTCTGGTCTGAATTGAGGAGACAGTGATAGCATCGATAGAATACAAATTGCCTCACGAGAAGAACACTATAAAGCACGACTCCAACTTTTTATACACAAAGGTATGTAGTAACTAGACTAATAGACTTATTCTAGTCGCACATGTGCCCAGTATAACTCGGTCTGACTGTCCGTTATGTTGTGGGGTTTGAGGATACTAGCCACCATTTACCTGAAAATGTGAACAACAGAGAAAGGGAGCGGGGATGTATGGGTTTCCGCAAATATTGGACGTGCCGCCAATTCTGATGAGCCACGGGTTGTTGCGAGATCCCGATGCCGTGGAAAATATGCTTTGTTTTGAGCAGCGCTCAGTGAGATAACTAGTATGTGAGCCATCTTTGACTCATATTTAGAGTTGATGTGGAGACCAGCCTCACGTATTTCCGGCTGCCCATGCGAAAAGGGCAATGATTGCACCGAGGATTGGTTGATCACGGATAATAAAATAGCCGTTTCATATAGCATCACATCCATAGAAGACTATTGCAGGTCGAATTCCTTGATTGAATGAACTGTTTCTGGGTATCACTGCCGGATACTCGGGCACCTATCCTGGGATGAAAGGAGGGCACTGAGGGCTAAGAAACTCTATGTCTGTGTAGCTTCGGGCGTAAGCCATCAATGTGACGAGAATTTAGCTAGGTCTGCAGTTGCATAAATTCCTAAGGCTCGCCAGCCTCATCACGACTCTTCATCTCTATCTACTCCTTCAGTTTTCGCTTCTTCTCAACCGTTCTAAGTTCAACCTTGCAACCTTCCCATTTCCAACCCTACCAGCCTTCCATCATTATTCTTACAGACACTATGCCGTACACAGTCCCGGAAGTCGCCAGACCTTTCACGCTTCGCATCTCCGATGAAGACTGTTCTCGACTCCGGGAACTTCTTCGGCTCTCCCGTGTAGGGCCCACGACCTGGGAGAATCAGCACCTAGATGGACGCTACGGGACCTCACACCAGTGGCTTACCTCAACCAAGGACTACTGGCAGAATGAATTTGACTGACGTGCCCAAGAAGCTCGCATCAACTCACTTCCAAACTATAAGATCAGTGTTCAAAATGACGCCGGTATGGGAGATATTGACCTTCACTTTGTTGGATTGTTCTCGCAAAAGGATGACGATATACCTATCGTGTTGCTTCATGGCTGGCCAGATAGTTTCCTTGAGTTCATACCAACCTTGGAACTTCTTCAGAAGAAGTATGAATCCGCTTCGTTGCCTTATCACGTTATTGTACCCTCGCTTCCTGGGTATACGCTTAGCTCGGGGCCAAGCGAAACCGAAGCCTGGAATAGCCAAGATGCAGCACGTATGATCAACAAAGCAGTCATGTCTCTTGGTTTCAGCCGGTATGCTGTACAGGGAGGTGACGTTGGGTCTCTGATTGCTTCGACGCTTGCCACGACATATGACTCTGTCGCGGCGATCCATCGTAAGTGCTATCATTGATGTATCCTCGCTACCTGTCTTGATTCTAATGGCGTATAGTCAATCTCCTACCAAGCCTGGACAGGATAACCTCCGATGATCCATCACTTTCTTCCAGTGATAAAGCGGCCATTGAGCGTGCAGAGCAGCGGTTCCTGACCCCAACTACAGGGGCTGCCTTGCTGCAAAGTACAAGGCCTGCCACAATTGGGGCCATGGTCTCGTCTAGCCCTCTCGCTCTCTTGGCATGGTAGGTTCTGCGTTTGCAACTCACAAAAGCAATATTTCTAAATGGTACGCAGGATTGGCGAGAAGTTCCTTGAATGGCCTGACCACCCAATCAGTCTTGACGAGCTCCTGACCAACGTTTCGCTCTATTGGTTCACTGAAACAATGCCTCGATGCATCTATAAGTATCGCGGAACCTTTATCAATGGACATCAATATTCGTTTCCACCCTTCAAGCAACCATTTGGCTTTTCCTGGTTTATGCGGGAACTTGCCCCTGGGCCGAAGAATATCGTTGAAAAGAAGGGAGATCTAGTCTTCTATCGACAGCACGAGCAGGTAAGAACCCATGCAGATCTTTCGACACATGCGAGCCAAATTAAGGTTTGATGCAGGGAGGGCACTTTGCAGCTCTTGAAAGACCTACTGAGTTTCTTCAGGATGTTGAAGATTTTCTTGCGGTCGCTTGGCCTCGGGATGGCTGAGCTTTGCATTAGCTTTAATATTCAACAGGTCTTCGGAATAGCACTTTCTATCTACTAAACGAGTTCAATTAACCGTTGCCCCTCGTTGTCCATCTCTTTGAGGTGAATGTTGGTTTTTTCCGTGCAGAAGTATCCCACTCTTGTATATTGAACCCACGTATCCTCCCCCTCGCTTGAATTGCCTGCCGTAGCTCGTGCTAGGATTCCATGAATTTGCGGCGTCCGAATCCGCAGACCAACCCTCTCGTTGATCAATTCGAGAACAGGCAGACATCTTATCTCGTCCTGCTGATGGTGCTCCAGTGCATCGTACACGTAGTCCATTGTCTTGGGATCAAACGTGAGAAGTTTACAAGACAGGTTAAGCTTAGCATTATGGGCCATGCCGTTGACCGTATGTGTAGCTTGAATCTTGTGGTTCGATATCAGGGACTCGATATGCTCCCATGATTCGGAAACGCTGCTATCTTCGACCATTATGCTGACCACAGCGCTAGGCTCTGGAGTTGGGCTAGCCTTCTTTAGACGATGTGAGATCTTGCCATCAACCGATGCCCAAGACCATGTGGGAACAGACCGGCCAGATGGTCGCCTCTTGGCTCCAGAGTCTACCACCCAGAGGAGATTAAAGGGTAATGTCTCGTCCCAGAGGCCAGCGGCGTACTTGAAACCCGTGCTCTGTTGGATAAAGTAGGCAACGCCGGCAATGGCCATTATTTTGTCGCCATCATTCGTCAGGTTGCGAACCGAGTAGCTCGTCACCATCTCATACCACCGCAGATGGAATTCTGCCTTCTCCTGCATATTCTGTCCCCTGAACGACCAAAGAAAGCTGAAAGCCCCCCGAATACTCAGTCTAGCGGCATTGGCCCTTATAGACGATACTTGTGCATCATAGCGCCGTTTCTTGCTGGTCCATGCTCGATGCTTGGGGTTTGCGGACCAACTTTTCTTAACCGTGTTCTTGGCTGGGCGTGTGATAGGTCTTGTAGAAGACCCGGCATGTCTCACGATTGTCGTATTGCAGAGCTGTCTGGGTGGTTCAGGGCCTGGATGGGAGACTGTTGGTGCGTTCAAAGTACCATCCTGGCTAAACTGGGTATTAAGGGGATATTCTTCTTCCCTATGACACTCAGAGGTAGTCAATGTGTTGCACTCAAACATCATCAGTCCTGAACAGAAGTGCACAATCCTGCTAGCGAGGAACCTTTCTTGAAAAGTCCAACCTCTCGTAGCCAGGAAAGAACGATCTACCTTATCGTGGAAGAGCTGGACCAAATCGGGATATGGAGTCAACGTGCGAACGACGAGTGAAGAATTCCAGTTGCTACATAGGACGCAGTCGTAAGGAAAGAGATCTTTGGGTTTGTAGCAGCCGCCCTGTGAGTTCTTAGATGCTGTCGCTGATATCACCACCTTTGCCCTGGCGTAAACGAGGCCCATATCTCCAGACTCCTCTTCCCATTCCTTGGTGCGTTGTTTGATGCAGAGCGAGTCGATCCATAAATATTTGATCCCCAATTTGTAAGTTATGTCAACGGCGTCTCTGAAGTTTGAATCCAGGGTCTCTGTTAAAATCGTCTTCATCGTTTCTTCGTTGTCGTTCCTGAGCTCAGACTTGACCGTCGTACCCCAGGAGTGACTCAGGGCAGCATACTCAACGACATCGTTGTCTGATCGGATTTGGTCACTCAAAACGAGCTGCATGGCCCCCTTGTCCCTCGCTCCGATATCAATAAGTCGTTTAGGAAGATATCGCTGGCTGTCTGATCGAATGAAGTGGTTACGGCAATTATGGTGCTCTCGTTCGCATTTCTCAACCATTTCTTGGGCCCAAAAAAAGCTGGTCTCAGAGCCTGTCATGTTGGACTTCTCGCAACTATGTTTATCAGATACTGTGACACTGAGTCAATCGTGAACGCGCTGCACAGCACCCGCCAGACGTACCATATCTATCGTCTTCAATCGTCAGCCACGGGAATGGACTAAACCCTTTCTCGTATAGGCGGACATGAAGTAATTGTTCTTGGCCAAAATTTCGAGTTGCCGAGATTTGGACTGAAAGGTTCCTCGCTTCGTCGCCTTGTTCACAGTCAAGAGAATTGCGTGAGCTAGAAACTACGGAAAGTAGCGGCGTAGTGCTATCTAGTTCCCGGGTGATAGTCCTTTCCGAGTATGCTCCAGGTGCTGGGATCATCTGAGCACCAAATGATGAATGCCAGAGGAGGTTACATAGATGGCAGTCTTCGGCGGACTGCTGTAGCTGATCTTTGGTGTAAAAGCCGTACTCTTCCCTTGATCCTGTCAATCTCCAACGGGTGCCTCGTAGGATGGAGGACTGGTCAACTATATTGCTGCATCTGTCGCACAATCTACAACTCTTACCCCAGGGCATTTCCGAACGCGACGCGTACAGTGGCGACCTTTGGGCCCAGAACAATGAGAGGCACCAAAGACCCAACGCGGTGCATAGGCCAGGGAGCTCTAGTATTAGCCGGTACAGCACCGCGATGGCAAAGAATGGCGATAAAAGAACGAGAAACCCGAAAGCAAAGAGTTGTGGACAGGCCAAGAGGCTGACGATTGAAAAGATTACCCAGGCGATGTTCACAAAAGTACCAGGCGGCTGGTTATTGACCCATGAATTGAAGAAGTACGCGGACGGTGTCCAAACCAAGCCAATAGCAACTATTTTGCCCCAGTAGGAGCTACTCGTCGTATCGTAGTCGAAGGAAGCCATCGTGTCGTCCACTTCTTCCAAAGGAAGACAGAAGCTGATGGCTTGTACAAAGGTTCAGCTCGTCGGGTTCAGCTCTACAGATTCAGAAAGCGGGGTTAGGCTGATATGATTGGATTGGTGTTCCCAAGAGGCTCGCACCTGCTTACTACGTCTGTACGTTCCTCTTCAACGTGATCTTGTATTTGTATACGGCTGATAGATCGGGACTGGCCAGGGCGACGCGATGTACATCAGTGAAGTCAGAGGCCTATATCAGCCTCGGATGCCACCAAAACGAACCAAACTATTAGACCTGCATCGGTGGCCGATAGTTTAGATAAAGTCTGCTATCGAAAACATCGACATAATTATCGAAGTAAAAAACATAGAAAAGACATGTAAACTCCCTCAATTCAAAGATATTGCCTCACTATCACTTCCTGGCCTTGTATCCGACCTCTTCACAATCTCAAATGCTTTAGATAATCGAAGCCTGAAACCCTTCTCCACGCCGACTACATGTTACGGTTAGCTTCTTGAGTCAGGATTCCTTCCAAGAATGACAACTTACGAATTGCCAGATGGGCATATTTAGATATCACCGGCGCCCAGATCAACACCGCAACCAGCTGTCCAACACTCCAAGTGCCTGTCTCACCTCGCAGCAGAAGATTCAGCAACGGCGCACGAATTACTGCTAGTCCGAAGCATATGCAAGCAAGGGCACCAGCTTCAGCAATGTGTATTCCAAGGAGAGAGGCTTTGATCACGAACCACTTGAACCATTCCCATGCCTCATGTTGCCGTTTTGACAGAGACTTATGCCTTTTGACAAACGATACTGGAGAGTTACACAGACTCCAGAGCTTGGCCCACCATAGAATAGCAAGTAATCCAAGGAACGCGTATATACTTCCTGCTGGAAAGACATACCAGTATATGCTCTCTCGCTCCTCCACGCAGAATGTTCGAAGTGAAGGATGGCCGCCGCATTCTTCAAGTGTATTCTGCCCTTGAAACATCTTATATATCCGATCTGGATCGGGATTGGCAGCTGTATCTGCTGCAACACCAGCAAGTGCCAATGCAAGTGTCGAGAGGATGAGGTAGTACATCGAGTCTAGCTCAGCTCTTCGGAGGGAGATCTGTCCGAGAATGATGGGCCAAGCTCCCATACCTGCAAGGAACTGGACACTGTCACGATTCCACAGAAGACTCTGCCAGTTATCTGCACCAGTGAATATGGCTGATCGTGAACTGGCATTTATCAGCGCTATCTCGATAGCGACGACGAAAAAGCATTGTGCTTCGTGAAGCTCTGCAAGAAAAGTGCTTGTCGCATGGGCAAGATTCGTGCGCTCAAGGCGTTCAAGACCTGATACACGACGAGTCAAGAGATTGGGACCCGGGTTTCTTTTTCGAAACAGGTGAGTGAAGATTGATGTTGAAGTGTTGATAAACTTGTTGACTTTTAGTAGTAGAAAGAACAGCCATGCAAAGACCACCATGGCTGTTTGGGTGATGTATGTTATAAGTACCTGCAGAGTGATAAGCATGGGTTCCTATAATCCAAGTCATGTACTTACTCCAGGGCCAGCAATATCGATGTTGATATCGCTTTCCAGTCCATCACACAATGGCTCAAGAGCCTCGTATACTTTGATCCACTGGATAGCCTCCCTCTCAAAGTACCCAGGGTCAAGCTGGCCGATAGAGCACTCTCCCATGCTTGTATCACGGCAGCTCGCAGCCGCACACTCATATGTGAGATTCAGAACCACTTTTCCGTCGAAATCTGTTCCATTGTGAACGCCAAAAGATGACAAGGCACTCGTGATGTGTTCCCTTGGTGTTGTATTTCCAGTCCCGTTATGGTGTTGATCAAGTGTAGAGAACGTCGAGTTTGCGAGAGTCAGCGACGTCAGCGAGAGACATTGCCATAGAGTCTTCCAAGATGCGAATAGATCATCTGAACTGTTACATACGATGGAACAGGTCTTTCCTGGAGAGTCATGCCCTGAACAAACGTCGCGTAACAAAGTCACGGGCTCAGCCACGGCCACTCTATCCCCTTTATCAAGTCTTGCAAAGAGATTCCATGGTTCGTAGAGAGTTTCCCAAAGAATCGTGCTCGTGTCGGGTCGCGAAACAGCATCTCGCGTCAGCCCATCCATCCATCCGCCATTAATGACCCTTACTATCCCCTGATCCATAGTGACAGATGTGCCATGCCGAGAACCAGGAATTTTTCTTGTTAATAGTTTTGCTATAAACAGGGTTCAATCAATGTTTTTATTATGTTTTGGTCTATCTGAGAGATTTTTCGTGATCTTGTTTCATCTGATGGTATACCTCACGTGGCCTCTCGGAACCCCTGCCCCTGACCCCTGCAACATTGACGCAACAGCTCAGATCCTAGTCCAGATGCATTTCAACATCTGACAAGGCTGTATCCGTAACTCAAAAAGCAAAGAAAGATAAAGAAGAGGAACACATTCATAAGGTCAGATTCTATAATCTTTTGTTCCATAAATAAGAGCATCCTAACAATGTTTCTGCCCTAAGCCCGGCTGCTCAGTTCCTTACAAGCACGTAAGCCTCCTTTGATACATCCCATCGCACAACGCCCCTAGGACTCCAAGTCAGTAACTACTCCTCATTTTCAATGTCTAGTAGTGATATCTCATGATTTCCCATAGAAGTCAGGGACGAAGAAGACTCAATCCCTGAAGTGTTTTCCTCCTTTGACTTCATTTTGTCCTGCCACTTTTGGGATCGACGAAACTCTCTTCTTGTCCTTTCTAACTGTGCTGTTGAAACAGGACCAGGGCCAACCAGAGATAAGGTCTTGTTAACCAAGTCTTGTTCCATGCAGTCCAAGTGTTCCATACTTGGAAAGACTGGCACCGCAGTAGTGTCTTTTGGGTAGTAGCGGTCGTCTTCGAAGAATACCCATGCCCGTTGTTGAAATATCTTGCTGTGTACGTAGACATGATACCAAGGGAACGTTGAATCATACTTCCACCATAGTCTTGGCATAGTAAGATTCTGTCTGTCATCTGATCTATTTGGGAAACGGAGGTAGACCAAACGATACATGTCTTCCAAATAAATTCTATTGTCAAAGAAAAGAATTGTCGACAAGTCATGATCCTTTCCAAAGCTGCAAAACTTCTTGACAAAGGTTTCAAGAGCTTTTTTATCTTGTGGTCTTGCTATGGCAAAACGGATCATCGTGAAGATCAAGGAGAGACGGTAGCGAGCCATGCAGTCAATGTCTGAACGCCAATCTTTTAGTAATTCAATACCGATATCGTCTCCATATGCTCTAGGAAGAGGCTATCGGGAAATAGAAGCCCAGTTTCTGCAGGCTCATGGGCTGCTGGCAGCCAAGCATCAGCGCAGTGGGCAAAGATAGCGCCATATAGTGTGGATACATATGCCCAGGCGCAGCGAAGGGCCTCTGTACTTCGCCTTTTGATTTTTATGATTATCTTTTCGATTAAAGAGGTGTTTGGGTAATTGAGGTTGATAATCCTTTGAACTAGAGACAGCAGCTCAACTCGTAAAAACGCTCGCAAGAAGCGTTTTCTTTCAGCTTCTGCAAGTTGGATTGAATCGAATCTTTTTGTGACCTTTTGTCCCTTAAAGACAAGAAAGCTGTGGTTGTGAGAAGACTGTGGGAGAAAGATGTATTCACAAGGTGGAAAAGTCGCAGTAGCCTTTATGATGTAGTCTTCGACAAATTCCATTAGAAGGCTATGAAATTTGTCGAGCTAATCCATGAGAAAGACATCGCAAGTCACCAGAGGATTCGGAAGCTCACGTAACTCCCATGAGTGTAAATGTGCGTGGACCAGAAGTGTAGACCTCCGGGACTCTCTGAGAAATGGAAATAAGACGATTCCCATGGCATTTTGAATCATTTTGTCGTCGAAATCGCGCTTGAGCAAATGTCGTGTTATTGTGCTTTTGCATCCAAGGTATTGCTCGAGCATTATTGGAGAGGCTTGGATCAAGCTCGAGATAGTGGCTTTTGATTGAAGGAACAAAAATATTTGCAGGCGCAACTCGGCGGGGATTCTTGTAAAGGGACCCATGATGGTTTGTTGCTCGTCCTTACAGCTTTTGTGGACCAAATGACAGATCGAGGGGGTCGGTGTTTGTAGCGTGAAGTTGTCCGATCTTAGAATGGGAGGTAGACGAACGGTGGTTTCGGGAGAAGCAGATATAATATTGATGCAAGAAGCCTCGCTATTTATGAATGTTTTTTCACGTCGCCACGTGATAGATAAGCTATGAAATGTGCATCCTGTCTGGGGGCTACTCCAACATTGAACTTAACATCGACAAAGAGATATGCTTGGTGGGCAGCATAGAATAAACTTCGCATGGCTAAGCTATCTGTGCTGGTTTAAGCTCTCAGCCACAAGTCTCAACTGTAAATAACACATCTGGCTCACAACTTGGACATTATACCAAAATGCCTGACCAATTGCTATAGCGTAAAGCTGATATGAGGAAAACCTAGATTATGACTCTTTGACCGGCCTTGAAGGTATATAATATGGCAAGGCTGCTCGAGTCTAATATTCTAGACAAGCATTATTTCATTTCTTACTCCTTACTTCACAATACGGCGACTTGAAGCAGCACGATATCGGGGACTATCACTAAATTTCATGCTTGCTGTCCTGAGTATCTACTGATTGATAGTTAAACCTTATGACATCTCAACGAGATATATGAAGCCAACACACTGAAACATCCCAATTGACTTCAGCTTTCAGAAGGTAATATGCACATAGCCTTAACAATCATAAGTCTCCCAATTTAAGCATCATAATAAGCTTTTGTGATGACTCAATTAGTAACCTTATTCCTGAGTACCTACTTCAGACGATGTCATTCGAGGCCAGAGGCACATTGGTGTAATCTCCTAGACAGCCTTGGAACATGTTGAATACTTCACGCCAGTGCAACTACATAGCTGCAGCTACGTGGGTGATTACTAGCCATAAGATTAAACTTTAGGCTGCCAACACAGATAATGAGGGCACGACATTCTTTTCACAATTCCTTTACGCTGTTGGGTCTTATAATACTGTTGGTATGTTGGGATTAGGTATTATGTGTATGGTATATAGCTAAAGAACGTAGTTAAGATCTCATGATCTTCTGCTGCTAGACATGGAAGGGTTACGGCTAACCTCCTCAACAATAGCCTGCTTAGGATGTCCGGTATTTGAAGTCAAAGGCAGCTCATCCAACGACTCTGTCCCCTCTCTGAAGGGATTCTTCTGAGGCTTCGTCTCGACAGTGACCTCAAACTCTGTTCGGCGATGAATGCCAGGTCCACCGTTATGTCGACCCACAGTACCAGACAAATCTTCATCAGAATCGCCAGCGACAACCTTTGATCGGTGTGTCAACTGGACATTGTTACCCTGAGTCCATGGTGCATCGTTGGTGCGCTGGTTGTTGCTTTGGTGGTGGCCCGAGTGCGACATGGAGGGGTAGTAGTCGTCGGCGTTCTCACCCTTAGCAAGGCGGGTAATAAGCTTGGCCATTGACATTTCGATGTTGAGCTTGACCATGTAGGCGACGGGGTGGAATTGGATGTAGACGACCTGGTTGGGAAGTGACATGAGACCGATGAGCATGCCCTGGCAGGAGTCAGCATGGGTTTGTGTTTCGGGAGAGAATGGCGAGATACTTACGTCCATGAGGATCGAAATGATCATGAGCTTAGCGTTGAAGCCAACAAGAGGCTCATACTTCTTGAGGCGATGTTGCTCAACGAGTCGCTTCTTGACGGTTCGAAGGAAGTACCAATTGAGGCCAGCATCGACGAGAAGGATGAGAACCTTGGAGACACGATCCCAAACTTCATTGATGCGCACAAAACTGCATTGGTCAGCATAAACCTAGTCAATTTTTCGATAATGGCTTACGTTTGACTGGCAGGAGGAACGGTATGAGCAGGAATCCAGATAGCAAAGACGGCAATGTTGATAAGAGTGATGGTAAGGGCGGTTCCCCATTTCAGCTTAAAGATAGTAGATCGATGTTCGGCGATGATAGAGATTCGATTGACGATAATTTGCATAAGGAGCTGGACTTCAAAGACCCAGAAGAAAAGAATAAAGAACAACACCGGTACACTAGACACTGTTAGCACGCCACTTTCGACACTGGCTAAGTGGCTATCTTACGTCGGCCCGATGATTCCATCCAAGAAGATCCATCCGATGATAGCGATGATAATATTTGCTAGAATCTCTCCCCAAAGCATGTAAATATAGGTACTTCGCAGCGGGTTTCGATTCCGTCGAGTCTGCTTCCAAGCTTCCCAAACAGTAAGCAAGCCAAAGCCAAGGGTGAACCCCATGGCAATGGAAGCGATCTTGATGTCACTCGTAGTCGCCGACATGTTGTATAAAGGAGTGATACAAAAAAGCAAAGAGGAATGAAGGATCGGCCGGGGAAAGAGAGGGAAGAGGGACTGAATCCGGGGATCCAGGGGGTTTATACATGCAGACACTACCAGAACCACGTTTTGAGTACTCCTGGCAGGTGGAGGTACCTGGACGCTAAGCGTAGAGTTGGAGATATTAGTGTCGCAGGACTAGACTCCAGGAACGGTCTGGAGTGGAGTGGCGAAACGAGGTTTTCTAGCCAAGCCTCTGGATGAGTCGCATCTGCGCTTTGACCTTTGCTTTGACACTTGAGCTCTTGTGGACAATTTGCCAATCTGATTTGATGGGGGGAATATGCTGGTTGAATAGCTTAACCATATCCCTGCCGTTACCCGAGTATCTGGTCCAGATGCATGGCATGATCGTCTCTCGGTACGCGTGATCTACAGGGATGAGCATCACATCACCGTGCAGACACTCTGTATTTCCGCACTATAATTCTGCAACCGAGCTCCAATACGGGAGAGTTACCAATGGCTCCGGGATGTATTTCCCTTTATGTCACCAAGCCTCGGTTTCCCCTCTCGCCCCTCAACAAAATGTCATCGCAGACTCTTGCGCTAAAGATTTTCACCCGCTAAAATGGCACTTGACTCAGGGGGACGCCACCAGAATCAGCCACAGGAGATGGCAGCGTATCAAATTTCGGCACTTGGGAATCCTTTGAGATCAAGTTCCGTCTTGCCAAGTTGCTGGGCTTCCGCTTTTGTCAACGCCACTTGGGTCTTTTGATAGCGGAATGAACCGTTGTTCTTTGCTGAAACGTTAGATGAAGCTAATCTCGAACAAGTTCATTCGTTGCCAAAGCTTGCCGACACTTCCCAGACTTTTCTAGTGTTGAGCTATTGAGACACAGAGACATCTTCTTGACACATTTACCGCAAATATTCCCCCGTTAGTCGGTGGGCTCCGAGCTCCGGGCCGAATGTGCATGATCTCCGCTGAATTGAAAGGGGTTCCGGAAATAACAAAATTATTTGGATGAATTATTCCTCCGAAATGGAGACATTCTGAGACGAACTCCATTTTGCGCCTGTCCAACCGAGGTCTCGAAATAATTCCCCGTCTCTCGATATTCCGAGAAAACGGATATAGCGTCGGCATTTAACGCCCAGAAAGGATATATATCTCGCAGTAGATCTCGCCGTCTACGTGATCATCTGCTGGTAGATCCCAATACACGACTCAATTCAATGCGTAGTCCTGCCTATAGTAGCACACGGTGATAAGAATGCAGAGCGTCAGAGTCAGTAGGGGCAGATCGTCGGCACTATGTTAGTCATTAGTGGACCAGGGGGTAACAGCGCAGGTGGAATAGATCAATTTTTGAGATCCATCACCCACGTGGATCGTCAGTGCGTTCCTTATTCGAGTGGACTCGGTGATACCCTACGTGTCACTTATCTTTCGGTTGTCTTTTACCTGAACCTTGAACAGACTGAGAGTTGAGTTGAATATTCAGGATACAGTTGATCGTCAGCTTCATATATACTTGGCGGTCACGCAAGCCTATTTGACTCGCTATAGGCCAAGTTAAATATGTTGATCACTTTGAAATCGATGCATCTTTGCAATATGTGCCCATAGGTATGGATGGAAACCCAGGCATTCATTCATGCAACTCTTGGCATTTTTCGAAACGGAAGAACGAGGAGACGATGGCACGTCGCAATCATCCAGATTTTCGATAGACACATCACGCCATGAAACACTAGGCAATAAGTATCTCAAAATATGTCATCTGATGATGCGTTTCCTACCTCATTGATTGTCATTCTAGGAAGCTTTAATTAATTGAATACTATCAAAATATTAACACGCGCCCAATTTTCCCTTCTCGTCCCACTCTATCATGTCACATAAATCTTAACACGCCTAGGCACTACGCCTGGACGAATAACCCCTAAGGTCTGCTTCGCATATCTCCCATACATTGCTGGTACCAGGGGGCAACATGAATCGCCATGTATGAACAACAATCTCCAGCTGTCGTATAATGCTAGTCCGTTCCTCGTATAATGCGCGATAGTAAACTGCAAATATCGCAGCACTAGCCTCTGTACCAAGCCTGTCCTTTTTTGTATCTAACCTTATATCCAGCACCTCCTCAGCTAGACCATTTGCACCAAGATGAAAGATCAGATCGTTATAGATGGCAAGAATAGTAAGCTTGAACATCTCGAGGGTATTCGTACGACTCCACATATTCGCACCAAAAGTGCTGTGAAATATAGATAGGGCGATGAGTATGTGAGAGGTATTATGTAGAACACGTGTTGATGTGTCGTCGTCGGACGTTAAAGTAGACACCCCTTGTATTGTCAAGATCGCCTTGCGCAAGAAATATTCCATTGCGTCTTCTTTGATGAGCCATCTGCGCATCGCCAGCTGTATCAGTCGATGCATAGAGATGCTGTTGTCTTCTCCACTCGATACAAAGGAGAAGGCTTTCAGAAGCCCAATGGCCCTGAGACGCTCCAGGGTCCTTTCATCGCCGTAAGTGAGCGATAGATAAGTGACCAAGAATTCCTCAGGTATATTCTGATGATCGAACATAGACATTAAAGATAGTAAATCGCCCGCTAATTCGTTTTGGCGTCTGATTTGTCGAATGAAATTGTCCAGGTTTTGGTAACAGCTTGCAATGAGTCTGGATCTCTGCCATCTGTCTCAAAGTCCTCATCGAGTAGTTGTATCAGGTTCTCGTCTGTCTCTAGAAGGTTCAAGTACTCGCTGATCGAGATACTGTTCTCTTTAATGAATGAAGCGGCTTGCACAAGTATCAAAGGAAGGTATTCGAGCTTCAACGCCAATGTGGATAGATCAGCAAAGTCGGGCCTCAAGAACCCTAGATGCTCACCAAGGAGTTCTTGTGCTTCGCTCTCGGTCATCCGCGGGACTTCAATGCAGTACCGACCTTTTGTAGCTCGGATAGCTACCTGCTTATTTCTAGTCGTGATGAGCAACTGGCTTTGAGCGCAGGTTGGGAGATACCGACTCAGACCACTAGTGCCATAAAAAAGGTCTAAGTCATCGGCATTGTCGACAACCATCAGCCATGGCCTGTGGAATTCAGCTTCCAACCATCTTTTTACCAGTTCGAGATCACTCAAGTCGTTTTCACCGCGAGGGATCTCGAACTGTTGAATGATCATGGCATATGACTGCCGCATGCGCTCTGTATTATTTGCGTAAACCCAAAAGACTGACAGGTCTGGATTCTGGGCGTGTGTCTCGTGCACATATGCTAGGGCGATCTGTGTTTTTCTGAATGCTCAGTTGTTGTCTTCTATATATGATATGTGTTCACTTACCCTGTCCCTCCTAAACCAAAGAGAGCTGCGACAGCATGAGACCTTTTAAGACTTAATTCTTGACGAAGGCTCTCAAGAATGTCCTGTCGGCTAACAAAGTCTTCATCTGGCGGGAAAGGGACCAAGACTGTCGAGTCTTATATTAGCTACATCATTATAATACAGTGGGCGCATGAATACTTACACCGAGTCAAGTTACCCTCTCCAGTTGAATCTATCTCATGGTCAACGTGGTCCAGGAAACGGCAGACGATCACTGACCATGACTGGTTGGAACCACCCAATGGCGCAATATAGCTTTGGTGCAAGCAGCGGCAGTCGCTGCAGCGTAGTTCTGAGTAGCTTTAGCCTTGTGGCTGTCGGCATAATCACACGCGCCCTTGACAACCAAGCATGGTAGGCTATCCCATACGCCGGCGCTCTCCATCTCGAACGCAATAACGCCAAGCTTCCTAGCAATATGGTCACGATCTTCGCCTGATTTCATGACTGTGTCCCCAGAGGCAATCCTTCCAAAGTGCACTCTAGGCTCTAGCGCTCCTTGTTCAAGTCGCTCACGCGGCACAAGCTTTCCGTTGCAGCCGCACTTGTCACATGGCATGTCTTTGTCGACATGCCGATAGGTAGCCTCGTATAGGCGATCTGTCCCGGGTTCGGGGTAATGGGCTGCCAGTTCTAAGTCTTCCTGCAGGATTGAGAGGAAACATCTCATGTCAGACTCAAATGCCCTTCGTGCTCGGAGGCCGTTCAGCTTCGATAGCAGGGAACGGATCTCAACGTTGGGTCTCCCAAGAGCATCTTCATTGGCGTCTTTGTATTCAAAGCTGCCAGAATATTGCCGTCCCAAATCGTACTGGACAACGCTTTGACTGACAATGACATCTCCCAAAGTGATCTCATGGTGTGCATCCCGAGGTCCAGGGGTGAAAGGGATGACTCCACAGATCCCGACGACGATGGCCAATTTGACATTGGGGAAGCTCACACGACAATTGGTCGCGACAGCCGCTCCGTTGGCCTTTCCTGCTTCAGGCATGTAGGCGAGTACGACATTATGATGGCCGATGCGTCCAGTCGAGTAGGAATTGGGGTCACCGGGGGCTTTGCTGTAGACATTACAGTCCCAGTATTCATCAAACAGAGCTTCTATCGCATCGGCTTCGAGGGAGAGGGCGCAGATGATGGCAAGCGGAAAATTGGCTCGTGAGACGGGACGTTGCGGTCTGTCAATTACAGTCGACATTTAAACTTTTTTGTGGATGCGAGAAAGTGATCGGGAATCGGGATGCTGATAATACTCGACCCTGGGTTTTGATGCAACAAATGTGTGAATAGGCGACGATGCCTCAACCATCAGAGCAGCATAACAATTTTTGAGCAAAGAAGGATCAATTGCAAGAATGAAAACAGGGCTGTAAAAGGGGAAATCTGCCTTGTCAGGGCGGCGGCCTACATGAAGCCACACGTGACTTGGGAGCCAGGGCAGCAACCAACTACAATGGAGAAGGCCAGGCTCCAAGGCTGACTGGTCATGATAATATGATTGCTCATAATAGCTACAGCGTATGTCCTTGCCCCTGCAGTTGAATGACTTAGCATCAGTTGCGATAGCTGAGATCCTGACAAGCGAAACGGTAACCACAATCGTTATCGCCACCTAACAGAGATGATGGGTGAAATTATCAATGACAGCTGAATCTATCAATGAAAAAGAAACTTGGAAATTTCAATGACGAAACTTGGCCCAATCCCCAGCTTTGGCCGAAGCCATTATAATTTCGAAGGATTGAGAACCGAAGCATACAACTCCATCACTCTGTCTCTCGGGTCTTCTAAACGAGCCTGTGTTTCTTCAAATAATCGGGACAAACCGGTCTGCTTGAATGAAGCGTCTTTGAGGAGAAACTTCGCCATCGCTTGCCCGCACAGGAAGATTTGCGGCATACCATGGCCAGTGAAGCCTCCCATGATAAACGTGCCTGGTCGACCAGGTATAGGTCCTACTCGAGGGAGCCGGTCGGAGGAGTACCCCATGACTAGTTTGATGTCAGCTGCTGTCAGCATTAAGACGACGCGGTTATAAAACTTACTTCCAGTCCATATATCATCGACATATGCCCCACTGTCCTCCCATCCATGGAAATGCCTCTGCATGTAGTCATCGAAATATGAGCGTGCTTCATCAATGACTTGAGTGTCATCAACGTTCCCATACCATGAGTCAACAGACCTGATATACGCATCTCGAGCTCCACCGACTATGATACTCCCATCTAACCGAGGGATTAGGTAGTCAAAGTTCCAGTCCGAGAATCGAAGTGCGTAGGTATTATTAAGAAGAGGATGTGGCCCTGGGGTCTTGATCCGACTGCATACAGCGCGATATGGAATGATCTTGCTTTTGTATTCTGGAAGTAGTGAGCCTGTGTAGGCATTGGTTGCGAACACGACCTTTCGCGCTCTGACTTCGCCCCTGTTGGTATTCAAAATCCATTGACCAGTTGCATCTTGAGTCTCGGAGACAGAAGTAACTGGCGTATTAGTTTGCAGGTTGATTCCTTGACGGATTGCTTCTGAAAACATGTGGTGGATAAGTTTGTAGGGCCAAAGGTGTCCTGCAGTATATGTAAAACAGCCCTTCGCGCCTTTTACGCCAGACATCTAAAGACATGGTGTTAGCATTCAGAAGCCGAAAGCTGCAAAAGATTTACCATCTCCGCGTCATTCTCTTCAACACTGAATGTATCCTTGGTCGGTTCAAGTCCAGCAGCAATAAGCTTGTCATAACCTTCCTTGATACGACGTTGATGGCCAGTGGAAAGTTGGACATCGACCGCCCTTGTAAGCACAAAGTCGCAATCAACTTTATTTTGTTGGATGTATTCAGTGACAGCTTTAACATTTGCGGCTTCAAATGACGCAACTTCTGCCGCGGCTTCTATCCCGTACTCAGAGGCATACCCAGAAATCGCGTTATATGAGTCGGGCTTCAAATGGCCACCTTCGATCATCAACATTAGGATTAGGTGGGAGCAGCAGGCTTACCATTTCGTCCAGTCGCACCCGAGCATAACTGCCGAGCTTCAAGAACAAGAATTGATGGCCTATCCGCAGCCGGAGTTGTTGCCAGGATATGTGTGAGAGTTGCTGCTGCAGAGTATCCGGCACCAATAATGGCGATGTCTACACAAGTTGGGAGCTCCGCAGTTGACTGGTGGTTATCGAGATTGCCCAGGTCGGTTCTCCAAAAAGAAGACATCCCTTCGAGCGGGGGAAAAGAAGCTGGGCACATAATATCTAACAGATAGCAGCGGCCGAGATATGAAAAGGAAGCCAAGGCAATGCAAAATAACACAATGATGGTCGTTTCTGTACGATTACTGTTGGGATAGTTTGTATACGATCAGACAGGACTCCGAATGCGTGATGCTACCCTATGCACTGACGTTATCAGAGGACTGATAAGGATGGGTCGGCGCTTATCTCACCACAAGCCTCGATCTTTACTGCTTCTGGAAGGTATTTGATGATTGCCTGTTTAATACTAGCGCAGACACCTAGGGTCCACTACCAGAAACTTGCCTGATCTGGAAAGCAACAGGTTGAGAGCATGGAGTTGGAGTATGCTGAAGCACTTAGAGACCGGAGCATATCGTGATATAATCTCACTAACTGATACTACCGATAATCCTGCAATCAGATCTTCAAATTGGAGTCATTATGAATAGCGAGCTTTATCAACGACTAACGGCTCCGAATGGAGTCACTTACAACCAACCTTTGGGCCTCTTCATCAACAATGAATGGCGCCGATCAAAGGTAGAGGAATTGATATCGGTTGTGAGTCCAATGTAGGTTTATTTTTCGTTCAGTCTTAGCAGTCAGTTTACTAAAAGACTCCAGTGACGAAAACGAGATCGTCAAAGTCCACGCTGGCGGCGAGGAAGATATTGACGATGCAGTCAAAGCTGCTCGGGCAGCGCTCAAAGGCCCTTGGTCACACATTTCTGGAACAGTGAGAGGTGAAATGATGCGCAAACTCGCCGATCTTGTTGACGCCGCCACAAACGAACTTGCCACAATTGATACATGGAACAACGGCAAGAGATTCTCGTCTGCCCAGGGTGACGTTCGTGAGCTTACAGGCGTGCTTCGATATTACGCTGGGTTTGCTGATAAGCAGTACGGACAAGGTAAGTCTCAAAGCGACATTGAGTAAATTCTCAAATGTTTGACTGACGAACTCAGTGATAAGCACAACGGAAAAGAAGTTTGCCTATACCAGAGTAGGACCGATAGGTGTTTGCGGCCAGATCATTCCTTGGAACTATCCCTTAGGAATGGCTGGCTGGAAGATCGCCCCAGCCCTTGCCGCCGGTAACTGCGTGGTACTCAAGCCAGCCGAGCAGACGCCTCTGTCTATCCTATTTTTTGCAGACATCGTCAAGAAAGCAGGATTTCCGCCAGGAGTGATCAACATTGTGAATGGCTTTGGTAGTACGGCTGGTGCAGCTTTAGCTGCTCATATGGATGTTGATAAGATTGCCTTCACTGGATCTACAGCGACTGGACGTGAGGTTGCAAGGCTTGCAGCGAGCAATCTGAAGGAGATTACGATTGAGTCCGGGGGAAAGTCTCCACTGCTCGTTTTCGAGGATGCAGATTTGAACCAAGCTGTTAAATGGAGTCACTATGGTATCATGGCCAACCAAGGCCAGATCTGTACTGCAACCAGTCGAATCTTGGTTCATGAAAAGGTGTATCATCAGTTCACCGAACTGTTCAAGGAGAGAGTCAAGTCTTGCAAGATAGGCAACCCCTATGATAGCGATACATTTCAAGGGCCACAGGTCTCAAAGGCGCAATACGAAAGAGTGCTATCGTTCATCGAGAGCGGTAAAGCTGAAGGGGCTACTGTTGCTCTTGGCGGTCAGCCAATTGCAGTCAATGGCAAGGGTTTCTTTATCGAGCCTACTATCTTCACCGATGCTTCGGATGATATGAAGATCTATCGCGAGGAGATCTTCGGACCGGTTTCAATCATCAGCGCGTTCAAAACGGAAGATGAAGCACTGCGCCGGGCTAACGATACGATATATGGCCTCGGTGCGGCCATCTTCACCCAGGATATCACTCGAGCACATCTTATCGCGAATAAGATCGAGGCAGGAAGTAAGTCACATAACCGTCAGTTCTGAGTATCTTGTTAACATTAGTAGTGGTGTGGATCAACAGCAGCAATGACTCGGACTTCCGCATTCCCTTTGGAGGCGTGAAGCAGTCTGGTATTGGTCGTGAGCTGGGAGAGGAAGGAATCCGTGCATATACAAGCAGGCGGTCAATTCATGTCAACGTTGGGAACGTCTTATAGATCATGTAACGGAACGCTATTATGGATTTTAGTTTCATGCCACGAGTATATATACTAGAAATATTATGTTTACACATGCCATAGCAATATTTTAAAGAACGAATTAGGAGCCCCAAGTCCCCTTCATGAGAAGTTTCTGTCTACTTAATCCACTGGCCTGTACAGTTGTGGCTTCTTCAAACATCTGTGCGACTCCTCCAATTTTCATGGTATTAAATTCATATGTCTCGTTGAGATATTATGTGTTTGAACTAACAATCGAAATTTGAAAGGCTAGAATGCAGGCACGATTGGTCTTTCTTTCATCAAGGCACCGACTTGAATAGAAAGGTAGCGTTTTAAAAGCTAAACAATGTCATAGAATTGTGTTCAGACTATTAGAAGCCACCGAAGCCGTGTGATAGAGATAAAGTAAGGACATTAGCATAGATAAATACACGTAGGGACACAACAGCCATATAAGGTGGCTGGATTTTGCATCTGCTGAGTTGCCCGCGATCCCGAACAGCAAGATCATCTATCCACCCCAGAACCGAGCCCAAGTTCTAACAACAATATGTTTCTTGGCCAACGCATCTCTCTCAGCTTCATCACCAAATCCCTCCTCCCAGAAGCGACACTCCTCATCCACGGCCTGTTTCTTGCCATCGGCAAAGATATCGACAGTGGCAGGAGTTACAAACTTGGTTCGCTTAAAGACCTTCCAGAAGATGAACATGACGAAGAACCAAGCAAGACCAAAATAACTTGTGATGAAGCCCTTCAGGGACCAGGGCTGGAAGATGTCGAATCCGATAAAGATGGATGTTGAGCCTCCAATGAAGAGACAAAGGTACGGCGTCCATGATGCACACGGGGCGGTGAAGGGGAACACGATTCCTGGGGCAGGTTGCTTATCCGAGTTCCTTTTGAAGAGTGACTTCTTGAAGTTGTTTTCGCCTTGGCGAGTGATGCCTTGAGCTCTGAGGGCTCGACGCCATCCGATGAATACCCATGTCATAGCCGTGAAGTTTACAACCAGTGCGACAGTGGTGAGGTCCAAGAACCAGGAGAAGACCTCACTCGCACTGTTGGAGGCTACCAAGAATGACAGTAGAGATATGGCAGTCACTGCTGTGACACATACCCATGGCACACCAGATTTGGTGCATCTCAAGAAGATCTTGGGTGCTTGTCCGTCTTGAGCCAGCGAGTATAGAGTTCGGCTAGACGAGTACAAATAAGCGTTTCCGCAAGACCATCCAGACAGCAAGATGAGGAAGTTGATAAGTCCAGGAAGAAACCCTCTGATGTCGAGACGGAGAAGACCCAATACCCAGGGAGATGCCGCTGCGCCAGCCTCGCCGGTCTCGATGGCTCCCAGAAGGCGAGGGTCACGCGAGTTGCAGATAATTCCAACAGCAAGAATGCCGACAACGTAAAAGAACAGAATTCGACCGACGATCAACTTAGCAACCTTGGGAATCGTCTTTCGTGGGTTGCGGATCTCGCCAGCTGAGAGGGAGATGATATCTGGGCCGCCGATGGTGAAGACGGCATATCGCACACAGATGCAGATGCTAAGAAAGATTCCGGTGGCGCCGTCTGCGTAGTATTCATGGGCCATATCTCCATTCTTCCAGTTTCGGAAACCATAGGCATCGTGGTGAGGATTTCCACCGACCATGGTGATAAAGGTCGCCATGATAAGTCCGAGAATCAAGAGGATCTTGGTGGAGCCCATGATAAACTCGGCTTCGCCATACCATCTACGTCCAAACTGTTAGAGATTGTCTTGCATTTCTCAGACCCAGAGAGGACTTACCTAACAGCAACCATATTCATGAAGTAGCATACAGACAACGCTATGGCAATCCAGACGGCCGGGTTAATGTCGGTATTCCAGTACTGCATAACAGTTGCGACGGCTGAGTATTCGGTACAGACCAACATGGCTCCCGCATAGAAGTATGTCCATCCCATTGCAAATCCAAGAGCTGGATCGACAAACCGGGAGGCTAGTTCGTAAATCGAGCCTCGGATCGGAAGCCATGCTACCATCTCGGCAACATTCAGCATAGTAGGCCAAATGAAGCCGAGACCGTAGATTAGGTATCCGATGATAAGAGGCAATGGACCAGCTTTGGACAAGACGCCGCCGACGCCGACGAAGAGACCAACACCAATACCGCCGGCAATGGTCATGAGCTGGACATGGCGAGGTGATAGACCTCTACGAGTTTGTTGTATAGTGACGACAGCATGATCAGCGACAGTGGTCGAGATGTTCTCGTCACCATCTGCTTTCTCAAACGAGGCAGTCATGGTATCAGGCTTGATACGATGGATGAAGAAGTGTGGGCTGAGAGGTCATGAACAGTGAATAGAGATGAAACGTTCGAGATGGGAAGCCCCCAGTCCATTGTGGGGTTTGAAGATCTTATAAAGGAGAGGTCTCGACTCAAGCTGCCACGAAAGACAGTAAGATACGGATACAGTGAACAGCCATTATCAGCACTATCAGCTCCACTGATAATAGATTCTGGGGCCCCGGAATCTGGAACCTGGCAACTGGGAACGACTAAAGCGAATAAGGGAACCTCATGTCTTGGCTTGATAACGCTGACTCGGTCCTCCTGATAGTTCGCCGATAATGTCACTCGACACTGATAGTCCATCGCTGGGGTCGCTGATAGAAATGTTACGATATTCAGTTAGTTCAACGGCATTTGGCTGACTCTACTGCAGAGCCCTGATTGGCAACTCACGGCACTAACTCAAGAAGGACGCACAAGTGAGCAATCAGATCTCGCCGTTCAACAGAGCCAAATACGGTTTAGTGTCTTGACCTCTTAAACGGAACATCATTTCCCTATCATGGAAACATTTGTGAACAAAAGTCATACTCCAAACGGCAAGATGACTGAAACTGTAAATCATGCTCAAGGGAGTCAGATGATAACCCAAGCCACACATCAGCCCTGATATGGAATGTTTGCCTGAAGGAGACTGGCTACATGCGAAAGGCTCGCCAAGCTATCCGATCTACGGCGGCATGGGTTGATAGCTCGAGTATATCAGTAAGAAAAGCGTTCTGACACTGCTATCTCGGCCATCACTACCAACTGCCAAACAAGACCGATGAACCATGAATGATTCACGCAAAGCCACAGATCGGCTTCTAGCTATTGCCCGATCGTTACAGCATCCCGACTCAAACCATGGCTTACCCGAAGAGTTCATGAGAAAACTTCGTGCTGCCCTTCTATCAGACCCATTATTGCCGAGACCTAACCCCTCTATCTCCCTCTGGCAAGAACCTGCCCACCCTACTGTATCAAACATTCAGTCTCCAACCCTTCCACGGTATGCCGATATTGTTGTGATTGGCTCTGGGATAACTGGATGCAGCGTTACCAAGGCCCTTCTTGAGGATGATAGTCTGGACTCGACAAGTCAGATCGTCGTCCTCGAGGCTCGTACCCTTACCAGCGGCGCAACAGGCCGTAATGGAGGCCAACTCGTCTCTCCAGTCGGTCATCTCTACAATACTATGTGTAAAAGACATGGGGAAGATACAGCCCAGGAAATGTGTCGCTTCAGCTTCATGAACATTGAGCGGATCATGGGTATGCTCGACGAACTAGATCCAGAGCTCTGTGATTCCAGTGAGATTCGACATGTACATAAAGTCATGGTTGCTGGAGATGAGGAGACTTGGAAAGCTTCGAAGGAGTCTCTGAACTCCTTTCGAAAGGCAATTCCAAGTCACCAAACCATCCATCGTGTTACTGAGCAAGACATATTAGCAAAGGTATGGCTCTTTGACTTTGAAGGATCCTCTCTGCGTTCTATTGAGAGTACTGACCTTGTAAGGATTTTAACATCAAGAGTGGCCATGGTGTGATAGACCATCCTGCCGGCGCCGTCTGGCCATACCGCCTCATAACTGGAATCTTCGAACGTCTTCTCGTCCAATACCACGACCGCCTTTCGATCGAGACAAATACTCCCGCAACAGCGATAAAGTACATATCTAGCACGATAAGCGATGGGTATTCGATGCCGGACTACCCATACATCATTGAGACTCCCCGGGGTGATATTCGAGCTAAGCAGGTGATTCATTGTACGAACGCGAACGCTGCCCACTTGTTGCGTCCATTGATAGGGAGACTCTATCCATATAGAGGGACCATGTCTGTACAAAAGGCTGGTCCTTATCTAGAGAACGTGGGCAGCAGTCGATCATGGAGCTATCTGACCAAGTCCACGCTTGATCCAGTTTCAGAGCGGTTTGATGGAGGCCTGTACTACCTCCAACAGCATGCCACGACTGGAGATATATGGGTTGGCACTGACTACTCTAATGTCTTCGATGTAATTACGTCTGACGATACTGCTGTGCCGGGTCACTCTGTCGAGGCTCTACTGAAGTTCTTGCCTAACTACTTTGTCAATGGATGGCCGGAGTATGAGCGGCCGGAGTTGAAAGGAGCATGGACTGGGCTACAGGGACATACATCAGATGGACTTCCACTGGTAGGTAAACTCCCGAAGAGTGTATCTGGGAGGGGCGGCGATGGCGAATGGATTGCTGGCGGCTACAGTGGGTACGGGATGGACAAGGCTTGGTTGACTGGTGAAGCGCTTGCCCGTATGATGACGGGCAAGGGGGTTCCAGAATGGTTACCCAAGGCGTTTCTTCTTACAGAACAAAGACTAGAGCGAGATATCACAGTGGAGAAGTCTGTAGCCAAGTGGGTGTCGATAGCAAAGACTGGCGATTGGTAGAAGACAGAATATGATATAAATTGGCATACATAATTATGATAAATGCTGAAGCATCTACCCAATGAGTGTGTTGAGCTGCTTCCGAGTGCAAATATCCAACCAGTAAACATCAGACTCCCCTTCATCCAGAGCACTCCAAATACTCGTCACCAGCTCAAGTATGTTACTAACCTTTCGCAAAGGCAGCACATCAGCATATGCTGACAATCGACTCTTCACAAAGTTCCGTGCCTGGGCGAGTTCAATAATGCTCTGTCCCATGTACCGTGACTCTTCATCCGCTACGCCTAGCGATGTGACATCCTGTGGCATGCGACGAAGTTCGCTGGAGATAGCAACGAGAATCAGTGGCTGGATACACCGGCTTCTCGATTCAAACGGTATGTCTCGAAGAAGCTCAAGGGTGTACAGCGCTAAACTTGTCAACCAGTAGTCCTTCTCAGCTTTGCTTGGAACCTTGGACGGCGGTCTGGCTGAATAAATGTGATTTGCATCCCAGGGGTTGTACCGTTCAGACAGAAGGTCAGAAAACACGCGATAGATTTGGAGTAAACCAACACATCGGTACGCTTCGTCAATCTTAGCCAGGTGAGCTAGCGTTGTTCTTGGATCACCTGTATCTTGTATCTTCGATGTGTCGGCAGGTGTGTATGCAAGTAGTCGTTTTTCTAGGCATCGGGCCTCTCGTATTTTCTTCTTGAAGAAGTTCATGTCGTCTTCTGTGATGAATCTGATAGAAGACGCTCGAGAACGGTATTGGGAGACGAGATTTCCGACGTCAGTTAGGGTTTTGACTGTTTCTCCCGCCATTCCGACAAACGGGTGCAGCACAGATTGGTTGCTTGGTTCTGAGGGCCCGATCAGAGTATCAGAATCAGGGTCGCCTGACACATCTGTAAAGAACGACAGAAGCATCCCCCAGTAGTCGACTGCAGTCTGAAAGAATTTGACCATGGGCTTAGACTGTGTCCCAGAAGCCGAGCTCCATTCCAGCACTCGTCTTTGAGTCAAATGATATCTCTCTTTGGCCAAATTGCCAGGATCATGCCAACTTGCAGTGTGGCAGAGGAGAACTGTTGCCAGTAGTCTCGCCTCAACATACTCTGCAGTATTTGGGTTGTCCCCATCTAAGCATTGAAGGGCTATCAAGCGTTCTTGAATTGCAGTGGTAGATAATTCAGGAAAGACGCTTGTTAGACAAGCGGCTGACATGCTTTGCATCGTGTGATATAGGACCTTTGACGATTGCCACGAGTTTTCTGCTACTACTCGCATTAGGTTCGACTGACTATCCCATGCACAGTAAAGTGGTATGACTTCCCGTATAAAGAAGTCAGAAAGAGCTGTTGGAAGATTGTTCAGTTGTTGTGGTATTGTTAGTGATGAGTGGTGATCAGGCGCTCCATTGTTGCAAGATTCTGCAAGTAGAGGTGTCGTATTTAGATCAGTACAAGATTGTTGACCTTCATCGCGCAACCAGCTCATATCAATGGAATGATTCGTCTCCGTTCCCTGATCTTTCCACTGGCCAATTTTATCCAAACTCGGTGAGCCATCTGTGAAGACCGTATCGTCTGGTATAGTCATGGCATCCGAGGGATCCAAAATTGGGAAAGGCCAATTTGAAGCTGAAGGATCCTCCCCTAAGCCGAGGAAGTCGGAGGCATTCAGTGCTGGGAATGGCATTGGGTTGGTATCTCCAAAATGAGGAAATAATAGCAAGGGATCCAATGTTGAAGTCGTGATATCAATGGTTTCTCCCTCATTCATATGACTAGTTGAACTTGAGCATGACTGATTGCCTCTTCTCGTCCGAGGCTTTTGGCTAGAGCTGACAGACTTCTGTTGAAGTTGGTTCTTAGCAGACCATCGCAGGTTTAAGGCGTAGCCAGGGCATGAGGAGCCTGCATCCTCACATCGTTTACATCCCGGCCTCCTTTGGTCGCATTTTACCTGGTGTAAAGGTCAGCGTTATCAACAGCATCTTAAGTGAGCTCTACAGACTCTCTTCTCTTTACATCTTGAACAGCCATGGCGAGACTTGGTGTAAGTTGGACGATATGGAGAGTTCATTCTGAGTGGCAAAACAAACTATGCGGAATCCGATTGTTTCAGTCTTGGGTGCGACTTCGCAGTTGCTGGATGTACTGAGATACAGGATGGCCGTTATCGCGACAGGGAGAATGACAGGGTGGGGTAGGATGCCTCAGGTATCGGACTAGTTTAGAGCCTCTGCTATTATCGCTAGTGAGTTGGGCTAACATGGCACATCCTGAACTCTAGCTCAAAGCTTCATTTTTCCCCTACTGGTAATTACTATGCTTCTATCAATATTACGTTGAGAATAGGAAAACGTATGTGATGATATGAAGTAATTTGTCTATGAAACGACTGTTGCAAACGTCAGCTGGTATCGCCAACTGTTGCGCAAGCGGCTTTCTATCCCCCATGTCCATGTTGTTTTGGTCGAAAGTCAGTGCCCATTGAGGATTACAGCCGCAAGTTCTATATAGATCTCCATTTTCGAATGCTGTTGCAGCATCATATGTGCTGTAACTCCTCACGCCACACAAGTCGACGCCGAGATTCTTGGGAAACAAGAAGGTATATTCATTACTTTCCTTGCAATCTGGTAAAACGTGTCTTTTTTTCTCGTGCTGAAGCCGATATTATGTAAAACTTCGAGGCTGAATCGTTGTGTTGGTCGCTGGGATTATTAATCACATCAGAAGCATAATCATACGACTTTCAAGCCGGTCAATCGGCTGCAAGTTCGCCGAGACCTCAATAGGACTGAGAATTAATCAAGGACGAAAATAACGAGCGGTAGGGCAATGCGTGATTCGCCGAACGCTCTGGTCCCATGTCGGAGGATTGTAACCGCCGATCGCCGATGCTGAAACCATTTAAAAGACAGGCCAATTCAACAACCATCAGCGAAGTGAAGCCAGTAATCTGATATCATTTGATCTTGAACTAAATCTACATTTCAACAATCGTCAAACGATGGCAATATTCCATGAAGTCTATTTCGGAGGGGCAGTTCTGCTGTCCAGCCTCATCACCATGTCCTGCTTCAAACCTCCCAACGAGGTTCCACACGAAGGCTGGAAGCAAGACAGTCTCGGAACCTACGCCAGTCCAACTGCAGCACGAATCCGACGAATTCTTGCTGTCAGCGTTGGTGTTTTCCACACCATCATCGCCATGGGCTACGGTGATTCCAGCTCCGTGTGTCCTCATGCTCAGAACTTGAACTCGGAGCTGTTCAGCTGGAATGCATACACACTCGCTTGTCTCTCAATGATCATTCTCGTCGGCGGGCCACTTCGATTAACGGCTTTTGCTCAACTCGGAAAGAACTTCACCTTTCAGCTTGGACCACCTGATACTTTGATGACGGATGGAATTTATCGGTATATCCAGCATCCTGGATACACGGGACAAATTATCGTCTTGATAGTCAATCTCGCCCTGTTCTTGCGATGGGACGGCGCATTCGGTTGCTGGCTTCCTCACGGCATGCGCATGACGATCAACGGTTGGGGCATAATCTGTTGTTTGATTCTTGTGTTTGGAATCTTGCGAAGGCTTATGATGAGGGTGAAGGATGAGGAGAAAATGTTGAAGGAGACATTTGGAGAGAAATGGGTTGCATGGAGTCGGGTTACCGCGCGCTTTATCCCAGGCGTCTTCTAAGTGATCTGGTTTACCAGGTGCCAGTCTGAGCAAGGATCGAAGCGTGCTGCTGTAGTTTGGAAGGAGGGTGTTATACATGCCGGTCTGCTGTACGCGTTTTTGGCAGCTTATTTCGCATGGCTGTCAATGGGAAGAACTCCATATCTACGTCTGAAAGAATGCGACCCGATAACGAGAAACTCAAAAGGAACATTAGTACTAGAATAGATATATACTGTAAAACTAGACCACAGTCATTCAATTTGAAGCTTAATTTGATGATTGCGAAGACAGTCGAGGAGTCTGATTCTGCTCCATCAGCGAGTCATACTGACTTCAACAGGGATAAATCACGCAGCAGCAGGGCGTAACACAAATGAAGTCAGCGCGTTCCATACCGGGTTCGTAATTGCTCCGAGTCCAATGAGCTTCAATCTCTCCTAGCTGTCAATCCAATTGAGTTAGTTCAGCCTAACTGGGAAAACGAGGCATACTGGCCGGCAATGTCGGCACGGAACGGCATCAGTGGGGCAGCGTCGTCCAAGTATAAGTGTTCAGCTGAAATATTTGACTCACTGCGATGTTTCCTCGTCTAATATTGCTGGAATCTGTGTGAACAAATGGGTCGATTAACCAGGTTTCTGTCCGATGCGGAGAAAGCAGTGAGGCAAGCTGGGAGGGATATGCAGCAGCAACAACAGCCTGCTGGGTACCCACAGCCGCAGCAGGGTCAACAGACTCAACGATATTCCAACGCTCCCGGATATCCGGTGCAATACCAACAGCAGCAGCAGCAGTACTATCAGAATTACCCTCCTCCACCAGTGCAACCCCAAGCGGAACTCCAGGGTTCACCTGTAGCCTCTCCTCCGCAGCAGGTGCAGTATCACCAACAACAATACCCTTATCAAGCTCAACCGGTTCCTCAAGACCTGCCAGCGAGCGGAAGTGCTCGAGTATCCCAACATGCTGGAGCCTCGCCCAACCAGGCTGTCTCCAACAGAGGTCCCAACACCGCGATGCCATTAAGAATTCAGCCGGTAACTGAATGTATCGACATGCCATTCACACTACCGATCTACTGGTTCATCCACAGTTCCTACCCAGACTTTGTCATCTGCAGTCGTTGCTACGCAGATGGCATTCTCAACTCACCGTTTCGAGACACGTTTACACCGGTATGGTACGATGACAGATTAGAACGGCAATGTCTGTTCGGAACGCCCCGGGTTAAAGACTATCTTTGGCCAGCTGCTGTCTCATCAATGAGACTTGACAACATGCTGAGCTTCATGGCCATGAGACCTGCACTGGGCCATTGTCCAGAGGATAAGTCAGTGGAGGGACAAGAGTGGTATTACCCACCCGATCGACCAGAGATGGCAATCTGCAAACCTTGCTATGAGGATTATTTCAAGCATACCTCATTCGGTAACAGGTTCAGTACACATAAGCCTCAGGGCGCTGCAAGTTGTGATCATAATCTTTGGTTCATCCGCCGCATGCTCAAGGTCCATGCACCGAATAACAACTGGACAGCCTTCACTACGGGGTTCTACAAGAGGCTAAAGCTTCCGTCGTGTCCCAAAGCACAACCTATCGCAGGTCCAGAGAGGACTTGGTTTATGTCCTCACGCGGCCCATCAAACTTCTCGGTCTGCGAAGCGTGCTATTGGGACTACTTCCACGAGTCTACTGAAAGTCAATCTTTCCGCACAGCTCGTCTTGGACCGTCACAGGAAGCATCGTGTGACATGGGACAGGCCAACATGCTCATCCCCATGGTTCGGGCGGTTGACAAGGGAAACTACCCCAAGTTCTGGAACACTCTGCAAAGCCTCTCGCAACACCCGCCTTGTAATCCTCAGGGTGCAAGGGGAATTCGCTGGTATACGCTCCCAAGTGATCCTCCAGAATTCGAGATTTGCGCAACGTGTATGGCGGGCACTGTCGCTACCATGGACATGACTCACTTCTTCAAAGTAAAACAGTCTGTTGGACCGTCTGAGCCCCGCCTCTGTTCATTCAACCTGCCTGGGTATCCGCGTGGGGTGCCCCTTTTGCAAAAGTTTGCCGAGGCAGCCTACATTAATGACTGGCGACCACTTAGCGAATTTGCAGTAAACCTCAGTACCGCGCCACCGTGTCCCAAGATCGATCTGGATTTGGCGAAGAACCGCCGGTGGTGGGGATGGGACAATGTCCATATCTGTCAGGAATGCTACGTCGTTGTGGCAAAGGGCACGAAACTGGAGAAACACTTCGCCATGAAGGGAGAGCAAGTCGCTGAGTCCCGAATCTGTGATCTCTACTCCCCTCGCATGCGGCAGCTCTACAAGAACGCCTGCAAGACCCAAGACCTAACATCCTTCCTATCATTCGCCCGCCAACGCCGCGAGGTCTATCTTCGGACAGTCCCAGAAATGAACAGGATGCTCGCAGCCGCCAAACACGCTCTCGGTCAAGCTCAAACACTTGGTCTCGCAGCTGTGACGTTCAGCGCAGCAGGAAATCTGAACGCAACGAACTTTTATTATGATCATACGGTCGGAAACTCGACGGTTGGGCATGGATATCAGAATGAGCAGCTGTTGCAGGCGGCGATGGCGGATCATTCGATGCAGCAGGTCGGGGCTGCTGCAACGGGTCCGGCGGCAGTGGCGAGGGTTGGTGTTCTGGAAAAGATGTGGAAACAGGTTGAATAGAATAACTTTGCTTGGTTAGAAATGTCCAGATTTTTGTTGTATTGTTTGTTGGTTAAAGACAGTCGTGGAATTGCACGTGATTTCGTTAGGCATTGGTCCATCTTTCATCTTAAGACAAACCAACAATTACCAAACCCCTGGTGGTATACTCTGACCTTACGCAATCATTCTTTATCCATTCACTAATTTCTATTCCGCGCTGCAGCAGACATATATGTTCTGTGCGGTGATTATAAGCTCTCAGTCACAGATCTCAACTTTCTCACGAGCAGCAAACATCCGCTGCTCATAAGAATGCCCCCCACATCTACCAACCGTGTAACGTTGAGCAACCCTCAAATTCTCATCAATTCCACCGCCGATCCAAAATGCCAGGAGGCTTTCTCTATCATTGAAACGAAAACCTGCCACATCCTCTGGGGAAATTACTCACTTCTTTCATCGCAAATGCGTTGTACCCTGCTCTCGCCACCACTCATGTCCTCAATCACTGTCCTCCAGGCCAACGCCGCAAGACTGATCTTCATGTCCTTATTTCAGATTGGACGTTTATCGTAGAATCAAGTAAAATTGCTTGGTCACCAATGCAACAACCTGGCTCTGACCATTTTGAGCCACAAAATACGGCACAAAATACGGCACAAATCCACCAGCCCCGGACAGCAGGACCCAAGCTTAAACTGCCAGAAGAGATGGAAACCGATGCTGCATCATGGGGAAGCCAGCAAGTTTTGGGGACCCCTTGGTAGTAATGCCCGTTGTTCTGGCGCCATCCCGCTGGCTTGAAGCTGAGGTTTACAAGATATCCTTTCCCTCCCTGGTCCCCGCCATGGCTGACAGTTTGACGAGCTGAGAGTCCTTGACATGCTTCGCGCCTTCTTCACTCCCCCTTACCTCGATTGGTGGTTAGCTTATACAGAACGACTGAAGCGGATAGATCCCATCGATGGCCACTGGCTCGTTCGAAGATGAGCTGCTGACACTTACAGGAATGGACTAGTGAAGCTGCATCGGCTACACCCATCAATGATTCAAGTAAGTGACATCATTCGTTTGGCTCTCTTGTACTATTTCATCTCAGTACAGAATTTTTTGGTGCCTGATTGGCAGCGTAGAGCCAATGATCGATGTCGATGGCCAATATCCTCTTCTCGGAGACCACTCACGCTCGGGAATACGCAAGGTAAACACACGGTTCATCGGGACCCATGCCCGCTTGGCCTCGAGCATGCGATGGCTAGGGGTCAGGAAGCGAATCGCGGACAATGAAACAGTGATAGCTCAGGCGGAGATACGCCTTTCAACATCCAGGCCAAGTTTGATATCAGCTATATTCCAAATGTTCCGCACAATCTTCTGGCGAGCATGACTTACAACCCCTCAATTCATTCGACTATCAACGTAACTACTGCGAAGGTCGGATACCATCTTTATGGAAGTACAAGTTCCTTGGCAGTTAGCCGTCTGCCTTTCGGTCTTTACCTGAAGTCCACTAACGAAGGGGAATTCAATGAATCAAATGCGATCAGGCTTGTTCGCAAGTAAACCTCTGTGCCAGTCCCTCGTGTGCTAGATCTGGTAGCAGACTCACGAAACACGTGTCTCTTGACGACAAGTCTCCGCGGCGAGCCCCTCGCTAGAGCAATAGACATGCTCTCTGATAGAGATTGTCACGAGTTCGTCGACCAAATGCAAAGCTTCATTCCCCAAATCCGAGCAATCCCCCCAGTCGGTCCCAAAAACCACATATATAATACTCTGGGCCAAGCATGTAGCGACCCAAGAATTCGAGATGGCAACCTTATTGGCCCCTCCGACGACGAAGCTTCTTTCAGTCAATATCTTCGCCATCCAGATGATCCCGCCCGGAGATGTCATCAAGTTGTATTTACACCTTCGGACTTGAATCTGCGGAACATTCTCGTGAACAAACTCACAAGACTAGATGGGACAAAGGGTTAGGCGGTCTCGGGGATTGTCGATTGGGAAAACAGTGGTTTTCACCCAGAGTACTGGGACTTTACAAAGGCGCAGTTTGAGGGATTCGGGTGGGATGAACGCTGGGCTAGGGCTTTGGTTGAAGTTTTCCGTCCCTTTGGGGGTTATGCAAAGGAGATTGAACTTGGGAAGAGAAGCTGGACTGAAGGTGATGGCGCATTTTGAGGCACCCCTGGCCCCTGGGGCAAATTATTGGAAGGTTTATTTAAACTTGGATTATTTAATATAGGATTTGATAAATTTTTATAGTTTTTATTAATTTATATAACTTTATATAATTTTTTTAAGACTTTTATAAAGCTTTATAATTTTTATAGTTTTAGTTTTTTAATATCCAACTTTAGGATTCTATTACTTCTTACCAGCAGCTGTTGAGAACCCTCACATCCAGCATCCTGTCGCACTACAGTCACAGCAGCCTGTACCCATCGCTAGATCGTGAACCGGGGGGGGTCTGTAAATGCCGTACGTTCCCATTATTATGGCCAAAATTTGTGCACTACCTATGCTCCCAAACCGTAAGCTCTCAAAGTCTCAAAGTCTCAAAGTCTCAAAGTCTCATACAAATCTAACCCAATGCCGCCACATCAGAATTCCCCACACGATTAACCTATCTCTCAGACCTGTTCTGTTCCTTCGCCCACTCTTCGAGGCCCTTCTCCCCCAAAGTCTCTTTCAACTCCTTCCCACCCATTGCAACAAGACGATGAATAGCAACGAGACTTCGACGGGCGTTCTTCTTTGCGTGCAATACGTCAGACAGCTCGCTGATCTTACTGTTCAGTGGGTCCACGTTAGCCTCTGCCATCTGGATCTTGGTTTTGAGGTCGTTGAGATGCTTCTCCTTGTTGCGTAGATTAAGCTCGGCCTTTCTCTTCTCTTTCTGTGCAGGGGTATTTTTTTCGATGTTCTGGACTATCTCTGCAGTGAGGATGCCAGGGTTGTCGCTGCTCATACGGCGTAATTCCTCGACAACCTGGGCATCTGCTTCGCAGCGGGCTCTTGCGTGTTGGACCACTTGTGAAGCCTTGGTGGCTTCTTTTGTGGCTTGCTCGAGAGCCTCTGCGCTGGAACGCACAGTTTCGAGATAACCTACACGGCGTCGGGACGAGTTGCTGATATTGGCTTCGGTGCGGCTAATGTCCTCTTCCAGTTTCGCGATCTCGCGCTTGAGATGTTCGGCGTAGGCAAGTTGAACTTCATTCAGCGACTGATTCTGTACGGTTCAGTTAGGGTAGTCATGTGGGTATAGCTTCATAATATGAACTTACAGGTGTATCGAGAAGGCGTTTTTCCCCTGCACCTGGGGCATTCCGCTGTGGAATCGAGTGTCGGGATGCCTCAACGTTGCCGTTGCTGTTGCGTGGATTACTAGGTCCCTATCCCGACTCATTAGATCCTGCTGCAAGGGTATGGAGTGTCTGGTTGCTACCGTGATGTAGTCTCCCATAAGTTTAGATAGCTCCTGGGTGTTCTCAGGTGAGAAGCTGAAGAAGACCATAAGCCTTTTTTTGGCTGGAGGCTCGGCTGGCTCGAGTTCAGCCTCTTCCTGAATTTCCTCGTTTCCTCCATCTTCTGCGCCGTCATCTTCAGGACCGTCGACATTATGGAGTTGGAAATAGCGACGTTCGTTGTAATCTATGGGTCGCTTGCGAGCGGTTCGAATTGCTAGTCTTATTAGCCTAATGTTATTCTGATTGAATAAACTTACGGGCAATTCTGTTATCTGTGTGAAGAGCTCGGGCTCGAGCTTTGTTGCGGGTCACGTTCTGAGGTTCATTGAGGATGGAACCGTCAGAATCGGAATCGGAATCGGAGTCATGTGGTTGAGCACTAGGGAGTTCACGCTTGTCTGCCAGCCACTTGGTTGCCTTCGCGATAAGCTTCATGCTCAGCTGATATCTGTATTGCGGCATCGTGTGATCCGCAGAGTGATCATGCAAGAAGTCGATGAGTTGCTCGAGCGTTACCCCGTCAGTCTTAGGAAGGTCGACGCTCAGAAGTCTCGTGAAACCCGAGACTAGTTTCTGGCCCCATTTCCTTGGGCCAAATGAGATGACCTCCCAGGGCCATTTTCCGAGTTCCTCATAAAAGACAGTGAAGAGCCCATTTGTGCGTTTAGCGTGTTCATTCTGGGGCGCCGGTACAGGTGGTGCTTCATAACACATTGTGACGACCCAAAGGTTGGGGTTATGACACGACGGGAAGAAGAGTCTTTAATATGGCGGAAGTCTTGAGGATGAAAAGAAGAAACGGAAACGGCGTGTGTGCTACGGGACGCGTCGAGGCCGCGAGGCTGCACCTTCGGAAGTGAGATGCAAGAGGCAGGGCAGTGGCTAGAGGACCCTGGTAGCCCAAGTACCTGAGGCAGCCTTGACTTAGGATGAATGGTCTAAGGATTGTATTAACTTAGGAAATATTAAATAAATTAAATAAAAATAACTTAATTAGTATAAGTTTATAAAATTTTATTAATTTTATATAAGTTTTATAAATTTAGTAAATCTCTTAAATATTTATATAAATTTACCTAGGTTATAATAAGTTAGTTATCATCTTAGTGACAAGTTACAACTGACGGAAAACAGATGTCCCCACAGACAGCCTGATTTGCTCCTGCCCAGTTGTGCTACACCACTTCATTCATTCACAGTAATCGTCTAGATGCATATTATTCCTCAGTCTTAAAAAGCGTTTTCCCCTGATTTTAAGATGCTCTGGTATATTGATACTAACTCATTTTGCTACGTTCTGTGTAGTGATTATTATCTCTCCTCAGCCACAATTCTCAACCACAAATAAAACTTATCTCACATTATGCTGATACCCGTCTCAGGCCAATCAAACGCCTCAATGTGAAACACTGCGCAATTCATGGAAGCTTGTGCCAAGCATGCCGATCCAATGAGATGTTGACCCAGTAACCCTTCTGCTTTTCTTGACGCAACGACGTTGGCAGCAGGTGTGTTGTTTGTGCTTTGTAACTACCCACTGTTTCTGATCAACAGCAATGTGCTAGTCTTGTGGGCAGCAAGAATTATAAACAGATACAGAAGGTCCCTACCCTCTCCACAGGCATTATTTCTTGCATCTGGTCACTGATGTCGTTTGTAAGATAGTGCGGTTCGACCTGCCAAAAGCCCTGACACCCGAATCACGACGCGACGAGAAACATGAATAATCTCAGGCATTTGGCTCATCAGTCTACTAAATTCATCATAAATTGTTCCAAGATAGTCAAAGCATCCTCATCACTTACCTTGGTTTAGGATTCAAGGCCTAAGCTTGTGAGCTCTCAGAGCCTGACACATAGCGCGAATTGACCTTCATGAGCTCTTATTGGCGGACGTCGCAGTGAGTTAAGTCCCTGGAGCCGCAAAGTACCCGAGACGCTAGAGGATCCAACGTCCTCGGCCGCTTTAACAACTATGCCATGGCGACAAACTCTGAAACCGCTGACAGCTGGAGTCAAACAATAACCCTGACGCTCATATCGACATCGCAGGTCACTTACGATGATCTGGAGCTCGACATGTCCTGCACGGTCCAGATGCCTTGCGCAATAGCCTCAGTAGACGACGGTGTGTCGCCGATTCATAGTTCATACGAGATAGGTGAGCAGTGCAGTGAACTCTCTGTCAACGGTGAAACTGAAATTTAACTTGCTCAGATCTAGTACTTTCATTGGCACCGAGTACGCCGATCAAGCTCTATCGTGTAACCCTTCGCGCTCTACAGGAAGAAGTGCCAACTGAGGGTCCAGATCCTTGGGCGGACGCGATCATCGATAGAGGGAGCGATAGAGGCTCCAGTCCAATGAGCGAGGGCGAAGATTTAATTGACAGCGTTACAAGTTCTTTTACGATATGGTCTGGGTCGGTATCGTGTGCCTCTGGCCGAACAACTCTATCGAACAGTTCCTGGTCACAGGCCCAGGCGACGATACATGGCAACGCAACCTCAGTGACTTCGGGCGCTAACGTCAAGGTCTCTTGTTTCGGTGATATCAAGGGTAAGTTCACAAGAAACCATATGAAGCTCTCTCAATGTTGACGCACCTGCGACACCCTAGGTAGAGATGACAGCTACATGCTCCTTCACACCCAAGCCCTCAATATGTCGCCTATCAAGATCGAAAACCGAAGCAACGGCGAAATCCTCGATGTTCGTTTTGAGATCGAAGATACCGAGGATGAAACAGAGGCTTTTGATCCGCGCATTACGGCCGTACTACAGACTGACAACAATGGAGAAGGACTTCATACCGGCGACCCGATAGCCGCTCGTCAACTCAACTTCGAATTAGTTATATGGGCAATGCCAGAAAGATTCATTTCACTAGGTGGCACCGAGCCCGTTAAGATAGTAAGAACGTTTAAAGTCTTACGTCCTCCTCAGGCCGGTACTCCATCGTGAGAACTGCCACAACACGGAGCCGTTGCCAACGGGAACCACATCTCATCATTCTTTACCATTCACTGGTCACATCATCGGGTTTCTTACACTCTGTAACTACAGTCTTCATTCTTGGGTCTCAAAAATACCTAATATGCGCCCTACATGCCCCGTTCTCAATCGCATTGCTCTCTAGACCACCGCCAGGCTTGTCAGGAATCAACTTGGTAGTATCACTATCGAGGCCTTGACTCTTTTGACCCGCCGTCTCATCTTCCGATCCAGCTCAAACATCTAACCCAAAGAAAGGTCTGAAAGTCAACATTCTCGAGCAGCGAGTATGGGCATCTTGGAACATCATCCGGCAGCTGGCGCAAACAAAATTGGATTAACTTTTGGTTGGTGTCTAATTCCCGAAGTACCTGCAATAGCTTTGTGGCTTGTCTCGTTCCACCATTACCTTCGTGACCTACTGCTTCTTGGTGGTTCAATATTTGCCATTCGATGAGAACATATCCATTGCCATGCGCTGCAAAAGACAAATCTACATCCATGCCGAAACTGAATATCCCCTGCTGCAAGAAGAATGTCCAAAACTCCCTCCATCTCTATCTCCATCTCAAGTCGAAGTCAAGTAAGTCTTGCCGGTAAGGTAATAGATTAGTGACAATTAGAAGTGGCAATTTCAATTGTGGTCAGCATGTGTTCACTATATCTGATTTCTATGACAGCGGCTTTTACATGCCATTCAAGACGAAAGTAGGCTCTGCTTTAGCATCGGATTAACTCTTGCGATGCGAAGACCTTCATTCCAAAGCTGTAAGATTTCGGTTCCTCTGTCCTTGGCGAGGACCCCCACCGGAGCTTCCATTGGGCACAGCTGACTGGGAGTCTCCCAAGATTCACGAGCGAAACCTGAGCAGACATCACATGCAGCTGTCAGAACTCATGCTCACTTAGGCTGTTATCTTGGTGTATTGCGAGCGGCGGAGAGAAGCCTTTCATGCATTCAAAAGAGATATCGATACCCCCAGGTTTAGCTAGGATCCAGACAGTCACCCGTTCGCTGAAGTTGACAAAATCCATCCCGCAGCTGGCTTCAGGAACACTTACTCCTTGCAAGCAGTTCTGTTAGTCAATGGTTAACGATTACATCATGTCACTAAGATGTATCAAATAAAGATGTTAGAAACTCCCAATTAACTTGAGCACTTAAAAGGCAATTTATATATACGCTTTCACTATGACATTTGCAGAAGACGTTAGAAACGCTCATACGAGGACGCTCGAGCTTGAGCAGTTTTCGCAGAACTTTTGTCAGGTATTCTGTCCAACAGTAGCGCTTCAGTCAGGGCACTTCTTGCAAGCATCACAGGGTTCACAGGTGTCTGTGGTATGTTGACCCACAGTCAATCAACCTTAGAGTGAGGGTCACTGACCTGGCTAGTAGTTGTCGCAAGAGCAGGCTTCTTGACCTGAGGAGTAGTGAAACTATGGGGCACTTATCGCAAGACCCACCGTATCCATCGGCTCAACGGACAAACTATTTCTCCATAGCGAACAGCTCCACTTCATTTCCATTCACCGACAGCATCCACAATCAACTGTTCATTCACGCTCGCTCCATCACGCACGCATGTTCAACCCAGCAGCGTCGCAATGTTTTCTTCTCCCATCATTCAACTCTCTCCAACTACGCCCTGCCAACTCGCCGCGTCCAAGGAGAGGCGGTAAATCGCACTACAGACCGTCATAAAATTCCGACTTGTACCCTTCAAACGAGTGCGTTTCGCGCCTCCTTTGCTGGAACAACCGGGGTCTGTAGAAGGGATCTCTGGTCTCGCAGCGCGCTGGAGATTAGAGATTGCCTGTGCAGCGAAGCTCACCCTCTTCTGGTCGCGCGCGTTTTGGCACGGCTTGGTGCGAAGCTTACGCAGGCAAGTTCCATCACGTTGTAAAACTAACTAGTTGCAGGAATGTCGACTTCACCATGCCTTGACGTCCATTTTACTGCCCGCGCTGTCATCGAGTGGCAGTCTGATCACGGGGTAAGGCTCCGCGTCAGTTCTCAGCCCTATTGAATTTCCAATAACACATTTGGCAGTCAGATCGCACGACTCGTATTCTGGCCAAACCCGATCCCAAAGTCAGCTCTATTACGTTGACAGCTCGATTCGATTCGAAAGGTTCTCTCTTCGACATACACATTCCCCTCAAGCTCAAAGGCCTTGACAACACATCCGATGTAACACTTCGAGCCTGTGCTTCCTCCGTTATCTCTCTCGATGTCGTTAAAAATCCGACCGTCTCTAGTGAGGTGGAGCAAGAGTTCAAGTCCCCAGCTCTTGGCCTGCGTTTCCAACTGAACCGCCATCTTGACATCCTTGTCCCTACTCCTGCTCTCGAGCCAATATGCCCAGCAGGTCGAGCACGGTCAGGTGTTGTGCTCGATGCCATTCGCGAGTTTTCTCGAGCAACCGCTTTCACCGTCTATATCGAGGCGCGCAATGCATCTCCTAAACTCCAGTCAGTCAGCGACGCAGTCAGCCAGGGTTTTTTCAAGACAGCTTCCAGCAGCCGCTTTCAACTGGCTAGCATGTATGCCGGTCTTGGAGCAAAGATTGTCCAGCTTGGTGCAGATGAAACGCTTGCACCACCGTCATACGAAGAAACCGAACCCCCGCCCCCGCCCCCGCCCCCGATCGACCACAAGCCTGACAGAAAGCGTCCGCGACAAGATACTGAGACCGAACGTGCTGAAGAAATTGCCCTGATTTGGGCTGAGCTCCAGATGCTCAAGCAAGCAAAAGCCACAGACTGGAAGCGCATTGCATTCTTGGAGAAGGAAAACCAGGAACTACGGGAAACCGTAGCCAAGCTCCAAGAACAATACAAAGCCTTCGACAAGTCGCAACAAGATATACACCATAGCTTTGGAGCCCTCGAGACAGCGGTCGAGAAGAATACACAAGAATTCGAGGAGAGCGTTGGCAATGAACTGGCAGAGCTGCGTGAGGATATAAGTCAATTAGATCATCAACTTTCTTTTATTCAAGAGGGACAAGTTAGCGATGAGTCTGTTGCCAAGATAAAAGACGCTGTACTGCTCGATATCACCTCGCGATTGTCAGGGGATTGAGCCCAGTCGCCAAGAACCTATGTGACAGGTTACCACGAGACCATCTTGAAGGACTCCCTCGTGGCATGGATTAAGAAACCAATATGCTTCAGGCTTGGCTTTGTCATTGGACCCGAACGCTACTACTAGCTATTCCCGTGTGGCTTTGCGGGCTCTACAGAAGAATTGCCTCTTGCAGGCATCGGCTGTATCAGTCATGTCCCAGGGCAACGATCCAAACGACAGCTCCATGACGGGCTTACGCATAAGTGGTATGTCCCCCGTGGACAACTCAACCATCAGAAGTTGGTCTGGGTCCCCATCAAGCGTCTCGGACAAGAAAACTCTGGCCAGTGGATTGTGGTCGCACACTCAGCCTGGGACGGCTGACAACACAACCTCCGTCACGGCAGCAAGCTCATCATCACTTGGTGCTAATGTCGGATTCTCCAGGGCTGAGCCCGCCGGTGGTGAGTCAAGACAAGTCCCCTCTGCCTCCTTTCCCAGACTGAACTTTCACAGGAGCATAAGCTACACCCCGAGACGACCGACGTAGTTAGTACCTGTCAAGGTCAACAACTGAAGCAATGATCAGGCCTTGGGTGTGCAATTCCAGATAAATAATACCAACGATACATTGGACACGTTCAAACCGTACATAACTAGTGTTTGACAGACTGGTGACGACCAACAGGGACAGCGCAGTACGGACACCAATGTCTCAAGTGCTCCAGAGCTCACTTTCGAGCTTGATCTTAGCGCAATTCCAAACAGTGTCATTGATGTCTCGTATGGTACGGCTCAGGCGGCCAAGATGGCCAGGACGTTTCAACACCCTGTACCGCCTCTTCCAGTTTCTGCTATTTAATCCCATCACGAAGTCGGCTGCGGTATCGGAGTCACACTCGTAGGATTTAGGACGTTACGTACATGACCCATGGTTACGGAACTGCTACGTCATCTATCTCCAGGCCATGATGCATGTTTAGTCTGGGGCTCCAGATGGGTCCTGATGTAATGGAGCCTCATTTTATGGAGATGCAGGAAATCATCGACGATCCGATGGGGATTTTCTAAACAGGATTTAATTGCGGGGATAATCTCCAATTGATCAGCGGGCATGGAGGTATTAACTCGAGTGTAGACGTGGTTAACACGTGGATGAATAGACCACAACACCGGAGGGATTTAACTTGAAGATGAAGATGATCATGAAAGTTCATTAAAATATATAGTTATCAAGGAAATCCGTGACGCCTTGTCCAATCCCAGCCCAATCCTGCATCTATGCGCCATGCTTTTAGTGTAACACAACCAATGCCGGGAATCTCTATATGCTACATGCTATCTCTAAAAATGAAATGCTCATCTAGTCGTCGCGCGACTTGCTGTAAGAGCCGGTACCACCAAGACCGTTCAGGTCGACATCAAGACCACCGACGCGGGTGGGGCGGGGTGAGTGCTCAATGCTGCGTACGGGCATCTTCTCCTCCTGGGAGGCCTGCACGGGCGCATCGGTCTGCTGCTCAAGACCCATAGAGGCGAGGAACTTGATAGCATCAGCCTTCTCCTGCTCCTTGCGGGCAGCACTCCATTGGAGTTCAGTGGAGGCGATGTCGAGGACGCGGGGAAGAGCCTCAAGAGCCTTGTGGGAGTCGAGGAATGAGAGACGGGTACGGCGGGCGATGATGTCGGGGATGGTGCAGGCGGCTTCGGAGCGAATGCCGTGAGAGACCTCAGCCTCGATGAAGGGAAGAGAGGAGACAAGACGGGTGTTAAGGGAGGGAGAGATGGAGAGAAGAGTCCAGGCGCGATCACCGTAGTTGTGAGCGAGATGATCAGCAATGTCAGCGTCGATGTTGTAGACCTCCATCAATTGAGAGGCGAGAGATGTGGAGTATCCGTGGGCGCCGATGAGAGGAACGTTGCGCGTGCAGCAAACGCCACGGGTGGTGAAGCCGGAAGCGCCGGCGCCGCTGATGTCGGGAAGAGCCACGGCTTGGGGCTTGAGGTCGAAGAGCTTGATGGCCTCGTTGACGGTGTCCTCGGCCATTTCACGGTAGGTGGTCCACTTGCCACCAGCGCAGGTCAGGAGACCGGAGGGGGAGGTGGTGATGAGATGGCTTCGGACGAGGGACTCGGTGTTCTTGGCGTTGGGGTTCTTGACGAGAGGTCGGATGCCTGTAAATTGTTAGAAGTGTTCGGGGTCAGGTCAATTGAGATGATGCGACTTACCAGACCAGGCAGCGAGAACATCCTTGCGCGACAGAACAGATTCGGGTGTCAGAAGCTTGCTGACTTCCTTGAGGATAAAGTCAACATCCTGCTGTTGAGCAACAGGCGCAGCCTCAACTTCGCATGGGTTGTCGGTGGTACCAGCGAGAGTGTATCCCTGCCAGGGGAGAACGAAGATGACACGACCATCTGAGGTGGCAGCGTCGAGAAGGCCAAGACCGTTGGGGCAGATCTCCTTGGGAAGCATGATGTGCACACCTGAAGCGGGAGCGACAATGGGCTTGCGAGAGGGGTCATCCATTTGGTGAATGGCATCGGTGAAGGGACCGGTTGCGTTGACGACACCCTTGGCGCGGACCTTGAAAGGCTGAGCGCCAGCGGCATCACCGTTCTTGGAAGCGAGGACATCGCGCACTTGAGCGCCCATGATCTTGCCATTCGCATCCTTCTCAAGGCCAGTTACCTCAACGTGGTTGAGAACAGTAGCGCCGTAGTGAGAAGCAGTCAGAGCGAGAGCGACGTTCATTCGAGAGTCATTGTGCTGGCCATCGTAGTACACCAGCGCGCCAACCATGTTCTCCCGTCGCAAGAGAGGGAATGCCTCAAGGGCCTTGTTCTTGCTCATGTAGTATGAGCTCTCAAGACCTTGCGATCCAGCGAGAAGATCGTAGGCCTTGGTACCGGCCCAGAAGTAGGGCGCCTCCCACCATTTTTGGAGGGGTAGTAGAATTGGCAATGAGCTTGACAAGTGAGGCGCAATGTTGAGGAATGTCTTGCGCTCACGAAGAGCTTCCATGACAAGCTGCAATTGACCATAGTCAAGGTTCCAAACAGCCTTTTCTAGATATCGCACACCACCGTGAACGAGCTTTGTGCTCTTTGAGCTTGTGCCAGAAGAGAAATCATCGCGCTCCACAAGAGCGACTTTGAGGCCACGGGTGATGGCGTCAACAGCGATACCAGTTCCTGTAGCGCCGCCTCCGATGATGAGAAGATCGTATTCTGTGTCTTCGCCGCTGCGACGCAGCTCGGCGAGTTGTGATGCGCGGGTCTTTGTGGCGTTGAATGTAGGGGGAACAATGCGGTTCTTCTCATCACGCTTGAGCGGGACGAGGGGCTTGTCGACGACGTGTGTCTTGTTGCGGGAGGCGTAGTATGCTCCTCCGAGGGTTACTGTTGTTGTGGCTGCTGCTGCGAGGAGCAGAGGGCGCTTGAGCGACCGTAATCTTTGCTGCATCTTGTGTGTATGTGTGTGGTGTTGGGTGTTTGGGGGTGTTGGTGCGCCGGGAGCGACTGTTTCCGCGCAAAGCTTTTTTTCGGTGTAAAAGCTTGGGGGAGGGAGATTGGAGAAAAGATGGAGAGTCTGGGTCTGGGGAACAAAGATCAGATAGAATAAAAAAAGAGAGTTAGGCTTTGGGGTTTATAAGAAGTAAATCGAAGCGCGATGATCATGGAGAATGGAGAGAGAGTTTCCATAAATTAGCGGAGTTGGAAATGGGTCTGCGAAAGTGATTCTGATATCATGGATTGCTTAGGTTTTAACAAGTTTTTATGAGGGCGCCGGGACTGGCACATGAGAAGCAAAGCGAAAGTTTGGGGGTTCAGACCCAGAATTAGGCTATGCAATGCATCATCTGTCTCTGTTTGATTCCAAGAATGCCCGAATTACTCAAAGCATCTGACCCGCAAGCGAGATGCAAAACGGTGCAATAAACGTCGCGAGCTGGGTCATATGGCTCAAAGAGGAATTCCGGGAGGTCCTGAGCCTCAGGGTCATTAATGCATGTCGGGGCGAAAACACCGAGAAGCTGACGTCGACATGGAGACTTTACCCCTGGTCTTATGCAGCTCGGTATGCAGACCCCGAAGCTAAAGCCCGAACGCGACCGAGAATGGAATAGCCAATACCTGGATTAATAATGAGCCGCGCCGACGTGCGGAGAGTTACATGTGCTGCCCCCACTGTCGGGGAGGGGAAGCCCGAGGTTCTAGACTTTGGGGTGAGAGTCAAAAGGTTCAAGAGGTCATGAGTTTTCTGGTTAAACGATGCGGGAAATACTATGCCATTTGCTTGAATTGCATGTCTTCTCTGTATGTGTTGTTCTTTGTCCGGCTTGACTGACAAATTGTTCCACTAATCAGAAGGCGAAAGACAGTCATACCGTGATTTGACTGGTGGATGTTGTGTCGTGATGGCTTGAGGGCTGAAAGACATACAACTGACAACATGTCCAGCTCGCACACTATTGCAAACATACGATTGTATGCAACTTCTGTACTTATGAGTGCTAGAAATTGACGATGCATTTTTGAGCTCATTTCAAGGTTCACAGTGCTGTTGTGCCGACACAGATGGATCGAGAAGTTGAGAGTGCTGAAGGTCTAGGGTTGGTGGCTGACCGTTAGCGGCGACAGTCATTGGTGAGTGCCTCGTTCGAGCCATCAGCAACACAACCAACACGGCGCCCGCGGGCTGCACAGAGATTTGACCTCTGATCAAGATATGCAAATCTCGGTCAAAGGTAGGAACTCATTACTATATGCCTTCATGAAGTTGATTCGAGTTTTTTACCATCTTTGTTCGAGGTCTTACGCTTCTTATACCATCTTCCCCAGGTACCTTGCTCAAATCTATGGCATTGACGCGATACCAATCCATCACAGACACCCCTTCTTCGACAAAGAAGATTGCTTTTGCTATCACGGAATGCTGACAGCGTATAAATTTAGACAAACACGATTGCATTCTGTTATTGTCGTTTACCGATCACGGTCATTTGAGAACGTTGAGTAATAGCATGAGCTTATTATCTACGCTATCAACGAGTCACTCAACACCACCGCCGCAAACAAGCAACAAAAAAAGATGAACACGAACGCCATTCTCGTATGCTAGGCTCGTTGCTCCTCGAGAGAAGAATCTGCCATTTTAGCGCCACTGTTTAGGCCATGTCTCTGCATCTCACGACGCGAATTTCAACCATCGTCTACGGTCTCGCACACTTCGCCCTCACCACGAAAGCACTCAGATTTTCAAGGATCGAGCGCGCCTATACGGGAGAGGAAGCACTGTAAGTGTTGGACCACGTCGAGCGTCGAGGGCTCAAGAGACGTGGGAGACCCATGCCTGGTGTGTTGATCGGACTGGGTCCTGTATAGATAAAGACATCATACAGAAGGCCACCGAAAGCACATCCCATGAAGGGCGCCACCATGGGGATCTGGATTTCACCGTCAGTTGATATTGACAGTCGAGGTATTGTTGTTGGACTCACCCAGAAGTAGTACCCGCCTGCAGACCAAACCTCACTTCCATACCCGATCATGTACGAAACCAGACGAGGTCCAAAATCACGAGCCAAGTTGATGGCATAACCAGTCTCCCAACCAAAGCAAGCACCAATTCCAAAGATCAAGAAGAACAAGCCAAGTGGCATCAAAGGACCAGCACCGATGTTAGCGCTATCAGCCATAGCGAAAATGACAAACTGCAAAATCGTGCTGGCGATGAATTCAGAGAAGAACATGCCAGTGCGTGTCATGAATTCCGCGGGATATGTGCAGAAGACACCAGCGGTTGCATTCTCGCCAATCACTGTTCGAATTCCTGGACCGCCTTCATAAGCATCAAAGGCAGACTTGTAGTTGCCATACACGACGGCAGCAGCACACATGGCTCCAAGGACTTGGGCGACGGCATACACAGGGAACTTTCTCCAGGGATGACCTCTGAATATACAGTTGGCGAGAGTGACGGCTGGGTTCAAGTGACCACCTGATTTACCGCCAACGTATACTCCAAGCATGACACCGAGACTGATTCATGTCAGTATGGGCTCAATTGGCCGCGGCAATAACGACTTACCCCCATCCCCACGAGATACTCTGGTAATCACCCTTGGTTCCTCGACTGAGAACAACCTGAGCAACGACACCGTCACCAAAGAGAAGAAGAATGAAAGTACCAAAGAATTCTGAAAAGGCATCTTGGCAGTACTCTCTCACTCGACTCCAAGCATACTGCTCAGGCGGGGGAGGAATAGTGGGCGGTTCACTCGGAGCCTCACTGTACTTTTCATTCTGGCTCATCTCGACTTTAGTGGGGATAGAAGATTTGTGCACAGAAGATTCAGAGATGGAGTCGTTCATGGTAGGGATAGGCATCCTAGAGTGAGCCTGTGAAGATGATCTTGAGACAGAAAGAGGAGAAGTTTGGCGGATGCAAGAGAGACAGGTTACACTGAGAGGATTGGCGTCATAAAGCATCTCTGGGGATCACGTTACAATTTATGGTCAGCAAACGAACGAAGCCTGGGTGTCTTTTGCCCCTCATCTCATCCCAAGAGAGGATCCTCTTTCTTGCTCTCGGCCTCGGTATTTGCAAACACCACCCTTTACATGCAAAGCATACCGAAGCCCGCGAGACTCCATGGTTATCAGAAATCACCAACGAGTGGGCTTTGCAAGCATGCCGATCCGCCACTGCGTTAGGAAAGAGGAACGGACACGGGGAGACACAGCGACTACACCCGATGAATCGAACCATGGTGCGGGCGATACGAAAGCTTGGACGGCGGCGGTGCAGAGTGCCAACGAAATGCCGCTCGGCGGCACACACCGAGAGAGAAGAAAAGAGACGGGCGTTCAGACGTGGATATCACCACCGAAGTATCTGCTCTGATCAGGTTGCTTACACCGAAGGCCAGGTGGGATGGAGGGGGGCACGTTCGAGACTTGTGTTCGCATATTTACTCCACTGTCCCAGCCAAACCCCGGATCGTCGTGCGAAAAGAGAAAAGGATTTGCACATCCGCTTGACCGAGGTTGGCTTGGCTAGGAATTAAGGTATGGTCAAGGTGTATTAATCCAGACCCGCAGATATGCGCCCAGTCGAGCTTCTGGAACATGACTGCGGGGAAACGTAACATGACGACCCCTCTCTTTTCCTCAGATGTACACCGGTAGGTGTTGGTTCTGGGGTTTCGCTTGCTAGATCCCCGATGGTTGTCTTGTGACATGGGCCTGTATTTCGGTATCAACAAGCCGAGGCTTAGCTTACAAGCTACATCAGGAAAGTGACGTTGGTTTTTGTGTATTACAAGGGTGTGCGTGAGACGAAAAGGCCAATTTGCCAATGCTGTGAAGGATTTCGATACCCCGCAGATTATCCAAGGGTGGTGGAAAATGCTTCCCCGAGATGCCTTTACATCTGAAATCTCGGTGTTTGTTGCGATCAGTGAGCCCGAGATGGGAGATACTTAAACATCCCAGAGAATTGCCAATCTGATACGCTTTTGATCCTGCAGTCCCCAATCAATTTGCTGTTGTTGTCGTCCCTTCTTTTTGCTCCTCCAAGTCACTGTTGCATTCGCGCTCCCCGGATCTGACACCTTTCCCCGCAATTTCACTGCATCCCCATCTCTCACTATGCCTATGCTCAACGGAAAACCGAATCCTACCTTTATTGGTGCCATTGATCAGGGTACGACAAGTTCTCGCTTCCTGATCTTTGACACCAGTGGCGAGGTTGTAGCTACTCATCAGCTTGAATTCAAGCAATACTATCCTCATCCTGGGTAAGTTGGTCCACTATGTGATACGTGAATGATTGTTGATGTTTGGTTTAGATGGCATGAGCATGATCCTGAAGAGCTCATCAGCTCGGTTGAGCAGTGCATTGATGGCGCTGTAGAAGCCTTTGAAGGTCAAGGTCACTCTCGTGAGCAGATCAAGGCCGTTGGCATCACAAACCAGCGTGAGACTACTGTTGTCTGGGACAAGACCACCGGCAATGCTCTGCACAACGCCATCGTTTGGACAGACACACGATCAAAAGATCTTGTTCGTCGTCTGAAGCGTCGTCTTGGCGCGAGCGAGTTGATTTCGAGATGCGGAATTCCTCTCTCCACATATCCCTCCGTTAGCAAACTTCTCTGGCTTCTTGAAAATATTCCCGAAGTCAAAGATGCTTATGAGCGTGGTGTTCTGGCTTTCGGAACGGTAGACACTTGGCTTACGTACAAGCTCAACGGCGCAACGGACCGAGATGTCTACGTTTCTGATCCGTCAAATGCGTCGAGAACCATGTTTATGAATCTCGAGTCTTTGCAGTATGACGAGGATATTCTAGACTGGTTCAGAATCGATGACAAGAAGCTTACGCTGCCAAGAATCGTGCGGTCGTCTGATAGCAAGGCGTACGGCACACTTGCTAAGACCTCGCTCAAAGGCGTCAAGATCACTGGATGTTTGGGCGACCAGTCTGCAGCTCTTGTTGGACAGAAGGGATTCACCCCCGGTCTCGCCAAGAACACATATGGCACAGGCTGCTTTCTGCTCTACAACGTTGGTTCCAAGCCCGTGATCTCAACACACGGACTTCTCACAACGGTGGCCTTTGACTTTGGCGAGGGCAACACCATGTACGCCCTCGAAGGCAGCATCGCCGTCGCGGGCTCAAGCGTCAAGTTTCTCGTTGACAACTTTGGCTTCATCGAGTCGTCAGCCAAGCTCAGCGCACTCGCCGAGACGGTGGAAGATAATGGTATGTCTGTCTCATCATCATATGCCGAGTCCGCTGACCCATGTAGCGGGATCAAAGCCCGCGCGGAGAGAATCGTGGCCAGATTCCCGACGGAGCTTATCCACCATCCAGAAGATCCTGACAGCCCCGACTTTGAAGTAGATACAATCTACTCGAGGATTTTAGACTCGATGGAGAAGGACAGCGGACATGCGCTGACCGAGCTGGCCGTCGACGGTGGCATGTGCAACTCGGATCTCATCATGCAGGTACGTAAAGGAATTCTCTGCAAACCCTTGCTTTTCTTGATCTCGTGGCAGTGGCTTAGACGTTGCTAACACTTTTTTCTCAGACCCAGTCTGACCTTATTGGGATCCCTGTCAACAGACCCGGCATGCGTGAGACAACTGCGCTAGGTGCAGCTATCGCGGCCGGCTTCGCCGTCGGCATATGGAAGAGCTTTGATGAATTGAAGGAGGTGAATACCCAGGGTCGTACCATCTTTAAACCGCAGATCGCCGAGGAAGAAGCGACAAAGCGGTTTAGTCGTTGGACCAAAGCCGTCGAGATGTCCAAGGGATGGGCCAACGAGTAGTTGATTTGCTTTTTGTTTGTTAGCTCTTTAGTTACATTAGCTTGATTAGGTCTGATCTGTACTAGTATGTTTTACATGGATGGTCTGAAATACTGCTGCCTGATGGAACACCATATGCGCCAACCTGTACGAAGAAGGTAACCAAATAAGCCCGACGTACAGTAGCGTCTACCACTCCCACGAGGAAATAAATATGGAACTTGGCTTGTTCTGGAACAACCACTAGACTCTTTGATGATCGTACCATAAGCGGCTCCGCACTTTTATTGTTATTTCCGGGGGAGGGGGGATCTGTAGACCATCTCGAGGTGTGGCATCCATCACAGGGTGCAGTTTGCTAAAGAGTCAAGGATCGGAATGTTTGTCGTCAAACCCCCGAGTGATCCGGTGCCATTGGAAGAAAACATATTTCCCTCATTTGCCGGTGTTTGTGGCCCGAACATGCACATGTCACATGCGTAACGGCAATGCAAGGTTAACCATAGATAGAAGGTCTTTGTTGAAACCGTGACATGGATAGAGGTCCTTGTCAACCAACAGCAGCACGTAAGGTACTTGGCTTTTGGCTAGACAGGGATATCGCCTGCAACGTTCGGGCCTCTTGTCCACATGCATTTCTACTGGACCGTGACTACTGTTTTACAGTGTCGTAGTTCCATTGCATTGGCACTTGAATTGAATGGTTACACTTGATGCAGCGATATTGTCTTGGTGTTCGGTGCTTTTTGCTTATTACTGGATGGATTTAGCGCTTCTGCTTGGCCATTGACTTCACTAGACCCAGTATTAGTCAACTAAACCATTCTCCACTCCGTCACACCTCCAGATTTTCTCTTCCCCTTCCCGCGGCTCGGCCTTACTCCGTCGCATCTCATAATACCCAACAACACGTTCTCACCTCCACTAAAAAACGATAACAGACCGTGCAAGGTTTCTGCTTATTCCTTTCCCCAGTAGTTTGTTTCCCCAGACTGCGGAGAGAGAGAGAGAGATCGACATGCCATCCACGTCAATGAGCGGACCCTCAATCGCTGAGGAAGAGGCAAATTCGACTCTGAGCAACGACGATGGGTCCAGCGGCGACGAGTCAAGAATGACCAGCGCCGGGCCCAATAAGAAGCGGAGGAGGGAGAAGCATCAAAAGATTTCGTATGTACGCTCCGTAATGCTGTGAGAATTTGTGTCTAAATGTGGTGATAGGTGTGAGATGTGCAAGGCGCGTAAGGTGAAATGCGATCGGGCTGAGCCTGCGTGCTCGTGGTGCGCGAGACATAATAGAGCTTGTGTTTACCTTGAGAGGCAAAAACCAGGTGCTGGGCGCAATGGATTTAGCATTGAGCTTGAGGCAAAGGTCAACAGGATTGATGCGCTGCTTCAAGCGTTGGGGAGGCGAGTGGAGGAGCATATCGTTCAAGATCACTCCTCAGTCGGCTCCCCGGGTGTATCGCCATCAATTACCAATGGATATGGGCCGGTGCAAGTGGATGGGAGACCTACGCCGAATACAAGTCTCCCAAGACAGTCGTCCTTCTCGCAGGCGAGATCGCCAGGCATCACAAGTCCATGGCAGCCGGTAAACAACCAGAACAATATCCAATCGCCAATGCAGGCTCAGCAAGGCGCCAGTGCACCGACACCCAGTCAATCAAGCACTGCGCCAAATCCAACTGGCGTAAGGCGAGATCCACCGTTTCAGTCGTACACGATTGATCTACCGCCGCACGACATCATCTACAGCTTGGTAGATCTCTACTTCAAGCACTGCAACACGTGGTGTCCTATCCTTGAGCGGAAGACCATATTCGCGACCTTCTTTGGCTCAACTTCGATGGAGGAAGCGGATAGGATATTACTCTACGCGATTGTGGCTACTACGTTGCGCTTCCTCAAAGATCCGAGGTTATCACCGGAGATGAGTTCATATTATCACAAGGTAGCGAAGCACACAGTCCAGTTGTACGCCATGGAGCATACCACCATACCTGCGATGAGAGCTCTTGTCATCATTACTCTCGACGAGCTGGGAACCTCCAATGGGCCAAGAGGTTGGAATCTTCTGTCTCTACTAGCGCAGAACGTCAGGCAGCTGGGTCTGAGCGAGGAAAGCAGCGTCTTTCTATCCGCGGATGCTTCCGAGGTTACACGTACCGCTTCATCTCACAGAGTCACTGCTGGAAAACCTGAATCTTGGATCGAAGACGAGGGACGAAGGCGATTGTACTGGATGATCTATGTACTAGATCGATACGCAACAATCGCAACACCAATCTTTGGCTTCATCCTCAACGACACAAAGATAAACCGCTTCCTCCCCTGCTCATATGATCTCTTCTCAAAAAACGTCCCAGTTGAAACTCGCTCTTTGAGTCCCTACAACGAAAAACAATCACCAATAATGACATATCTTGTCAACAAACCCGAAAACCTCGGCAGTTTCGCCTACCATTGTGAGATTCTTGTTATTGTGAGCAGAATCCACGAGTTTCTCAAAACACCCGTGGATGTCACTTCATCAAGCGACATGGCTGAATGGCGCAACACATATCGCAATCTGGACAGGACGCTGGATGGTTGGCTGCAGAGTTTACCGAGCGAATATAGCAAGATATCGGCTCTTTGCCATTCTGACCCTGCGAGTCGCGTGGCGAATTGGTTCATGCTGCATAGCGCGTATGTCACGGCTGCTGTGAGACTGCACTCTTCAGCGGCGTATCCAACAGTTCGTTCTCACATTTTCGTTCCTTCGCATTACGCCATGCAGAGATGTTTATCTGCTGTGCAGAGTTTGGGGGATATTACCAAAGATGTTCTTGAAGCTGATGGCCTGAACCTGCTTGGCCCCTCATTTGCCTTCTCGCTTTGGGTTGCGGCGAGATTGCTGCTTGTTCATGCTGCGACGGTTGGATGTCCTGTGGACTCGCAGATTGACTTCTTCATCGATACGTTGCGTGATGTTGGGCAACACTGGGAGGTTGCGAATAATTACTCCAAGATTCTTCATCGTGTTGTTCAGAGGGCTCGACAGGGCGATATGAACTTTTCAGCTATGCGAAGGTAAATTCAAACATTTACTGCATGTGACATCTCAACTAACGATCATAGGAGTGCATATGACCTAGTTACCCTTACATCAACAGCCCGACACTCCGGCCTTGAACCGACATCAACACAAGCTACGTCTCTCAGCGAACTTGACAGCATCGACGTCTTTGAGTTCTTCAACTGCCCCCGAGTGTCAGCAACTTCGAATAGCCAGTCACAGTTGCAGTTACAGCCGATGCGGGAACCAACCAGAAACAACGGAGTGCCCGATCCGGAGGCTGATTGGTTGGCCTTTGGATCTCCATTCAATCAGGTGTAGGGGGGAGTTCGCTTCGTTTCGTTCAATTCAGACCATTTGAGTGCCTCGCGGCGCGTGCAGCCTTGTCTTTAAAGCGGCATCTTGCTTTGAAATATTACACATATGTTGTCTAGTCGGAAATGAGAGTCTGAAGTTCTGTAAATAGCCGAGCATAATGATCTGCGTCACTTGAGTCAAACATGATCCGGACTGGGATCCCCAGCAACATGATCTGCAACGATGGAACAGTCTGTTAACTTCACCCTATCCGTGCATTTTCTGCTCGCTTCAGCCCATCGTCGATCCCATAACTCAATCGGATTGTGACGGGGGCCTCAGGTCAACCTCAAAGTCAATCCAGCCCCAAACTCAAACTCAGCCTCCCATGCCAAGCACAACTACATTCCAACGCGCGAATCTTGACGAATATTGTTTCAGGTCATAACATGTAATCATTCATCGTATCAAAATCGTTTCCGGCATACAACTCATCGCAATCGCAGGTGCCGAGACATAAATACAAACGCCCAAACTCAGAACTCCAGAATCATAAACCTAACTATCCCAAATAGCACCATAAGCTGGAACACCACGCGTTTCCAAACCATAAACCACCTTTTTCGTAATCTTCTCATTCGCAATAATGATAACTGCTTCAGCTTTGAAGCCCTTTACCAGATTGTAGCCCATCTTTACCAAGTCAGGTCTCCCGAGCTTCTTAGTATCGTGGATGACCGCGTTGGGAATGCGCTCGCTGATAGTCTGGCAGATTTCTTCCCCAAAGGTTTCTTCGGGGTTCTTGGTTGACCAGATGAGTTGTGTTGGACATGTTGGGTTTTGAATGTGTCCGAGAACAGGACCGATCCCGGAGCCTGTTGCGATCAAGACGACGCGGTTGAAGAGGGTTGCGATGCGCATGACGCCGCAGGTTGGGACACCGCGTGTCCAGATGTGAGAGGGGCCGTTTTGGATGGTGGACTTTGTCCAGTCGCCGGCGTTGGAGACGACAAGGGAGTAGCCCTTTGATCGACCGTTGATGGCTTCGGAAGCGGGGATGGTGGCGAAGGAATGCCACTCCTTGAGAGGTTTGTGAGACAGACGGGTGAAGGAACCGTTGACGGGAACAGTGTAGTCAAAGTGAAGTCTGATAGCGTGGTCTGAGAGTTTCTCAGCTTCAACTGGGACTTTGCGGAGGAAGCACCAGGAAGAAGCAACGCTGGCTGTCGCTACAGCAAGGAGCCAGAAAGCAGGGGACTTGACGCAGGATTCTCCAAGTGTAGTACCAGAAGGTGTGTTGTCGTGGGCTGAAAGCACGGTTTGTCCCCAGAAGAGAGCGAGCATAGTCCATCCAGCAAAGCGGTGAGTTCTCTCGAAGAGATCGTGATACCGCTTGCGGACTGAAGGCCAAGCCATTCCGATCATACCAACGAACATGGCAGATAGGATCCAAGAGATGACTTGAGAAGCGATAGATAAGCTGCCCCAGTTGGCACAGCTTCCGAATGAGCAAGCTATGTCGGCGATATTGGTTGCCAGAAGCCATGCCCCTGCGCTGACAGCCGCACCGGAGTGAACTCCGCCGAGATGGTAGATCTTTGCGCATCGGGTCCTGATAGCAAGAGGCCAGGTCTTGGGGACGCTGCAGGTGATAGTGTATAGGGCGTTGATGACGAACTCTTGACGAACAAGGACAGCTGTGGCTAGGTTGATGGCTGTGATGATACCCATCCACTCTCTGGTGATACCAGTCAGGAGGAGAGCGATAGCAGCACCGATGTTAAAGAGTCCAACAAGGGAAAATAGCCGGCGGTAAACAATGAGCAACCTATGCCGCAGTCCCCTCGCATGCTTAGGCATATCCTTCTCAGGAAGAGCCTTCTCAAGATCATACTGATGCTCATTAATAAGCGTTGTATCACTCGCATCAGAGAAAGAACTAAGCTGCGTAGCACTCGACGCATTCGAATCCATACGCGCATGTAGAACAGCAGGCTGGGGTTTCCCAACCTCCACCAACTCTCTCATTCTCAAGGATCGCTTGTCGATCTTTCCGTTTGCAGTCATAGGCAGACTTTCCAGTTGGTGGTAGTGTGTTGGCATGGCGTAGTAAGGCTGGAGGGTCTTGAGATGGGCTTCGACAACGGCGATAGGGCAGTGGCTGGGGGTGATGAAGGCGTGGATTTCATTGTTGATGAGGATAGCGGTGGTGGATTGGACAGAGGGACAGGATTTTATGCAAGCTGTTATGCCGTCGAGCTCGACGCGGAAACCTTTGACTTTGACTTGGTCGTCTATCCGGCCGAGGATGTGGAGGGTGCCGTTGGGGTTCCATTGGCAGAGATCACCGGTGTTGTACATATTTGATCTGAGTTTGAGGTCAGAATCTCTATAAAAGATCTCATGTCTTGAAAACTTACCCGTCTTGAGTGAATGGGTCAGGTCTGAACCTCTCAGCTGTCTTGTCTGGCAAGTCGACATAACCACGAGCTACGCCTGCACCACCAGCCCAAACATTACCGACTTCTCCAACAGGTACTGGTACAAGAAACTCATCTAGGATATAAACATTGTTTCCTGGTGTTGGTCTACCGATGGAGAGAGGTTGACCTGCTTGGTGCTGGTGCATGGTGTTGACGATGGTGGTCTCTGTTGGGCCATAGCAGTTGAAGTATGAGACACGAGACGCCCATAGGTCAGCGAGTCTAGAGAGGTCAGTCGAGGTTGACAAAGGGAGTGAAAGGAGGGCACTGACTGTTGAGAGCTAGGCTCTCCTGCCGTGGCAACGGTCTTAAGCCTTGGGAAGTCCTGAGGGTTCTGCTTTGAAAGAATACTTGGGGTGCAGATAAGGACGTCAATCTACCAAAGTTAGGAACAAGACCCATACTGAAAATAACCTGAACTCGCCTCTTTTAGGGCTTTTGACCAGTCAGATCCCCGCAGAACTAAGGTTCCTCCATTTGATAGACAACCAAGAGTCTCCCAAGCAGCTTTCAGCATTGTTAGCTTACTTCTTCCCCAAGAGGACTTCAAGACTTACCCATATCAAAGCTGACGTTCAACACTTGGCCAACACATGTTCCTGGACCAATACCCAGGTTGCCTGGTGCTTGGCATAACAGGTTTGTCACATTATTGTGAGTAACATCGACACCTTTTGGTGTACCTGTTGTGCCTGGTACTTATTAATCTTATGAGAATTAGTGTAAGGTACATTGACATACCTGATGTATATATCACATAGCAGCCATCCTCAGGCTTACTCACTGGAGCAAAGCCTTCGACACTTTGCTTGTTGATGTCTTCATCCTCAATGATGACAACATTTGTCACATCTGTGTTTGAGATACGGTGTGCCGTAGCCTTTGAAGACAAAGCTATCCTTCCTCCGGTCTGTTGTAACACAAACCGTAAGGTCTCATCTGCCACTACGCCTCCATCAAGAGGAACATACTGAGCTCCACAAGACAAGATAGAAAGTATACCAACCAACATACCAACACCACGCTTGACAACAAGCGGCACACGATGTCCCGGCATAACGCCCAGACTTCGTAACCGTTGCGCCAGCCGGATGCTTCGCTCAGCCAGCTCGCCATAGCTTATCTCAACAGCAGGCTCGGCAGATAGATCTCGTGCCGCAGTTGCCGAAGGCTGTGTGGTTGCATAGTGGAAGAACGCCTCTGTGACAGTTGAGAAGCTAGGCCGACTGCATGTACCTCGTGTAAACGATATTGGCACGGCAGCTCCCCGTGGGGAGGAGATGTCAAGCACAGATGATACCATGCTAAGATCTGAGGCGTGTGCAAGATAAAATGAGGATCGTCGTACAATTCCAAATAGACAGAAACTCAAATAGATTGAGTAGGAGTCAGGTCGGGGATGGCGGGAGATTGTGCATCAAAGATTTGAAATTAAGGAGTTGCATAAGAAACATCTCTCCACACACAAAAAGAAGGTCTGTTCTTAAATAAAGCCAAAGCCCTTCTCCCGCTTTTTCCTAGTCCTACCCAGCCTTCTCGTCATGCTTGGCAGGATAGACCCAACAACAGCAACCTTTTGATCGTCAACCAGTCAGCTGCCCTTTCAAGTTGCACCTCGGAGGAGTACGCCCCCCAGCCGCCCCCAAAATGCGTCTTTTTTCCTCTATCGAGATACAAGAAGGATCCGCCTTGAAACTCCGGAGTCGACCTAATACGGTAAATTTTGTTGGTAAACAAGAAACCATCTGCCAAGCTAAGGCATGTAGTTCCAGATAGCGTCGAAAAGAGGGACAACTCAACAGGTATACCGCATGACAGATGGGGCAAGATTTCGTTTGCTTTGGTCCGTTGGTCCCAGTTAGGTAAGTAAGTATGTACCTGAACTCATCGAGGTCTTTGACCGAAAGGAACAACGAGGCGTGTGATGTGGTCTGCGTGCGTATCCCTGTAGGTACAGCGTACGTACCGTAGGCCCGCAGGCCCGCATATAGAGAGGGATCTGCCATGGTCATGGTTCCGTGGCTGCGGATACAAGGGTTGACCAAGACATCTCTAGCACGCGGGTTCTGCGGGAGCTGCAGGATCTGAGTTCGGCATCTGCGAAATCTCACATGAGCCGAGATGATATGAGGTGGAGTTGGCTGTAAGCTGTGCCGCTTTCGAATGAGGTTATCCAAGATAAGCCTAAATGACAGATAGCTTACTCATCACCTATATCGTATAAAATATAAAGAAAAACAAGTATTTGACCGTTTTGAACAGGTTTTCCAAAGACTCACCGAATCTATCAGTCAAATCTTACTCAACAAAGATCATCGGGTCTAAGAGCTAAGCATGCGAACGGCTCGACACTTGGACCAAGCCAACGGAATGACAGACACCAAGATCGACATGAAAGACAGCAAACCACGAGATTTTCACCAATACTTCCCGACGTGGAATTAGTCCCCAACCACCGCCCTTTCAAAATGCCTCAGCCAACACCAAAAATATGCAGTGTCTCACTCTCTGCAGTGCAGGCTGCAGCTGCTCATTGCCTTTTTGCTGGGTTGGTCCCAGCCGTGTCTCAGTTGAATCAAAGACACTTTTGGTCCCCACTATCGATTGAGTGATCGACGCGGCTAAGGTCGCGTTATTGACGTACCCGAACTATTTGATCCAACGCAACCCGACAAGACAAGCAGCAGAGTCAATCTTGCCAAGTGCAGTGTTTTCAGCTACACTTTTTTTCTCTTACGATTCTGTCATCGATATCGATCTGATCATGGATGAGCAATTGGTCCTTGCGTCCACGCCTGCAGACGGCGTACGCGTCCTCGCGTTAAACAGACCCTCCAAGCGAAACGCCCTCTCGCAGGAGCTCATTACCGTGTTTCTGGAACAGCTGAACACGGCGTCCAGGGACGATGGCGTGCGAGTCATTGTCATCACCGGCAGCTCTTCTTTCTTCTGCGGTACTGTACCCTGGCCTACCCATGCCCATGCCCATGCCACATGAGAGAATCCACAGGCCACAGGGGTATATTCCCCGGTACTTGTCACGCTCTAGTGGCAGGGCTAAGCTGAACTGGAACTGACGTACCAATAATTTAGCGGGAGCTGATATCGGGGAGATCTCACGGCTCGATGCGGAAGACGCGCGGGGCTGCCGCTATCTGGCGGACCTTTGCTCGGGGATGCAGGCCGTGCGCAAGCCTTTGATAGCTGCTGTTGAGGGAATGGCGGTGAGTTTAGTTTTTAGTTTTTTACCCGAGGTGTTGGTTGAGGTTAGACTGACGATGATTTTGCTGGGGATTGACAGCTCGGAGGGGGCTTTGCAGCGCAGCCCCCAGATCAAATCCAATCAAACAAATTGCCAAACAAATCAATCAAATATGCCAAAATTTTATTTCAATCAAACAAATACAAAATCCTCGATTTGAAATAACATTTGATATATTTGATACACAATATGCCATCCAGCGTCCATGCTGCCAGACCGTTGACCGCGCTTTCACAGCTTACCCGGAACCTGGCTGGTGAGCGACCCCAGCCAATCAAAGTCATCCATCAAGCCTTCCATTAGTGAGCTACCCCAGTACCACGGTCAGGCTGGTGGGGGAGAAAGTAGCTCCTTAACTTTTACGTCCCGTCCTCGCGACATCAAGTCGCGTCGGTGCTAGTTTGTTTACCTTTCAACGCGTACCATTCCTCCCACGAGTCGACGCCTAACCCGATGGAATCCGACGACATCATGCTTCCTTCGCCTCCACCCTCTGCCTTTTCTTTTCTTCGACCACCGAGGAATTTGGCGAGTCAATTCGAGCTGACGACGCAGTCGGCATTGCCAGACCACCCTACTGTTGCAGATCTTCCGCGAGCAGTGTGGAGGAACAAACGATATGTTTTGGAAGAGTCCTTGTCCCGGAAGGGCTCGAAGGGCCGGAAGAGCTGGATCAAGCGCCATGGATTTTTTCTTGTTGAGATCGACACTAACGACAGTCCTTTGAGTCCTTACTGGGCCTGTCGTTTGTGTGACGCGAAGGGTCAGCCTGAGTTCTTCGCCGCTGCTGCTACGAGTTCGGCAGCGGACCATCTCCGCAAGTATGTGAATGTGAATGTGACGTCGCGAGCTTGAGCACTATTGACCAACGCCAGGTCTCACAGGATTTTCGAGAGCAGTCAAGCAGCTGATCCAGATCTGTCAACCGATGAATCTGAACGGCCTAAGCGACGACGCTTGCAGTACAGCGCCGTGCCGCGTGCTAGAGTCAAGATGATCCGAGAACTGAGCCTGGGACTTCTGATCAACACCAATGTTCCTTTTTCCTTCTTCAGCGATACATTCTTTCAGCAGCTCGCTTGGCAGCTTGACCCTCACCTAGCTGACCAGATACCATGGAGCCGGCAATCGATGGGCCGTTTGCTGGATGACACGTACAAGTCTAAGAAAGATGAGATCAAGCAGGAGCTCTCAGATGCCCTTACTAAAATCCATCTGGGGTTCGACCTGTGGACATCGCCTAATCGGCATGCTGTTATGGCAGTCACAGCTCATTTTCTTGACCGCCAGGGCAAGCACCAGTCGCGCCTATTGGCACTCCGTCGCCAGCTAGGGTGTCATAGCGGAGAAAGTCTTGCGGTGACGCTCGGGCAAGTTGTGCGAGAATGGAAGATAGAGGACCGAGTCGGAACCGTGATCTCGGACAACGCATCTTCAAACGACAGCTGTCTCGTGAACTTTTACGGAGATCTCGACGCAGAGATGAGTCTGGCGGACGTTCGGGCCAGACGTATGCGCTGCTATGGGCATATCCTGAACCTGGTTGCTCGCGCCTTTCTCTACGGCGAAGATTTCGAGTCTTTCGAGGCCGAATCGCAGGTATTTGATCTTCTCGGCCGGCGCGAGGATGACCTACGACACTGGAGAAAGAAAGGGCCGGTGGGAAAGCTCCACAATGTTGTCAAATTCATCAGATCTTCCCCTCAGAGGTGTGAGCTCTTCAAAAGGATCTCACGCGAGAACGACGAAGCACAAGAATACCTCTTGGCGAGTGAGTCGACGGCAGAGCTAGAGGTCGTAATGAATAACGATACGAGATGGAACTCCACTTATCTCATGATCTCTCGAGCGCTCGTCAAGCAGGGAGACATCAGGGCGTTCTTGGTCCACCCAGAAGTGGAGAAATGGCTACCGGAGGCCGACATGCTGAAGGGAGATGACTGGAGACTGTTGGCAGAAATCAAACTTATTCTTGAGCCATTCTATCTACAGACTATGAGAACGCAGGGCTGGGGCAGCGAAGGAGGTAACGGACGGCTCTGGGAAGTGATGACGGGTATGGAGTACTTGCTGGAACACCTAGAGGATCGGAAGCTGTTCCATCATGCCGTTCCAGACGAGGCAGGGGGGCAGGACACCAACTCGCAGGCCGAGCTGGCTCGAGGGCGACCAGACCGTAACCGGCAGCTTCCTGCTCGATTTAGGGATTGCGAGACGGATATCCATCCGCGAAAGTCCAGGCAAGGCCCCTTGTCAGATCGTGGCTCGAGACAATGCGATGATGGATCAGGCAAGCCATCAGGATCATTAGGAATCGATGACATGGGAAAGGATCACCGACACTATTTAAGACTGTCCATCATGACTGCCTGGCAGAAACTAAACGAGTACTACACCAAGCTTGGAGACTCACCGTTGTTCGCTGCATCCATCATCCTCCACCCATCACTCGGCATGAACTATCTGGAGGTGAACTGGGCGTCGGAAGAGCAGCTTGTGTGGGTGAGGGATGCCAAAATTGGACTGTCTGACTACTTGGACCGTTGGTACCACTGCAACCGGCCGGTGGATGAGCAGCAGAAGATGATCATGGACACATCGACATCCTTAAGCGTACCAAGGACGACAACTGAAGTTAGCGTGTTCAAGCAATGGATTAAAAGCAGGACAGCGAAGACCACGGTGATGGGGAGCGAGCTTGAGCGGTATCTGCGGCTAGAGCCGCAAGAGACTGAGGATCCAATCGAGTGGTGGATGGCTCACCAGGGACAATTCCCGATGATCAGCCAATTGGCTCTCGATATACTCGCGATACCGGCGATGGCGACTGATTGCGAGAGGTCGTTCAGCCTAGCCAAGCTAACGCTGACGACGCAGAGGCTTTCGATGACGACGGAAACGCTGGAGAAGTTACAATGCCTTAAGAACTGGGTCAGACATGGTGCGGTGAAGCTAGGGGCGACAATAGGTGGGGGGGAGGAGGTCCAATGGGAGATTGGAGATGTTAGCATGGAAGCATAGAGAGTCAGATTTGAAATATTTGAAATATTTGAATAAATATTTCAAACAACAAATCCAGTCTTGAGAGTTATCAAATATCTCAAATATGACCCCGGATTTGATTTGTTTGATTTGAGGGCAGCGCTGGGGCTTTGAGCTTGCTCTCATGGTGAGTTGAGCTTTTTCCTTTCCGTGGACGGAACCCGTGGGTTACTGACGTCTCACAGTGTGACCTGATCTTTTCCGCGGACGGAAGCCACTTCGGTCTTCCAGAAGTGAAGATTGGTCTCATCCCTGGCGCTGGTGGTACACAGCGTCTGACCAACGCCGTAGGAAAGTACAAGGTATTTCCCTCCCCCCAAACCTCGTGTTTCCTTATGCTGACATGCGTTATATAGGCCATGCAGATGATCCTCCTTGGCCAGCCCATATCAGCGGAGGAGGCCCGGTCCGTGGGTCTTGTCGCGCAGCTGTATGAGAGCGGCAAAGTCCTCGAGCACGTTATGAAGGATCATGCATCGACGCTTGCGGCCCTGAGCCCCACGGCGCTGGGCTTGGCTAAAGAGGCTATTTGTAGATGTAAGTAGTCATCATGTAGTTCGCGCGTCACGTTGACTAAGATGTTCATTATAGCTGATGATTTGGGGGCCGATCATGAGTTTGAGAGGAGTTTGTATTACTTTGCGTTTGGGACGGGAGATAAGCGAGAGGGTGTCAAGGCGTTCTTGGAGAAGAGGAAGCCAGAATGGGGGCCTAGGTAACTGTACGCGTTGGTCCTTCTGTAAAGTGGAAGTATATGCATGACGCGGTGATGATAGTTAACGTTCAAAGTGTATGCTTCTGTTGAGAGATATCATTGGTGCGCGGCATATGCCTGTATTCTCTTGGAAGATCCCGTGCTGCCAAGCTTTGCTGTCAGTTGACGATATTGTCGATCATTGATTATCAATCGTCCAGTCTGGTTGGCCCCAGTCGAATCTCATTGCTCAGCTCTCACATTTTCAGGCTCGGCATTGAGGTTGCCAACCTGCCAATACTTGTGTACATAGTCTGCTGCTCCTGCACTGATTATTCGTTCTTCTTAGATGTCAGGCTTTGGCATTGATACGTTCACTCCTGTCTCAAACCCCCTCATGAATGTCAGGTGACTACATGCTCATGTCAACGTGTACGGATATTATGCGCTACTAAACGCCGCCCCGTCTCGCCTCGGTGGACGACATACGCAAGTCAAGCTCGGAAGCCATTCCACAGATTCTACAGCATTTTTCAAGCCTCATGCAACGGTGGGCCATGACTGCAGAGGAAAGGTGATGCAGTGGCCCAGGGTTGGACCGGATCTGTTGAACAAAACTAGCTGCATGCCAACACATGGTCCGGCACGGCACGTATAATCGAGATGTAAATCCAGTCTCGACCAACAGCCTTGAGAGGTTTCTTTGATTTGCTGTCATGACAAGGATCCTGTCAAAGCGTGCATCAATACCCTGTTGGCACAAACGCTAAACCGTTGTCAACCAACAATAGTTCTCGTGTCCATGTACGGGCTTGATGCCACGATATGAACTGATGAAATGCCCATGGATCAACACAACAAGCTGAGTAACTCACGTAGAATCATTATATTTCCCCATGCAAAGTCGTACGATTTATACTCCAAGCTAAGGTGATCCTCCCGCATCTCATCGCCTTAATCAACGCCACGCCGCGACTAGGTAGCAATAGCTCGTGGTGAGTCCTGGTATAAACTCAATTCGTCATTGGTGGGTGCACTTAAATGCCCAGGGTATCTTGTTCGCGTATGTTGATTGACTCTTTGGACAAGCTTTCGATAGTCTTCAATGTAACATCCATTAATGCAGCCTTGAACCTTAAATAAATGAAAACGACCTCTCTCTGAACCGTGCCTTTACCGATAAGTTGTTGCCGTGGCGGGATGTCACTGCGGATAGAGCGCTTTTAAAATTATTCTGATATTGATACTATGTTTAGATTTGTACCCCAATTCATAGGTGATCGTCAACTATATAAGTGAAGAAAGTAAGAGAGAATCCCTTTCAGGTTTATCTTCCATACTGATCAGCAGAAACCGAGTTCATAAACGTAGTACCAGCCAGCCGGAGAGTATCAGGCTGAGCCACCGATCCATTGGGATTGAAGTAGAAGTGTTCGCCGTAGCCGCCACCATTGTTGAAAACAGGCCACTCGGGAACACCGGAAACTGCAAAGGTTAGTTTGATATCGTACATGTAGTGGACATAAAAAACCTACTTCCGTGTTCGTTGGGGTTGAGCTCGGTGATGAAGCTGATCCACATATGGCTCACAAGCTTGGCAAGGTCGAGAACCTCCTTTGATGCGTTGACAAGAGGGCCTTGACCCTTGCCGTAGCCTTGGCCGAGCAAGTTGTAGAAGACGTAAGCGACCTCGACAAAGTGAGGAGTCCCGATATAGTCGGCTAGAGCCCATGTCAATCAACACAAATCAGCCCAAGTGTATGAGGGATATACTTACGCATGTTGGGGTTGGGGGACTCGAACAGGTACGCATATGAAGTCACGTTATGCTTAGACCAAGCATCAGTTCGTGCACGTCTCCACGACATGAAGAGCTGGTCACCCTGCAGAGCAGCCCATCTCTTATACTGCTTCTTGACAGCAACTCTCCCCTGTAAAAATTCTTTCTTGGCACGCACTGTTAGTGCCGTGTTAGGAGCGGGATTTTCTGCAGGCCACGCGACCACACAAAACTGCGGGGATGCTATCGGCTCCCTAACAGCAGTTTTCAGAGAAGGAATTTTGGAGAGTTCGCCTTCTCTGACAACACCTTTGTCGGATCTAATGGCGGCACCTCAGAACCAGAACGCCTTAGATATCGGAGGACGATGCCCATGGCATCGGTAGCGACATCCTCCCGATCAACGACGCCGATTGCGATGGGTTTTTCTCCTTTGAAGGCAAGCCGCACCGTCGGCCTCTGATTCCTTCCCGAGGTTTTTCCCTGCCGCCGCGACAGTCGACTACGAGCTACAACTTGGTTACTGGAGATTGTGGACTGCGTCGGCAGATGTAGTGATGCGCGAGAGAATTCTGGTCGGTGGAAAAAGTTCGACAATAGATTGCCCCCGAACCCGCTGACGGGTGACGGGCTTGAGAAATACAGCACCTTTTGTGCCATTGGTATGCTGGATGGTGAAGGAAGCGGGGTTTCCCTGTACCTAGCTAGCTCAGCACGTCTTTTGCTCCAGTAGGAGATCTGGCTTCGTTACAGCCACCCAGACGAAAAATATACAAACAAACAAACAAACTGCTTCTTGACAGGATCACTAGACTTGTAGCGGTAACCGGAGGGGATTCCGAGAGCATCGATGTTGGGATACAGAGCCAAGAGTGTGTCAATAGTATCAGCATCAAGTCCAGTTGATCGAAGGCGAGTATCAGCCTCTTCAGTGGAGTCGACACCAGGCATGCCAAAGAAGCTACCCTCATCAGCATTGGTTCCAGCCATGAGAGGCACCTTGGTGAAGTTTCCGTTGGCGAGAAGCTTGGAGGGATAGTCAGGGACAAAGTCATCGTCAACGACAGGGTAGAAGCTGCCCTGGATCTTGGTGCTCGTGGCGTTCAGCTTCTCAAAGGGGACTTGGCGGAGGCAAGCAAGCTTATCGGACTCCTTGTCGCAGCCAACTGCCTTGACGATAGTGTCGTAACGCTGCTGAGGTGCGGTGTAGTTCTTCATATCAGTCCCATCAGCTCCAGATTCGGCGATGATACCACGGAACAGCCCCTCGTCAACGCCTCCGTAAGCCATGGCTTGGTAGCCGACATTGCCTCCACCGGCACTCTCACCGAAGATGGTGACCTTTGAAGGGTCACCGCCAAAGGCAGCGATGTTCTCCTTGACCCAGTGCAGAGCAATGCGCTGGTCCTTCAAGCCGAGGTTAGCAACTCCGGCATCGAGGATGTCCTTGCTGGCCATGAAGCCCCAGAAGGAAAGTCTGTCTGTTGATTGTTAGTAAGAGGTCTAATTGGCATTAGGTGGTCGGCTTACAATCGACGGAGACTCCGATGAAGGGCTTGCCCATCTTGACGGACTCCTCTACCATGAAGCTCATATTATAAACGCCGTTGGCGCTAAAGTCCATGGTCCAACCTCCACCGTGGATAAAGACACCAACTGGGAGTTTCTCCTTCTTGTTGCCCTTGGACATAGCGGGTCTGACGATGTTCAAAGTCAAACAGTCCTCGCTGAAGGTCGCAGGACCCTGATCAGGGCTGTTCTACACAATGTCAGTGAGGCTTCACATGAACATGAGAGAGAAACTCACCCCGTAGCCAACACAAGAGTCAGCATACTTGATGACCTTCTTGACCTTGAAAGTCTCGTTCAAAGGCTGAGGATTCTGAAGACGAAGTTGGCCGACAGGAGGTTGAGCAAAGGGAACACCGAGGAAGAGATCTTGATCTAATCCAGTGACATATTTGCCCTCAAGAGTACCATTCTTAACTCGCACCGAAGGTGCTTGTCGTCCAAGAACGCCTTCAGTGAGAAGGGCGACCGCAGTGACCAGTTTCAAGAGAGAAGGCATGGTGAAAAGAAGGCTTGGCGTGACACTTCTCAAGTCTCAGAACCATCTCGTCAGTGGAACTCGAGATTATTTATTTATTGCCACGGGCTTGGTAAAATCACGGTCTTGGTCTTCCCGTTGACCAAAGCTCCGGTTAGAACGCCCTTGAGCGGAGAATAGAAACGTCATGCGGAACAATTCCCAGAAAATCCATCAAAATCCTCAATGCATCACGTATACTATCAACCAGGATACCACGCTACAACCATGCCATTCCCTATTTCGACCACAATTCCGAATATTCACGTTTGCCGAGGTCAACTGCCGTTCGCCTTTCGCTGAATCGTAGTCGAATGATGCACGCAAGAGTATTCCCCATGGGGAATCGCAAATAAACAACATGCGGGGACCCTTTGGAAATTTGGATGGCAAAACATCGGGAGACTTGAAACCCCGGATATATCGATGGGGAACCACAAACGGGCCGTTAAGGTTCTTGTGATCGGACCGTAATTGGCAGCTCGACCACTAGTGATGGAACCATGGACCTGGAATTGGCCGAGGGGACTTGGCCGATACTACCCTCGTCATGATTATAACCAGTCATGATCGTAAATCCCGTCGGAGTTCACGACTCGTGGGTAAAGTGAATGTCGTCTATTCTGCAGGTCAAGATGGTACAGCCAATAAGTGATGTGTATTTCTCCCCAAATTCTCGCCTGCAATGTAACGCTGGCTGAACTATTCTAAGAGTACTGAACTTCGATGCTGAACTGGTCATTTTTGTCATCAATCAACGTGACCTTGACTCCCCAATCCGAGGCCTCAAACGACTTCTTCCCATTCATCGACAAAGTCCCGTCGTTCAATGGTTCCGCGCCATTGTCATCCCCGCAGCCGTTCGATCCGGGCGTTGCATCCAAGACCTTGATCGAACCCTCCGACGTGGCTAGCGTTGTATCAACGGTGTACAGAAGAACTCCCGGTGCGCAAATATTTCCATCAACGCCTTTCGCAACACGAGCCTCAACAACCAAAGCAGAAGTGTCGCTCTGAGCAACGACTACAGCCTTGACACCGCCCTCAACTTCAACGGGAGTCAACGTATGCTTTGTCGTGCCACGTTCAAGAACGCAGTCAATGGCCTCATCGGCCAACCATCCAAGTCTCCGTTTATTCCAAGCAAAGAAATCAGGTGCTACTCCTCCCACATTTCCCGTGATACTCCATCCTCCAGTGTAGTAGCCAGTCGGCAGGTCCGGCGTACTAGGGTAGTAGTCGGGCAAACATATCGAGTGACCTGTCTCGTGATTGACCGCCTTATAGCCCCACGAGGTGTAGGGATCGGCGCCGAAAGTGACAGCTCTTCTGGAGACGAATTTCCCATTCCGTGTAGAGACGCTGAAGCTGGATCCGAGTGATCGGGTCATCTTGTCATGGTTGCGTGTTGTCGCGATGTAGAGAATGTCCGTCTCGGCTGGTGGTGCTCTCGTGCCGTTGCTTGTATATGCGTCAAGAGCATCTTGGATATAAGATAGATGCTGTTCAGCACTGAAGCCTTCTTCCCATCTATAGGATGCTGCAGATTTAGGCATGCCCTCTGACTCTTGCTATCGGACTGTGTTCAACTGTATTGAGGAGTTGATGGATAGCTTGATTGAGACTTCAGAACAGCCTTGTAGGTAGAAATAGCACAAGCTTCAGGTGGCTTGTAAGGCAATCCAACTGATGTTGGCTCGTTACAGACTTTGATTCATCTCAACACGAATTTCTCTCCAAGCTCAGAGCTGTTGACCATGATACTGTCCTGAGCAAGATACCGGCTGGATGGACTCGGTCGTCAAGGTGGTTTCTGGAACTTCCTGAGTTCATATCTTGGAGAGTACTCCAAGGGCAACAAACACTTTGGCTATATGGTGTCCCTGGATCAGGCAAGACAGTACTCATGAAGAGCATCGTTGAATCCCTGAACAGCCAAAGCGACATCTTTTCCTCTCCAGTAATTTGGAAACCGATATCCTTCTTTGATGACAAGGACCCTGAGAGGAAGACATCGGACTCTTTCATCCGATCAGTTCTTGACCAGATACTAGGTGACTCACGATGTGCTAGTGTCATTAGGTACCTCGATTTCGATCCGAGCAAGATTCCAGGCACAGAGAAGAGTCTTTGGGAATGCTTTCAGACAATAGTCAAGCGATCTCGAGGTATCATATTTCAACTGGTCATCGACGCCATGGATGAAGCTCTTCGACATAATGAAAACCCATCGACTATATTGGATAAACTACGCGATCTTGTCGAAAGCGATGCCAGCGGTCGTGTAAGGATGTTGCTATCCCATCGCGAGCAGTCCCCATATGGGTTTCTACAGCGCACAGATGCTGCTGTGATCAGCATAGACAACGAGAATACCCGAAAGAACGTCGATGAGTTCGTTCAAATGAAAGTTCGCAGTAGCCTCCAGGAATCAAAATTATCGTTATCTATGGCTTCCACCATCGAAGCAAAGATAGTCAAGAAGGCTCAAGGGAACTTCCTCTTTGCGACCTTGGCCTGGAAACAGTTTTCGAATGGTACCGTCCAATGGACTCGGGACAAGATCAAGGCTTCGTTCACCGGGCTTGACAAGACATCCGATGATCTAGTTGACTTTTATTGTCAATTTCTCAGCAATATTTCGAGCCGGTACAGGCAAAAGGCAAAGATTGCTTTTACCATCCTTCGACTCTGGAAAGAAAGTATTTCTCCAACCCAGCTTGCTACCATGGCAGTAAGGGTTGATATGGAGGGGATTGAACAAGATGAAGACCTGGAAGAGCTTAAAGCTCAGGCTGCAGACTTTGAAGAGTATCTGGTTCAAGCATGCGAGTACATGGTCAAGATCGACAATAACTCAGTTCAGTTCGTTCATGTCTCTGTCAAAGACATGCTGTCAATGAGCTTGGACACGCACTCCCCAAGAAATCAATCGATTATCTCTGAGTTAACAGTGTCAAACTCTGAAGGTCAATCAATCATGCTTAATATCTGTTTGAAAACCATGCATTTGGAGCGACGCAGTCCTGAGAGTTGGCTGGAAACGTACGGAGCCATGACCGAAGCCCTCCGTTCTCTCCGCGAAACATTCTCTGGTCTCGTGACAAATCACGAACAACTCACACGAATTGACGAACTAACAAACTCACATGTCGACAGTATGTCCAAGACCTCTTGTCTTGCGTATGCCGTTCGGAATTGGTTCCAGCACTACAAAGAAGCTTCGCCGTCAGTTGAACAAGACGTCAAGATTATAAATTTTCTAAGTACCATGAATGGATGCTTATGCTATCTGCTGTGGTACCAGTTACCGACAAAGGACGATGGTGGTAAATGCCGTACCTTTCCAGGTATCCTGCTGCTCATCTGCCACTGGAGAGTTCTCGGACGATGACTCTTTTCAGAGTTATTGCTTTGGGTGACTTGCCACGCCTTGTCGGCGCTATTCTCCGTCGTGGAGTCAACATAAACTAACTCGCTGGCACCGTCACACCTCTCTCATGGTCTATCATATGCCGAAGAAGAGACTCATTTCAAGCCCTGCTCGAAAGCAATGAGATCGAAGTTGACTATCATGCTTACCGACAACGGGCTTCTATACATCACGCAGCCTCTTGTATCGAAGACACATTTTATATGGAGAGGCTCCTTAAATTTACAAACATCGATGTCAATGCAGTTGGCGATAATGGCACTCCGCTTCACGTTGCGATCTCTTCCAAGAATATTCAGGGGGCTGATAAGTTACTTAACCACCCTCGTGTGAATATATATTTCAAGGCTGATATGGAAGAATCTCCTTATTCTATGGCTTTCAGACACAAGATATGGGAACCATTTCTGTTGAGGATATTGGACATGACTGAAAAGCCAAAGCCCCCTTCTACCGGGCAAGCGTACGGGACTTCACAACTTCTGTGGGCTGGCGTCCATGGTTGGGCAAACATGGAGGAACGAATTCTTCGCGAGGATCATAACCAGGTTTTCCTGGTTGACCAAGAATCTAGAATGAATGCACTTGCGCACTACGCCTACTTTGGGCGCCAGGAAAAGCTGTCGTGGATCATTGACCGTCTTCCAACACATGGACTCTTGCTAAGAGGCGCTTCTGATCGATATGATCTACTCCATCTATGCGCAAGCCAGGACTGGGAGGATATGGTACATCTACTCCAACGGAAATACAAGTTGAAATCCCTCAAGTTTGATCATCAAGGACGGAATATGCTTCACTGGATTATGGAGCATGGTTGGGACTTGGACCGCTTTGATCTCTCGTGTTACAGTGTATCAGATCTCAATTCACAAGACCGAGATGGTCTAACGCCAATGCATATAGCTGCTTCAAACAGAAATATACATGCACTAGAAGTGCTGGTAATATCTGGAGCAGACCCATACCTGAAGGACAAGCGCGGCATGTCGCCAGCTCACCTTGCAGCGCAGGTTGGATGGAGGAAGGGGGTTGAGTATTTGACTGACACGTCCCATAGAGAGCTCGGAAGAACCAGGGACGGGGCCACGCTGCTCCATCTTGTTGCTATATGGTTTGAGGGTTCACTAGTCAGCAAGCTCCTCTGTTCGCGACAAGGTATGACAAACGCCAGAGATAGCAACAGACGAACGCCTCTACACTATGCTAGCATCAATGACAACGCATCTGCAATGATTGCACTCCTTGATGTTGGTGGGGAAATAAACGCAAGGGACGACAATGGTATGACGCCACTGCATGAAGCTATTCGATGCCTTTCGGTCAAAACAGCAAGACTTCTCTTGAAACGTGGTGCAGACTTCAAAGCCATTGATGGTTTTGGGCAAACCTGTCTCCATCTCAGCGTCAGGTACAAGCACAATTATCTTCTCAAAAAGTTCATCAAGATTGGCCTTGCAGCCAACGCCTATGATAAATTCGGGATGAGCCCTCTCCATCGAGCCTGTTCCACTGGAGTCTCTGAGCATGTACAAATGCTTCTCGAGAAGGGCGCCTCGTACAAAGCCCGAAACACCCACCAGAGAAGTCCACTCGATATTGCTGTTCATAGAGAAAATGTCAAAGCCATCGAAGTGCTCATTTCATGGCTTGATCACGCCGCGAAGAGAGGTGACAAGAAACCCAGGAGGAGTCGCACAAGACAGGAGCTTCTTGACCAGGCACTGTTGCTGGCGTACCAGTTTGGTTGTGAAAAAGCAAGCGCCAGACTTCGATCCGCTGGGGCCAAGACTGATAAAAGCACCATAAGTGTTTGTCAAGTATATATGGATGGCCCTTCACCAGAGTCACGTTGACCACTGAAGCCTTACAAATCACAAGCCCGCAGTGCAATAAACAAGGAATTGTAATGCTATGAAAATGACAGGTGCTAGTACCTGAGACTAAAGGGCCACAAACTTTGTACAAAAATTATTTGCCCCTGAACCAGCGCCGCAAAAACTGGCGATAGCTTCAATAGCGTGACAAAAAGGAGTTGAAACAAATCGATAGCGTGGAGGGACCATGGCCCAAACCATCGTTAGTCTAGGGTGGGACAGATAGTCGGACGCTGATTGGCGGCTGGGCGCGCTATTGACAGAACGCGTTTTCAGGTGACAGGGATCAGAATCTGAGGACAAAGACAGGGCTAGTCCAGGGGTTTATCGGGACTTGGCCATCGGATCAGGTTATCGCGACAGTCACTGAAGATGGAGAGCACTGCAGCAGTTATTTTTCTTGAAACTTACAAATGGAGAATTGACAGTGCCGAGATGATAAGGCTCAGAGTACGGAGTATTCCTACAGGAATGACTCCCAGCCATGAGCATCATCGTCAAAGCAAGGGGGCGGAGCCCAGCAGCCATCCAATTAAAACCCGTTTCAAGTGGCGTCTTTAGCTTCAGCTGAGGAATCGTGCTGTAGCAAGGAACCCCCTCTTTTGCAGCTCAAATGAAGATAGAAGTAATCGATAGAGGAGAATGTTTCTCCTATTCAACGACTGAACTGTGAGGCATCAACTGACGATAGCAGTGGACATTTGAGGGGCGTTGTTGAGGCAGAGGGCTGGTTTGGCTCAAATCGTGGCGCCCGACCGTTGAGTCTGATGCTAGCCACGGCAGTTTCGGGAGGAGGAAAACAGAGTTACAGCCCTGCAACATTCAAAGTTTAGATTTGGGTTGTAATTTTCGATGTAGTGGCACATGATCAAGCGCTGAATGGTGATGATGTGAGATTGGGAGTGCTGACGGTGCTAGAAGAATGGCTCTTCAACCCAAAAAGCGCAGTACTTGATGGCAAAAGCTCTCAAAAGAGCAATTCTGGCGATGCGCTTCGAGAAACACGCTGGAAGAGTGACGAGATCTGGTAAGAAATTGCTTGGCGGAAAGGATCCATTAAAGGGACCAACACCAAAAAGTAAGCGTAAGCACCCCCGCATCGCGTGCAACCTACAGTGCCCAGTACAGTATCACCATTAGCAAAGACTCTAATAATAACCTTATGAAGACAATATTCAATCCCATCAATCTGATCCGCGGAATAACAATTCATCAGAAACAAAGCAGCAAGGCTACTTCCCAACTACCGTGGCCTCATGGTCCCCTTTTTTTCTCAGGCGTTGTCACAGATTGATTACAGTGGATCAACGAGGCGTCAAGCCTTGACCAACCGTTATGAAGCGCTATCTGTACTGAGACAAGCACAACAAGATCGCTACGGTAGGGAGAGAAAAAGATACTGTATCTAAAGTAAGAACCCCCTGGTTAAAAAGAGAGTCAGGGGTCTGTCTCTATTCCTTTATTCCCCTCTCTGAGCTGAGCTGTCTGTCACTTTCTTGTTTTACTTTATTTTTTATTTTTCTTGCTTTCTGACATTCGTTTCCTTACATTCTTTATCATCCATCACACAGCAATTAATCGTCCGATCGCCAGAAAATGGCCGTTCCAAGGTCAAACAGAGCCGTGCTCTTGGCCGCCGTCGTTTTCGTCACCATATTTCTCGGTCTTGCGCATTTCCACCTCAACTCTCCCTCCGAGTCAACACCATCCGCAAAGAGCGGAGTGTAAGCCTTTCCATTTCCCCCTCTTTTCGCAGCGATAAACTTTATCTGACAATTTTTCTTTTTAACAGCGACGAGCCCGCGCCTTTTGTTCCCGAGAAAGAAGCCGCCGCTGCTGCCCCGACTTTCGTACCCGGCGAAGATGAAGAGATCGGCGCGACACCCGCTGTTGAGGTCGTAGCTGAGACGCCGAAGCCCGAGGAGCATCATCATGCTGTCACGCCCGATAAGCCTGAGGCTGATCCTGCGGAGGAGCCCAGCGATCCTGAGGAGATTGCTGAGGCTGAGGAGCTTGCAGCGAATGCCTCTCCTACTCCCGCCGCTGCTTCCCCGCCGCTGAGCAGGAGCAAGAGCAGGAGCAGGAGCACGAACATGAGCACGTCCATGAGCATGAAGAAGAGTTCGTCCCCGAAACCGAAGTCGAAGAAACACCTGAAGCTCCCGCCACTCCCGAAGCGCCCACCGGTCCTAACCTCGATGCCTTCACCCCTGAGCAATGGATCAAGCCCGCCGTAAAGGTCAACGACCCCGAATACTACCCCTACGGCCACTGGCCCTCCAAGCTCCCCTCCGACAAGCCCATCTGGACCAAGCCCCTCGGCAGGAAGCTCTGCATCATCGACCTCGAGAGTCGTCGCTTCGATAAGCCCGGCCAGATCTGGTCCGACGAAATGACGTGGAACAAGAGCCGAGAAGTCCACGGCCCATCCGGTGGCACACTGAACCACTGGGTCTACTGTACGTCCTTCGCTTCCCCCGCCCCCAGCGCTCGCTGCGTACTAATGTTTCAATAGCCAAGATCCACGGATACCAGTACTACCACATCAAGATCAACGGCTACCCCGACCGTCGCGATTCATGGAAGAAGCCCTCCGTCCTCTCGCAGGTTCTGAAGAAGCACGACGTCTGTGTCTTCATCGACTCCGACGCTCTCTTCAACCGTCTCGACCTTCCCCTCGAGTGGCTCATGAACTACTGGAGCATTTCTCCCCAGAACAACTCCCTCGCCCTCCCCTACGATCCCGACACCCAGCATAACCGCGACCGACGAGGAAACCTGTTCCTGAACACTGGTTTCATGATCATGCAGAACAAGAACAAGACATACGAGATCTTCAAGGAGTGGGATGACTGTGCCAACGACGGCGGCAAATTTCCCGGCTGCACTGAGTTCCGCAACCGAAAGGGCTGGCAACCAACTGACCAGGGCGGTTTCGGCACATTCATCCGCTACGAGTATCCCGATGAGATTCTCTCCCTGCCTTGTACCGAGGCCAACGGCTTTCCCGAGAGCCGCTCAGGCTGCGACGGAAAATTCATCAAGCACGTCTGGATCGGCAAGGAGGATCGTCTCGTCCAGGCCGTCGGTGCTGTTTTCCCTGGTGTTCTCCTCGAGACTTTCCACAAGCAGTTCCTCAAGGAGTCGGAGAACTTCAAGACTTCCGAGGATGATCTGATCAAGCAAAACGGTATGCCTTGGTAACCGGTTCTTATTTTTTAGTGCTGGAGTTTTGTGCTTTACAGTGTCGATCGGCGTTTCAATTCCCCATGTCTACAGTTTGAAGATCAATACATGGGAGTCGGGTGTATAAATAGAGAATGTAATGGGATATAGATCTACGAGGAAGGGAGAGGTACAGCAAAGCCTGAATATACTTGAAGTTTAACTGTTCATTTGGTCCTCCCGACAGGTCACTACGCTCGGCGCATGTAACACCAGACCTCACCTCGATCCCTCGATAGTTTGCGGAAGTCTTAGATCCTCTTTAGGAGACTTGAGTATGAACAAACCCTAAAGTTTAAGGAGTTTATATCTTCTCATCCTGAACGCCGGTCTTCGCATTAGCCTTTCTGGTCTGTGCCATCTCCCAAAGAGATATCAGGTCTTTGTATTGTTGAGTTTGTTTTGACTCAAAAGGTTGTTGTGAGATTGTGAAAGAGTGGGACTTTTGATGTAAAAAATGAACTTCTGGTAGAACTGAGTTTGGCTCTAAGTAACTGATATTGGGTCTGGCTAGAACATGTAAACGGTAATTCCTGAGCCTGAGGATCAGGAGTAATTCAGCATTGAGGCCTGCGATTCATGAGCTACTCCGTGACAGCGCATTCAGGGATGGCCATTGTCGACTTACAAAATATTCAGGGACAGAAGGTTTAACCTGAATATTCTGCTTAGATATTTTTTATTATTTGTTTTACTTTCCTAAAGTATTTCCCTACTGCTATAATTCTTCTTAAGATAACTTTAATAAAGATCTATAAATAAAATATTTAATTAAAAAAAAATAGTTAAAAATGAGTTAATTTGATTTTAGAAAGTTATATAAAATGTAGATTTTATATGCTTTTATTAACATAGGACCAACTTTCTAAGTTCTATGCAGCAATTATAAGCTCTTGGCAATAGGTTTTGACACCAAATAACATGTGCATATTGCCTTCTGGAAGCTTGAGTTAACTGGGCTTTTTCCGTGTCTTGACTTGGTATGTCTCGTTGAAGCATCATAAGCTCTAACTATCAATCAACAGTGAATAACACTAAGGTCTGCGTGGTGAGTCTAAGCTCTCAGCGACAGATCTCAGCTGAAACAGTGAATAGCACATTTGGACCTTACTGTGAATGGTTTATCCATAGAACAGGGCATCAGTCACTCGAAGTATTCCTCAGTGATGCTCAGAACAACCATTATTGCTGCATTATAAAAGCTCGTCTCGCGACCTCGCATCTTTGACTGGGACAAACTCAACGATTCATTTACACAAAACCTCTTCTTGCTATCAAGAACTGATCAACCACTTCTAGCAATCATGCCCGATTCCATTTCAGGCTATGAAACCCTATGTGGAAGCTGGCTGGAGCAGCCAAATGACATCGTGTCCAGGGAAGGGATCTCACAGTTACGACGGCGTAGAAAGGAAAAAGCGATTTGGGTTTGGACATGCTGCAGTTATCGGACATCACACACTGAATCTTCCATAATCCAATGCACTGGATGCAACAAATCGAGATGCCAATGTTGCGAAGTAGAAGAGAAGAGTGGTCAGAGTACGACACCCAGATCAGTATCAGTGGTGACACCACGGGAGACTCGGTCGACTTATCCAGTCAGAATACAAGGACATAAGATCTGTTACCACGATGGGAGGGAGGGCTTGAGAATGATACTTAAATAAAGTAGCATACTCATTTTCAAGAAATGCCAAATATCTGTTGAGGGGCTAGATTCGCCTTGCTCGAGCGTCTAAACCCCTTCAGTGAGAGAAATTCTGAAGGCGATCTCGCGAAAATTACGTATTAATGATGAAGCTAAGTATTGCACGGTCTGGGTTGAATTTTATACATGTCGTATCATGTCATCGTGTGACACTGCCTGTCGTCTAATATATCGTCTAATGTAACCGTAATGGGAATTATCCATGTTAAACATGTATACCTGTAAAGTTACACGAGTGAAGACTCTACCCTTTTCTGCCTAATATGTTGTGTCGCCTTGATAGTGGCCTAGCTACCTATATAAGAGTTGTGTCCACCCCCGTATTATCACATATCTGGACTTTTGGAGATTCATAATCGAACCTTGTACTACCAACCATTCTCTCATCTTTCCCCCTTCGGAAAATAATTTATGGGTTGGTATTAAGGCGAATCATTTATTAATCATTTACAGTAATAAAATTGCTAAGGAGTTTCTTAGGATCATGATGAGCAACAAAACGACAACAAAGAGACATAGGCACGGCCCCTTAAAAAGAAAAGTGAGAAGTCATGATAAGCTGGCGCAGCTGGTAGACTATATAAGTAACCAGATTCTCGCTAAAAGTGCTGCAGAGTCTGAGGGAGTCAAAGACAATGGGAATCTTCAACAAAGCCCGGAGCTTGCGCAAGGAATGCTTAAGATTTTGAATGATATATACGCTGATCCTGAAAAGATGGGGCGAAAAACTTGGTTGATTGGTTCATAACCAACGGTGGCAAGGAGCCCCGACGTAGGTATCAAGCCGAAGTGGTCAACCATTTCTGTCACTCAAACGAGCTTCAAGAACTACAGTCCAACAGCTCCAATATCTCATCCAGAAAGTCATGTCTTATTGATGATAGAACGAGCAACGGCATAGTTTCGACCAGCAATGGCAACCGGAAGCCTCTGACTTCCCACGGGATGTATATTAGACTCGTGGGAAAGGTAGACCTCTCCTCTTCCCAAATTGAGCATCAGTGGTAATTGAGATATTAGAGATTCCACGAGCCGCCATCTAACGGGGGTTTCAAAAAGCCTAACACAGACCGTAGACTGGTGTAAGAACTTCTAGGAGCTTCTATCGTCTTTCGAAACTTCCATGCTGATATAACTCTAGCTTTATTATGAACCCAGATAGCCATGCATTGGTCAGTGTAATGGCAACGGCTCCTGGGTATCAAAGGAATGCTTTAGTACACTTTTTATACTCATATATTGCTTTTCAGCCTTATATAGGAGTCCTGTCTAAGGTAAGCATGACGCACCATGTAAAATCCTCCGTCAATTTAACTTATTCCATACATAGCCACAAGGTCTCGTCACATATGAGCTCTCATTCCATTTGCCCTTCTACTCATGGAAACTGACCCAACATGAGCCACGAGACATACGGTTCAGACGAGATGGTAGCCCCCTGAGAAAGATTCATAATATGAGCTGTCTTCGATGCAATTCTCCGATAAGCCCCACGATCGACTACCTTTGTCAAGCACAAATTGCAGTATGCATTACGCCAATGGGCGACGGAATTTGGACTGGCTATTGTTTTGTCGATACATACTTTCAATCTGGAGATGAGAGGCAATGCGTTGAAGATTATTGTGACAGAGGCATGCAGGTCGACCCTTTTACCACCGGAAAACACGATGCTGATATGCCGATCTTAAATCCCGATGACTACTTCCTGATCTCTCTTCAACACCAACTAGTTGTTTTCAAGGACGAATGGATGAACACAGCACAAAGATTTAAAGAGAGAGTGGAAACATATGTAATGACTCCAATGCTCCGGATTTCGAACACAACTAATTCTTGCGCAGGTCGATGAGTTTGACTTTGCATTGGCTAGCAAAGAATCCCAACAGCCGTTGGCATGGCTTCGGCATGCAAGACGCAAGTTGACGGAGCTGGTCGTGTGCTTAGAGACAACCATCGACTGTTGGGATAACTTCACTTATCCGGACCATATGCAAACACGCTATGGACGTCAATCAATGGTGTCTATTGAGCAGACTTTCGCGGAGGTGAGGAACTGCTTGAAGGAACTATACCATATTCGCACACTGTGTGATGAGCACGAAAGATCAGTAGACAGTCCACGATGACACGGGACGACACTCACACCGACATAGCTAAATCTCCACAACATCGACGAACAATACCGGATTTCCCGTATGCAGGCCCAAGTTGCTGAAAGTACGCAAGTTCTTAGCTGCTTTCTACTCTATGTGTGTTTCTCACGAAACGATGATCGTGTAGATGTGCTGATTTGCCTTGACAGGTTGTGTCTCCCATTACCCTCGCGGCAGCAATCCTCTCTATGCAGGAGGAAGCAATCCCTGACTTTTTGGGACCTACCAAGCTCTCGTTCTTTTTGTTGACGCCCATGCTGATACTTCTTGTTTCTTTGGTTGCTCGGTTGGTTCAGCATTGGGACAAGGTTCAACTGTACATGTCCCATCCAGGCAATTGGGTTCAAGGTCGCAAAAAAGATGTCAATCTTGGGATCGTCTAGTAGGTTTTGGGGTTTCTGTTTTTCGATATACTTTCTTTCCTCTATAGATCACTTTTCGTAAGTCCATTTGCACCTTGCTCAGCGACTCCTTGCGTTGCGACAGATGGTCGTGTCCAATCAAGCTGCAACTCATTCATCGGCACATCCCACAGAATCTTTTGCTCGTCCTTCACCACGACAAAGCCCGCCTTCTTATAAAGATACAAGGAAGCTTCCTGGGTGTTCGATGTAAAAAGCGTAACTTTGTCGAACTTCTGCTGCTCGATAAAATCCATCGCTGCCGCCATCAAGCGCTTCCCTACTCCAAGCCCACGAGCTCGCTCGTCAACGATGAAGCCACGTATTTGAGCCGTGTTGGGCTGTTGAAGGTGCTCTGCGTCGATCAAGATAGTCCCCACAATCTTTTGAGTGAAGTCGGCGGAATTGTCAGAGGGTGTTGACTGAACTGCTGCGAAGATTTGGTTGCGAGGGTTGGTGAGTCTTTGGATGAGGTCGGCCCAGCTTTTGGCGAGGGAGGTTTCGAACGCAAGACCCCAGGAGTTGTATGGATGGTAGTAGGCTATGTGCATCTCAAGACATCTGGCTAGCAAGCCAGGACGATATCCTGGCTCAATGGTGACGTTTGTCTCGGGGATTGTCATAGTTGTCGCTAGATAGGGCTTGATTAGGGAGTAAGATGGGCGAAATGCTGCTGACACTGTCCATATCTTATCAGTGAGGAATGCAAGGCCGAGGGGTCAATTGACACACGTCACTGGTCATTGCTTACAGGTCTTGGCACGCCTTTATGGTCAATCTTGTCAATTTCATGTCAAAGTGCGGGGTATGAATCGCTTCAATGTCAATTGATGAGCGGTTCCTTTGTGACCAAAGCTCCGATCAGATGGCAACATGTTAATCGCAGCAACCAAGCATTACAATTGAGAGAGGAAAGGACAGAATTATCGCCTGCTGCCCTGCATCGCACTCCTACAAGTTACAAAATCTCGTGATTGTTGAGGGTCGTCTTCAGGGTAAGTGGCGACAGGCTTCACAATCCTCCAGAAAACTCAACTTTCGACAATCTAATGTAACAAATCCGCCAGACAATCTGACCTTCCTAATCCAGGCACAAAACGCAAGGAGTTGAATCCTCTTTCCAGCTTCATGAACAGGCGGGGATGGTCCACAATAACGCAGAGAGTTGAATCCCTCTGTCAGTACACAAAGCTGGGGTGCAGTGCATGACCAGCGATCCCTGCTCAAGGAAGCGCTGGTTTACATACAAGGCCTTGTCACCAGCGAAATTTGGTGAACAGTGGAAGCCTCAAGCTCGACGGCCATGACACACTTTGAGGTGCCAAGCGCTGCTGTTAAATGAAGGAGCATTTTTACAATTAATAGCACAGTAAAATTCAGAAATGGCCAAGTATTATAAGCCAGTTTATATTTAATGGCCCCAAGTGTTATCCAAATGTGTTTATCCTCAACTTGTGTTTCTCCCACTGCGTTGTCTTGCGACCTGATCCAATCTATTACTAACCCGCCGAGCCAGCCTCGGTCCGCTAATATTCATAGTTTTTCCCCGAACGCCAAAACCTTCTTTTCTCAATTTGCCTTTTTCCCCCTCTTTTCCCCCTCACTTCCCCTCCTTCACCCCGCGATAGCCCTCGATTCTCACGATAAAACATTTACACCGTCAATTCAACCAACTCGACCGCGCATTTCAACTCCATGAACCACGCCCAGTATGGACCGTTGCCGCCGCCCGATGCGATGCTGTTGATGAAGGCCTGCTGCTGCCTCGATACGCCTTGACCCCGTTCCAAGCGATCAGCTAGGTCTTTCAACGCCTCCATCTGGCCTGTGATATATCCGATGATGGATGCGTTTTGCGTGGTACCGTGGAGCCGTACTTGGCAATCGAAGATTGCGAGATTGACTTGCTGTATTGGTTGCAATTTGTCGACATGCGGCAGGTCTTTGCTTGTGATTTTGCGACGGCGAAGGAAGGAATGCAAACTCGGGATCTCTTCGATGTCGATGTCATTGATTTGCGTTGGAGGGCCGGTCACGTAGTAATTGACTACCGTGACCGGATAATTGTGGCCCGATTGACCGTTGTTGATGACGATTGCGCAGCGGCGCATCTTGTGATGGAAGTGAGGGTTCTTGGCTTGTTTTGATGTGGCCTTTTGGGGTTGGAGCCTTGGTGGTGATCGCCTTGAGAGGGTGACGATGGAGAGGGCATTCGGCCTGCCAAGGACGGGGGAAACATCTTCTTTATGCTCGTGGATTGAGGCCACTTGTTCAGTTGGATCTTAAGGTTCAAGGCAGCAGCTGTGTGATCTGCTGAGACTTAACATTAAGGTTATTGTGTTTTTGGCGTAGTGTATGACGCCTTATATTGTGTTGTGTTGAAAACAAACACCTTATTTTGTTATCTTGCTTTAATACCTTTGGCTTCACTTTACGCGTTGCTCGATGGGCATTTTGACTTTTAAATATTTAATGGCAACGCTAGAATGCAAATGCCCGCCTAAATTCATCAACTATTTATTTTATCCACCCAAGCTTCTCAAATGATGAGCTTAGTGAGGAGTTTGCCCTGGTTGACACCGCTGAACAGCTTCATCCAAACCTCAGGCTGCTGCTCAATAGGCGCCTCAATAACTGTCTCAGCAGCCTCGAGCTTGATGCGGCCATCGGCAGTGGCGCCAATAAGCTCGCCAAGAATGGCGGGCACCTTGTCCATATAATCGAGCATAATGAAGCCGCGGATGGTTATTCTGCAGGAAATAAGCTCGAACCAGTTCTTGAGAGCCATGGGCTCGTCAGAGTTATATCCGCTGACGGCACCGCAGACAGCGATGTGGCCGTGCTTCTTGACGCGGGTCAGCATGGCGTCGAGGATGTCACCGCCGACGTTGTCGAAGTACACATCGACTTCATCGGGAGTAGCAGCCTTGAGATCCTCCAAGAATGTAGGGCTCTTGTAGTTGAGACACTCGTGGGCACCGATGCTCTTCACCCACTCGCACTTCTCGTCAGAGCCGGTGATACCAATGACTCGCTTAGCGCCAAGGATCTTGGAGGCGATCTGAACAGCCATAGAGCCAGTAGCGCCAGCAGCGGCTGAGATGACAATAGTGTGCTCGGGCTTAGCCTCACCGGCATAGTACAAGCCGGTATACGCGGCAAGACCAGAGGCACCAAACGCACCAAGGAAGTGAGTGGTGGGCAGGCCGTTGGGCAGGGGCGCGAGGGCCTGGGAGTTTTCGGCTTCCAGGATGACATATTCGCTCCAGGTTCCCAGGTGGAAATCCATGCAGAGATCACCGACCTTGAACTTGTCCGACTTGGACTCAACCACCTCAGCGATGATGCCGGATCGCATGGGTGAACCGAGGGGTACTGTAGGCACGTAGAAGCGCTCGGGCGCGACAGTGCTCTGGATAAAGTTCCTTAGACCAGTGTCGTTGGAGAAATACTGGACTTTGGCGAGGATCTGGCCATCCTTCAGCTCAGGCAGTGTGACGGTCTGCAGCTTCCAGGTAGCGTCTGGGCCAGACAGGACAGGCTCCCCTGCAGGCTTGTTGGCGAGGACCCATTGCTTGGTGGTGTATGAGGATGTCATGATGATGTGTGGGAAAGTTCAAAAGAAAAATGTTTTGTTTCGTGGGTATATTTGCTGACGGTTTGGTGGAGATCGTGATATGCTGGTCTGGTTTTACGAAAAAACGTTGCTTTTTAAACCTAGTTCCGTCCAGTCAAATACAGCCAAACCATACTTTATAAGGACGACGCGAGTTTGCCGTGATTAAAAAAGCTACGTTGCCGTGCGGTCTTGGCCTAAACCTTTACGGTGGCGGTCTCCGGGGGGCATGAGGGTTGCATTTCCGACGAAGCGTTCTAGCAGGGAGGACCCTTGAGACCTCCTTTCATGCATGGCAGCGTCCATGCGACGGGGACATTGAGTAAGGACACCGACAACCTGGATTGTGGGCAGCCATAACGTGGTGTGGCAAGGAAAAACGGGGGGTTGCTGTGACAAGGAAGGATGTGATGTGATAGAAGGGTTTACGGTATCATCCAGAAGCACGTCAACGTTTCGATCGATATTTCCGAAACTCAAAATTAATTCCCATATGTGAAAAAGGCGCTTTGCGACCGTTAGACTTGTGCCAAACCATCGACGGGCAGCACGGGAAGCTTATCTTGCAGTCCTGTATTTGTTTCCCCTAGTGTCGAGTCAGTGCGGTTTTTTTCTCTCATTGTGCTCGAGCATCGGCGAACTGCGCTCTTCTTGTGCAAGATCGTCACTCAATCCAGGGGATAAAACATGATCCGTTTGGACAGTGAGCAGATTATTTTCTACAGTAGGCTAACGTTCTCCGAAGGATATTTTCAGGATGCAGGCTAAAATCTCGTTTTGAATTCCATGTGGGTTATTATATATGGGGAACACTGGGATGCATGGAGGCGCTTGACGGCGGATTGTTCACCAAGTGGTCAATGAACGAGACGGGACGGGCCCCAGAAATACTCCGCTGTTTCTAAATTCTTGGCGAGTAATTTCAGTCGACCATTTCTTGAGCCTTTCTCTCTTTATTATCTCGGGAGGGCCGTTTTTTTGCTTTTCTCCGCATTGTCTGTTCTCAAGCCCTCGGATGATCTTAGCCCTATAAGACTTTGTTTTATAATGTGTAGGTCAGCTGGCCAATTCTCTTTGAGACAAGACGGTGAGCTTGTTCTTCAGCCCTGACACTGTGGTTTTTCGCCATGGAAGCACTAGAAACCCGGCACTTTCCCGGCTTTTCATTCGACCCGTTTACGATGTTACGGCTGCGGGAGTCGAGAAAGTGTCTTTGATAGTGGAGTAGTCTATAATCAAAATGTTTCATGCGGCAACTTCGGTTCGTTCGCCTGTTCCTGCACCAATATTCTGGATGCCAAGATGTTATTTTACGTATCGTCTTTTTCTTCCGTTGGGTCGCAAATGAGCCTCTCACGTGAGGCTCGGATATACAACGCCAACCGAAGCATCCAATCCATCCCCCTGAGTGTATCAAGACCCAGCATTGAGGCTCCTCCCCCCCATTGCCGCGCCAAGTCCCGTTCGCCACGGATCCGTCATCCGCGCTGGCTAAAAGGCCCTGTCAAGGATCTCCTTGCCTCGTCACTGCATCTTTCCAAGGCCGTTGCCCCCAAGGATCCCAGGGTTATCCTTCACGCAGCGGAGCCTTTGCACTCGAATAGGCAAAGAGACCACAGCCAAGTGCAGACTCGTATGTCTTGTCTCAGTCATCTGTAACAAACCAGTCTCATTTGGGCCAAGTTTCCGTTAAAGAACCCCCAGCTAATGCAGGTCCTTTTCTCCCAAGCCGTTCGCTTGGAGTAAAGTGATCGACATGACCTGCTTATGGTTCCTGTTTATATAAGGAAGAATGGGTTCCTTTTAGCTCCTCCCTGTATTGTGAATTTCTCTTGTTCGGCGTATTTGTTTCGCTTTGAGTGCTTCCCATCATGTCGGCGGAAGCAGTTGAGGTGATATCGACACCGCAGGTTTACATGCCCATATTGGGTTATGTCAAAGCCGAACTTGTCATCAATTGTTTGATCGTGTTGTTGGTTCTGATCGTCGTCACTCTGCGGGTCATTGGAAGACTTATGGGACCTGGGCTTGGATGGGATGATGGATTCGTTATTTTCGCAACGGTTGGTGACTTATCTCTGGCTGAGGTCGGCCATTACTGACTGTGATGGCAGCCGCTGGGCGTGGCGATGTTGTGTTGTCAAGGACTTTTTGCACCTGTTGGAAATGGTTACGAATTAGCGAAACACCCTGAGCGTGCGTTCCCTCACCCGCAGTCGACTACCGATCATCTGCCTCTACGCTACGCCAGTATCGTTTACTAACTCTTCGATCCAGTCGCCGCGAATATTCCTTTCATCCTTAAGTTGACATTCTGCATGCAAGCCATTTATGTCACCCTTCTCGCCTCCGTCAAAGCGAGCATGTTGGCCTTCTTCATCCGAGTCTTCCCAACAAGCTTCATGCAAAAGTCATCCAAGGCTGCCCTCGTCTTTGTCGGCATGTGGCTCATCGCCTATCTCTGTGCTTGTATCTTCCTGTGCAACCCAGTCTCTGCTCAGTGGACTGCTCAAGGAAAGTGTGGAGCGTACATCCCCATGATTCAGTCCTTGATCGCTACCAACGCTATTGGAGACTTGATCATTATGGCGCTTCCTATGCATAGCGTTTGGAACTTGAAGACACGCCGTGCGGAGAAGATTGGTATCACCTCTTGTTTCGCATTGGGTCTTGCGTAGGTCTCGTCACTCTTGATGTAAGAAGTATATACTGACTCGAACAGTTGTGTTGTCTGTGCTGTCTTCCGACTCATCTACATCTCAACCGTCGATCTCAACAACAATGTTACAGGAACCATGCCCACCACCATCTTCCTCTTCATCCTCGAGCCTAACCTGGCCATCCTCTGCGTCAGCATTCCCATGCTGCGACCTTTCTACGCCAAGTACAAGAAGCGAATGGGGGGGTCTCGATTGGATGAGTACTCTACCGAACGGTCAACAGGATTCAGGGACGCCAGCCGATCAGGTGCCGCCAGCACCCAGCCTGAAATCGCTCGAGACCCAAACTTGTCGACCTGGGAGATGGATGACTACAGGCCGAATGATAAGCTGCAGCACGGTTATGCTGTTGCAGGATTCCCTGATGAGTCAGGGTCGGAGAAGAACCTGACTGTTGGATCTTCTGAGATGAAGAACAACGAGATCAGTGTTGAGACTCGATGGACAGTCACTCACTCTCGAAAGTAGAGTAATAATATCATATTAGTGTATATAGCAGGCAAAAATCTGTATCTGTCTCGAAAATAATATCTTTTCTACCAGTTGGCTCAACGTGAAGCTCCAATCACTCTAAAGGCATCAGGCCACAGCTCTGCTGTGAGAAGTTACCTCTCATTCAGTCGTAAATCAGTTCGCCTCGCGTGAAAGATGTCAAACAGCTTGGATCCTCGACCCGAATAGGTAGGTTCGGAATAGCTTATGATGAGCTAAGCACGCTCTGTGACCAGGTACTTTTCTCGTCCAGGCCAAGGTCTCTTGTCGCCTTGCGCTTCTAGACCTCGTCAGCCGATAATGAATGAAGATCCTAATAGTAGTGACCATTAGTACTGTGGTGATAGTACGATTTCTCCCAAAAGAGGGTCTTGACGATGCTAGCCCCTATCCCCATCGCAGGCTAGGACCATCGTATGCCATGTAACCTCAACGGCAACAAACAACCGAGATAAAACAACCCGTAAACCAAGTTATATTTGCAAGTTTCACAAAGGTGCACAAACTACAAGGCATGAGATGAAGCGGTGAAAAAACGACTGGTGCAATTTCTAGCATAATAACCGACACGCTCCCATCCTAGGATATATAACTCCGTATTATAGACATCAAACATCATACCCACTTGGGGTGGAAAAGAGACCTCGAATCGACCTTTGTTTCAGATCTGCTTCCGCGACGCCCCGAGCTGCATCTAAGCTTAGACAGTATTTATCCTTTGCAATGGAGTGGTATCGCTTTAGGATATCGGTTGATTCCAATTGCTTCTGGTCCATGTACTGGTAATGAGCGGCTAGAGCGTCGCCTTGAATCACAACAGCTGACAGAGAGTGTTAGTGTTAAAGTATAGTGGATTGTTTATGGGAGACTTACGTCGCCTGAGCTTCTTTGGGAGATCGAGAACAATCATGTCCTCGTCACCCCGTCCTTGGGGCCAATTTTCAGGATCCGTGTCCAGGATGTCATCACTATAGATGCACATGAAGTTGATTCGAATTCGATCTTCATACATAGTCCAAGCTTTCTCGAACTTGTACAAGTCTAATTGGTTCTTCTCGATGTTCTCAAATAAAGACATGTGCATTTGAGAAGCGATAGCCCAGTTGCGGTAGCTATCGCCCCAAATGTCGTACTTGAGTTCTGCAGCAGGAGTCTGATCAAGCATCGAATCGTCAGGGACTCGCAGCCATCGATGATGAGGCCAGGAAGGAGGTTCATTCTTGAGTTCCCACTTGTACTTCTTGGGCCCATCCCACGAGGGATGTCGGGAAGGTCTCCAGTAATCAGTGGCGTTTGTGACGCTGAATGGCTCAAAAGCCTCTGGGAAGTATGGATGAATGGCACCCATGCGCATATGAAAGAAGCCAAGAGGGGGGTTGTTGATGATATTGCCAGAGACAACAAAGTCCTTGGGATTTTGGACTTTGCGTGTGACAAGACTGGGGATAGCGTCGTCGTCGATCCAGACCTGCGAGACAAGTGATTAGTGTTTAGCGAACCAAGACAATAATATTGCACGTACGACATCATCGTCAATCTTGACGTAGTACTTTCCACGGTCCAACTTCTTCCAGATGTTCTTGTATGTGTAAGTCCCTGCGATCTCGTCGGAATAGATCTTCTTGTATCGCTCCGGGTTGGAAGCCAGGATCTCTTCGAGATATCGGAGATCCCCTTTTTGCTCAGTGTTGACGACCCAGAGAACTTCGTCGAGCCATCCTCCGTTTTCGACCAGATTACGCTCGATGAAGCACTTCATTATTTCAACTCGGCTTTGTCGACCGTAGAACACCAGTCCACTGACGGTGATGTTATCTGGCTTGACATGTTTTGACTGCTTCGTGACAGAGACAGCATGGTGATGAGGACGATGAAAGTCACCAAAGGCCGGGAAGCTGTAGTAAAAAAAGAGAAAACCGAGAGCATAGATTGCGAAACAGGCCACTATACAGTTACGCCATTGTTTCTTGCTCTCTTGGAACCGACCAAACATCGACATCTTGTCGTCGGGAGAAGACGAGGTGGCCGTCGGGTGACTGCCTGGGTACGATCTAGCCCTTAATACCTGGAGGAATAAGTCAGTACTGTAGGTTTGCCATGTTACAAGTTGAGTCGTGCAACACGACTCGATCTGTTCTGTGTGCAGACTTGACTTACAAGACAAGCGTACAGCGTAACACTGAATGATGCGACTCTGCCAAGGTAGATCCCCAGAGCAGGGGAACAGCTGGATCTTATTTCAAGTGCCCATTATCGCAGGCCAACGAGAGCTGAAGTGGAGAGCAGGGCCTAGATTCCGAGCGGTTTTGTTAGTGTGGAATGATCGAGGCTTGCTTACAGCGGCCTCACCATCCGAAGTTGCCAAGTTCAGTTGGTTCGGCTCCACCAGATCCGAGTTGCCGAATTCGACCTTCGACTAACAAGACCCTGAGTCTATACGCTACAGCCACTACGAGGTAGTAAAAGAGGCTAAAACTGTATTTTACCTGCAAGGCACAAAGGATGCGCCAAAACAAGCGTCGCCCTTATCGCGGGAGTTGTTGGTCTTTCGTCATCCCTTGACATGTCTTACAACAGCTGCTCAAACCACTCAAACATAAACAAAGATGCCAAGATGTGTTAATGCAACGTTCAATAGCACAATATTCATCGTTGAAAAAGACGATTGAACCCTTGATCTTGGCAGCGATTTTCGGTATCGTGCCTGGGACCTGGGCCTGGTCAACGGGGCCCGCGCGTTTGGAATGCAGGGCCAAACTATCAGGTTACGCAAGCAGCAATCAACACGACAATCAACAAAGACAAACGATTCTAGCCCCCCACACAGCGCAAGCCACGATTGGTTCTCTCGTAGTTTCCGGCATCTAAGTTTCCACGCTTTCGTCGTTTCTGACAACAATCAAGCTTTTTGGGGCGTTTCTAGTAGCTGAGAGCGTTTGGTATGCGACGCTACCCCCCGAAGGCTTCTTTGTTAAGAGAATTTTTTGAGGTCCAGACGTTAACCATGCCACTGGATTGTCCGTAGAGCATGCCATGCGAGAGATATCGCATTTCTAGGCTTTCTGGTTCTTCAGCCCTGCTGCTTTGGGTCTGGACATCCCGGGGAACTGGAAGCTGGGGATTTCTTGCTTGATCAGAATTATAGAGCTAAAGCAAATCATATCATGCATTTGTCACACCACCTTCCTTGGCGGCAATTAAGCTCTTTGGCCCTCTGAACAAAGGAGAAATGGGGAACGCGTCAGCGTAGTCTTGTTGGATCTAATGAACTCTACATATCCCCTGCTGTGAAGGGCTGAGCACGATTTCCTCGGTGGAGTTTGCTTCCACTGAGGCGTCTAACATTAGATGCCGTTCAAACGATCTTTTTCATGTGAAACTAATTCAACCTAAAGGCCTTTAAAGAATTACGGGATCTTGCACGTAGGTTATTGCGGAAGCATAGGTGTATGCTTAAACGGTAGACATAACTGGTATTCTTCAGCCTACCCTAAATTACTCAGAAACCACCTGCTATTACATTATAGTAGTTAAAGAGCCTATTTCAAATTGTTGAAATAAATAATAGAGTTGTAGATACCTCGGAGAAGGTTTATAATTGAAATATAGTCTGTTATAAACTGTTCTGAAATAATAAGCTCTTGTCCATTGGTATATTAAATTATCCCATCATATGTAATAGTAACAGGATAAGATATTATTATTAAATTACTGCAATTATATTTCTAGTCAACTAACAAATTCGATACTTTCAAGGAAGATTCAAACTAAGAAAAAAGATAAACAAATTGAAAATTGTGATAAAAATAGTGCCAGATTGGTGAAGTGGCCAAAAGGAAGTATTCGACGTGGGCCTGATTCGAACAGACGCCCCCGAAGGGAATAGATTTCTAGTCTATCGCATTAGACCACTCTGCCACCACGCCTTTTTAGATACTGAGAAGTATTGATATAACGACTATAAGGTACAATTTCGCTCAGCATTAACCCGTCGAAAGGCTGTCGGGATTCATGCCATTTCCTAAATAAGTTGCTAAAACTCTCGCAATTTGTTTCTTTGACTTATCAATACGAAATTCCTTCCTTGTTTCCACGTGCAATCATTCCGTATCACATTCGTCATCAGCAAAGTGGATTCAATCCCCAATAACCACCCTCTGATTCGCCCGCTCGTAACAAACCCATCTCTTCTCCTCCCTCACCAAAACGTAAACTCAAAAGGTTCGCCAAGGATTATAATTAACAACCAAAAAATGCCCTCTCACGAAAATGAATACGAGATAAATACCCATTCCTCTACCGCACACTCTCATGCCGATTTTCCGTGGTACTCCTTGCAGACTCGTATTCAAGATGCCATCGCCCCAGGCAGACTCATAATCGTCGGTGACGTACACGGCCGTCTGCCCGAACTGAAGAAATTAGTGAAAAAAGTCGCGTATAGCAAGCCCAATGGCGACAAAATTATTCTCGTCGGGGACTTGATCAACAAGGGTCCTGATAGTCCGGGTGTTGTCCAGTTGGCGATGGAGCTTGGGGCGAGTGCGATAAGAGGGAATAATGAGGACAGGGTGCTTGCTGCGCATTCTGCTATCAAAAGGGGGGAGGATACGAAGCTTGTTGAGCGGTTGAAGAGGCTGGCGCTTGAAGCGGAAAAGGAGAATGACAAGAAGGATGGCGAACCGGCCCCATCCGAGACGAAGGACGATTTGAAGTCAATATCACCAGAGGACCTCAAACCTTACAGTTCGGAAAGCGACTTTACAACTGCCGCCAATCTTAGCGATGAGCAAATTTCCTGGTTAGCCTCACAACCGCTAGTTCTACGGATCAAACTGCGAAAGGGAGCAACATCACCGCCCTGGAACTCTGGGACCCTGCTTGTCGCGCATGGCGGTCTAGTTCCCTTACTTCCACTGGAAGAACAAGATTCATGGGCTGTCATGAACATGCGAGGACTGGTATATCCAGACCCAGAGGCTACTGTCACCGAACCCATTCGAGCAGGTCTACTCAAGGGAGCCAAGAGTCGGACACGACGCTATGCGGCATATGGCGATGTCAATGATGCTGATATAAAGACCGAGCTATCAAAATGGGCAGATATTGTTAATAACGGCGAAGGCTTCAGTGGTCAGTACAAAGAGGGTGTTATTGGATTTCCTCTTGAACCCCGAGAAGGCGATTGGTGGATTGATGCTTGGAATCGATGGCAGAACTCGATTGGGGATCCTGAGAAGCGAAGTATCGTCGTTTATGGCCATGATGCAAGAGTTGGAATACAAGTTGGCGCAGACTCGCCCGAGGTTGCAAGATACACCTTTGGTCTGGACTCTGGCTGTGTATATGGGAAGAGCTTAACGGCTATGATCATTGATGAGAAGGAGGATGGTAAGGGACTGTCGCATTCGATAGTCCAGGTTGATGCGATCAAGAAGGGTGAAGGAAAAGAAGGAGAGGCGGTCTGATATCCCCAACCAATTCATCAGCTTGTAGAGGAGGATGCGGTGAGGGCTACAGATCATCATCGTTGACTGCTGCTATTGCTATCCAAAATCTCAGACTTCGCTACGTCATACTCTGGCGCGAGTCAACTCATACAAATGTGACATACTATTCGCCTTTAAACTGTTGGTTTTGTACAAGTCCTCGTTTTTACTTACTCATGTGAAACATGTTGAACTTGATCGCTTTCGGTAAGCGTCGTTGCTACCAAAAATGATGCTCCGATTTTGGTCCGACCTAAGCCATTTTCACGCCCTACGCAGAGCGTCACGCGCCATGAGCTACCTGCACTGATTGGATCAATGCTGTGTTATCATTCGCGAATGTCCCCAACTTATACAAGAGCAAAGATGATCACAAAAAGATGTGGAAAGTCGAAGAATAGTTATGATACCGATAGAATCATTGGGTTCTTTTACCGGATCGAGATTTGGTTAACTCGAATGTGCCAGAACTCTTGCGTTGGTATATGCAAGCTTTCCGGCTTGCTGGGCTTCAAGATGCAACATTTGGTCAAGAATGAAATCCCGTGATAGTTCTTAGATAGCTCCGATCACGCTCGATGTTCTGTAGTAAGAACGGATGAAAGTAATGATCCGTGCTCGAGCCTCTTGGCCGCAGCCAGAGACGAGCGAAAGGCGACACTTTGTGAGCTGTAGCATCAATGTTTAAACAACCAGGATCGGATCGCCATCGTTAAATGTAGATCTTTCTCGATATACAGAGTTGAATGGTGCCATTATCTATTCATTTGCAGAGCTCATATAGACTTGTCGTGCTCCATCGCCATCTTTGTTGCGTGATGAGAAGCAACAACTATACCGAAGCTGGGGTACTGCAGATATGGAGCATATCACTGACTGGATATTCGAATAAGCAGCTCTTGAAGAAGCGAAAAGAATTAGCCGGCTTGCAAGTCCAACGTGTTGTTCACTGCCATCGTAAATGGCTTCAGCGCCACCAGCGCTCAGAGCTGCACCCAGTGAGTCAGACCGTCTCCAGAGAAAATAATGAACCAACAGTCCGTAGAAGCAAGCTCATACCGCTAAAGTGACGCATGGCTTTATCTTCCTAGGGGATCTGATGAGATAATCTTATTTATGACTCGTCAGGTATGGAGAAGGTTTGTGCAATGCGCATGAGTAATCAGTTTAATATGGCAAACTATGGAGAAGAAAAGTCGGAGAAATGCCACGATTGCGGCTGAAAAAAGCAGATTATGCCATAGGAGGTAAATCGCCTCTGACTGTTTCGCGATGGAGACGTAGTATCGCATATTCGGTGTCACGAAATTTGGTCAAGGTGGGGGTTAGTGTCACTCCGATTCCGGAAAGTCAACGACGCCTTTTTGTCATCAAGAAGGCGCTCGATGACTGACTTTGCCTGGCCTCAACACCATCGCAAACTACCTAATAACTACAGGCGATTGTCCGCAACTCCATTGCAGGGACATAGGCCGAAGCAATGGGGTCCAGTGCACCGAGACGGCCGCCGTCGGATGACGTTGATGGCGATAGTAAGCAGATTTTCATCTCGGGTTTGAGATCCGCTAATGCGTAACCCGATAGTCTTGACCTTCTCGGAACTCGATTTTGCAAGACTTGGCCTTGCGAATAGGACTATTGATGAGAGAAACACGCCAATTCAGGACCAGGGAGCTCAGCAATCGTATTTTCCGCCTCAGAATGATGAGTTTTCGTTCGGTCATGAGCACCTCGATTTCACGGATGACTTGCTCAACTCCATGATCCCACCAGAACAACAAAGTGAATTCTGGCTTGATCCTGCATTGAGCCTGAATTCGTGGGAAACACCCGCTGCGGCACAGCCACCAACTGGGGGAAACATCTCGCCGTTGGCAACATCGGGTAATCGAGCGGGAACTCCGACAACGACATCCCCATTTGGAGTTCCTGGATTCGGTCAATCGTTCAACGGTTCTCCGATAGCTGAAAATTCCCAACGCGGACTTCCACGGAAACGGAGCCATTATTTTCGTCGTCAGCCTCATCGAACGGGGAGTGATCCGATCTCAATACCTCGCCATAACCATCAACGCGACAGCGCTCTAGATCCTATGCAAAGATGGCAAGAATCGCCCCCGGAAGCTGAAGCGGCGTCACTATCTGCCATTGCCGATGCACTAAAAAAAACACCGTTGAGAACCCGCTCATCCGCTGGGAGCCTAGGTCGAAGCCGTGTCGGGAGTCGCGCAGGGTCAACACATAGTTTAGGAAGTGCGACAAGCTGTTCTTCCGCATCGGTGGGATCACCTCAGTCTGCAACTCGAAAAGGTTCTTTGAAAGGGCGAGTCACCAAGTCAAAACGTTCTTCTACCACTAAAGGCAATGAACCCCAGAACAGACGGTTTCCTTGTACGTTTTGCTGCGACAAGTTCAAGAGTAAGTATGACTGGGCTCGGCACGAAAAGTCCCTTCATCTCGATCTTGCAGGCTGGCGATGTGCTCCTTTCGGAGGAGTAGTGGTATCTCCAGAGACAGGGCGAAACCATTGTGCATATTGCAGCCAACTCGACCCAACACCAGAACATCTCGAAACTCACAACCACGCGGGATGTCAAAATGACGATAAACTTCCTGTCTTCAGTCGAAAGGATCATCTTACCCAGCACCTTCGACTTGTCCACCACGTGAAAACGGTACCGGTTATAGAATCGTGGAAAGTCGAGGGACCGCCTGTGAAATCGAGATGTGGAATTTGCGGTCTTCGAATGGAGGCCTGGAAAGAACGAGTCGAACACCTGGCGAAGCACTTTCGAAAGGGTGATACGATGGCTGATTGGAAGGGCGATCATGACTTTGAACCGCATGTCAAAGCTCGTGTGACGAATGCACTGTCACCTTATATGATTGAGGTCGAAGGGAAATGTCCCGTGCCCTTCTCAGCGACTGATCCAAGCTGTCGAGACCATCTTCTTCAGATTCGAGAGAACGTTGGACGAACGACGGATTTTACCGATGGGGGTTTGAGTAATTTGGACGCGGTAGAGGAAACCGTAGCGCGACCGCAACACTCAATGACACAGGATAGCAGCTCCATGGCCTTCCCGGAGTTTCTGGTTCATCATCTTGGGAGATATGCGCAGCGACAGATGAGCCTCGGTGTTATTCCGACCGATGAGATGTTTCAGACTGAAGCCAGGAGAATCGTTTACGATACCGCGGATCCATGGGATCAGACGTTGGCGGATAACAAAGACTGGCTTTCGTGTTTTAAAGAACATCATGTTAATGGTTCTCCAGGTAACTGAGGGGTTCTGGAAGATGGTGAGGAGGACATTCCTTTGGACGTTTTATAGGTAGATTGGAAAATTGGTGCATGTAGCCTTGGACTGGGCATTAGATTACGTTATAATTAAAGGCTACATAGTAATAAATAAGATTGATGGTTTATATATGAATGTTCCTCATCGGTACGCCTTATGTTTACAAGGGGTATTGCTCAATGTCAGTGCTAGAAGGCGTAGGGCGTAGGGCGTGTTTTCTAAAGCGAGGTTCGGCTTCAGCACACGTATTACGGCCAATGAACTATGGAAGAATAAATTTCCGGCGTTGACTCCTATCAAAGATGGAAGGGAACATTCGAAAGGCTCAGTAGACGGGTGTAGTTTTGTTCAAAGTAGGGTTCGCGTTGCTTAGACTTGTGAAGCCACTGTGTACTGTACTTCTTCTATTTATAGCATCGCTAGCCCAAAATAAGAGAACCCTAAATCTTGTAGCGTACCAGCATTGCGGATCCATGAAACACAAATATACAGAAAGAAAAGTTAATAAAGACAGTGTTGCCACATGCATATCTCAAAACAGCATTCAACGCGAGAATGACAATTACCTATTTAGGAAATACGATATCTCTGTGCAGTGACACAACCCGATGACTTATCCGAGAGCGGAAACTCCGCTGTTCTCCGTTGACAAAGAGGCAAGCCGAAGCGCCCCAGTTTCCACAATAAAATTGTGATCACACCGACTGAAAAGATTGCGCAACACTAAAAGATAAGCTTAAAAACTGAGGAGTTGTTCTCCTCGTATGTGATTCTGTAGATTTCATTGTAAAATCGTGAAGATGAAGGTGCCGCTGTATGCTAGCGCTGGTGTTGCGACTTCTTGTGTTGCGTTCCTTTTTGGGTATGTTCTCCAATTGTGACAGTTCTGAGATTGATTGATTGTCTGACTTGCTGGTTTAGAATGGACACTGGAAGTATTGGCCCTATCACTACTATGGCTTCTTTCAACGACACCTTTGGCGACTTCTCCGCGACAATTCACGGCGTTATTGTCTCAACAATTCTCATCCCAGGAGCGTTGACGGCACTCATAGCCGGCGCTTTAGCCCATCGCTTCGGACAAGTGAGACTTATCGCTATCGGTTCAATCATATTTGGTGTCGGTGCTGCTATTGAGTGTGGCGCTCCTTATCTCGGTGTCTTCATCCTGGGTCGGCTCATCAAAGGCATGGGCGAAGGCCTCTTTCTGAGCAATGTCTACGTGCAAGTTTCAGAAATGTCCCCATCGAGAGTAAGAGGCATCATGACTGCACTCCCGCAGGTTGGTATCACCTCTGGTATTGTGACGGGGTACTTCACCTGCTACGGAACATCACGGCTTGGCAGCTCGTCTATCACATGGCGTCTACCTCTCGCCATTGTTGCATTTCTCGGCGTTCTTCTGTCGATGGTGGCTTTCATTGTACCGCCGTCTCCGCGCTGGCTTCTCTCAAAGGGACGAACGGACGAAGCTCGAACGGTGTGCCGACAGCTTGGTATTGACGAAGCTGAAGAGAAAGAGCTTCTCGCTCAGATACAGGATACTCCTGGTGGTTTAGATGGTGAGACATCTCTCTGGCATGAAATTCGAAATACTTTCCGAGATTTCAGATGCGCGTTCTCGGCACCATATCGCGGAAGAACAGCTTTTGCCTGCTTCCTTATGGGAATGCAGCAACTTAGCGGCATCGATGGCGTTCTGTACTATGCCCCCATTCTTTTCACAAAAGCAGGTCTCAGCGGTGAAAAAGCATCGTTCCTGGCATCTGGAGTTTCTGCCATCGTCCTTCTCGTTGCCACATTTCCCGCGACAATCTTCGCGGATCAGTGGGGTCGGCGAATGCAAAGCATCTTAGGTGGTGTCCTCATAGTCGGCTTAATGGTGATCATGGGATCACTGTATGCATCTGGGCAAGTCCATCCAGATCACGGTGCTGGAAGATGGGTTGTCATTGTTTGCATCTATCTCTTCGCCATTTCATTCAACCTCACTTGGGCCATTGGCTTCCGAACGTGGGTTGTTGAGAGCATGCCAAGACGGACGAGAAGCAGTGCTTCGAGTCTTGCGCAAAGCTCGAACTGGGTAAGTGAAGTCTTTAAGTATTTGTTGCTCAAAAGCATGCTGACATACCTAATCGGTAGACTGTCAACTACATCGTCGCTCTCGTGACACCAGTGTTGCTTGATGAGTCTTCTTTTGGCGCGTACTATCTCTTTGCCGGATGTAGTCTGGCGACGACTGTTATGGTCATCCTTTTTATGGGTGAGACCAAAGGTTACAGCTTGGAGGAGATCGAGAAGAGGCACGGGGAAACGAGGGAAAAGAAAATCCCATTTAACCTTTGAAACCATGTCACGTAAGGATAGCTTTCCCTTGTAATAAGAATAGAATAATGCTTAAATACTCTCATATCTATCACAAAGAAGCCCAAACTTTACAAAAGTTCGCCTGAGTGGATCTGTAGTCTGACAGACCCAGATTTAGGGAGAGGTACGATCCATCCTCCTCGCCCCTTCTCAACGCCAACATCCTTTTTCGCTTCGAGTTGCCACTCTTCATCACCTGTTGATTCAATCCATACCGCGGCTTTGGCTGCCTTGGGAGCACCCTCCGTCTGTGACAGCGTAAGGTCGAATCCCTTCCGAGCTCCTAGGCGGAAGCTGAACTGGCTGATGCATCCAGCATCAACTGTAACCATAACTTTGAAAGGCCCAATGAATATTCTCTTTCTTACAGCATCCTTTGGCTCAACAAAATACTGAGCTCCTATCTTTGTGAGTTTACCCCCAAAGGCGACAACATCAAGATCCTTGTCATCGGCGACGTAGGTGCCCGAGTTCAATACCGTACCAATCAAGCCACCGCCATAATCACCGGTGATACCATCCCACTTGAGAGTATCCGGCCGTGAGTGAAACGCGGCGCTGGGAAAGCCATCTTGATTGATGTTGGTGAGCGGCGCAGACGATCCAGCGTACCCAACACGGAGGAGGTAAGTGTCAGAGGAGTTATCTCGAAAAGCTGAGAGAAGAACTTGAGAGTTCAAGCCAGACCCGTAGTGGTGGATCTGTCGCTCGATTCTTTGGAGCTTTCCTCCGTAGACAAAGTCCCAGTATCGACGCGCATTGCCGTTCCATCCCCAGTGAGGTACGTTGGGCATATATCCCAGGACACTGTTGATCGTCTTTTGGACTGAGTCATCGAAGCCGAAGTGCCTATCAAGTTAGCAATAAACAACACGTCGGTAGTACTTGGATCTTACCTCGTCCAGTAGTATACGCCTTCCTGACCTGTTGAGTCCCATGCCATCTCACTTCCATATGGAATGTCCTGCGAGTGCCAAAGCTCAGCGCGCTTCTTCATCACACTCTCGACAGCATCTGCTGCAGTGTCATTACCCTCGCGCTTCAGATCCGTCAGAACCTCCCCAAACACTGTCTCGCCCATCAGACCAACGTCTCTGTATGACACGTCTTTCTGGGTCATCCGAATAATGGTCTTTTGAGCCTGGTCCAAGTACCAACTCCAAGATTTGGATGTTAGTTCGGGATATGCTCGTGCGACACGATACATGGACCAGTAAGCCACCACGACGTGAACATAATTGTACGCACGATCGAGACTCTCCGAAGCTTCTTTGTTCCAAGATGTCCAGGAGCTCCAGTCAATATCCTTACTATACGGGTAGTCCAGTTTGGGGTCGTAGTAGAAAAGGGACTTGCGCACTCCGTAGTCTTGCCTTTGAAGTTGACCCCAGATCGTCGTTTGAACGAACTCGTCCAGCTTGGCAATCTCCTCAGCATTTGGCTGAATCACCTGCTTGAGCATAGCTGCGACATAAGCACCAGTGCCACCCTCATCACTGAGACCTGCAATCCAGACCCGTGGATCCTGCTCGACGATTGCGCCCTTCTCATAGTCGTAGGTCATGACCGATGGAGATCTCTTGAAGGGGTCTGATGAGTCATTGAACCAAGACTTTGTAGTCAAGAAGCTTCCAAGGTCATTGAGGGTCTCTGATGTTGTCTTCGTGACGTAATAGTGGACAGCCTGCACCTTGCCATCATTGTACTTGATGCTGACGCGAACTCGCCCCCAAGCAGATGATGATGGGGTTAGCTTATACTTCGGAGTTTCTGGATTAAAGCTCTCGTAAGCATCTTCGACTTTAAGTGCGCCTCTTGGTGAGACATCGATTGAAGCAACACCACTATTGCTTAGAGGAACGAGTTGGGCAGGTAGGTCTCGAGAGATAATGTATCCAGGAATACCAACTACAACAGGAGTTCCAGTCTTGCGGACGGCATTGTCAAAGTCGCGAATAGACTCGGATAGAGAGAACCGGACACCAACCTTGAGCGACTCGCCAGGCTTCAAAACCTTTGAAGTTGGTTCGTTCCAAGGCTCTTGGTTCTTCCATTCATTCTCTGCCCACGCCTTGGTGAGGACCTGCCACTCATAGAACCCTTCGAAGGTCTGACTTGCATAACCAGTTGACTCGAACCAAGGTTCTTTCAGATCTCGGTAAGCCTCCAGTGGTGTCTCAGTTCCGTTCAACGGCGTGACGACGAGACCATTGCCAGTACCTTTGACCGGTGCGACACGGATGTGGCCGGCGTTCAGGCCGATGTAGGGATCTGCGAGAGAGCAGTGGGCTTGCATCTCCTCGGCTGTCCTGTTGGTGAAGATACTGTTGAACTCAGCTGGGAATCCCAGGCTTCCAAGCTCGATATTGTCGCCCCCACTGTTGGTGATGGTGAAGCGAAGACCGAGGTCACCTTTAAAATCAAGCCATTCCCGAGTGATGTTCAGAGGACTATCTGGCAGTGTCGGGCCAAGATCTGATGACGCAAGAGCAGTTCCCATGCTGACATTCTTCACAGGCTGCCGCTTTTGAGCAGAATCACCGCTCGTCCATGCTGAGACGCCTTGTTTGCGATATCTGTACGTGATGTCACCCCAGTGATACTGCCCATTCTGGGTGCGAGCATCGATTCGATCAAATGGTAAGAAGTCAAAGGTGTCGTCTGCCGAGGTCAGCGATACCAGGACTTGAGCGTCGCGAACGATGCGGGCTTTGAGGTTCTTGGTCTTGATGTCGATGTAGCCATTGCCGAGGCCAAGGTTGTCTTTTTGGGCCAGCACCAACGGTGCTGCGAAGCTGAGAACTGCGCAGAGCTGTTTAAGAGAGGGCATTTTGACTGAGATCACCTCACCGAGAGGGGTGCCTGTCCTCTCGTTGCGACGGTGCGCCCTTATAAGGCAGTGTGATCTGTGGTAAGGTTGAGAGGTTCAAAGAGGCTTCGGCCCCAACACAAAGGTAAAGAACACAAATGGGCAGTGTGATCAATTACAAAAGTTCCATGCTTAAGCCGAACTGGTATAAGTCGGGCATCATACTAAAGTTACCTCGGAATCATTATGATCATCCTCGACTTAGGCATATTAATTGAGGCAGTCTGGGAGGTTGATCACTTGAATGGTTTATCATGATTGGTACGCCTGTAGCTATACGCGCCCAGATGATCAGAACTGGATCTGGTAACCCCGGGCTCATCATCCCATGTCGGAGAATTGTCACCTTCCGTAAACATCAATCTATCAAGAGAGAAGTAATGCCGAAGCCGCACACATAAGGCAACACAATAGTGCTTTTTCTTCCCCAAACACAACCACAATAGAAGGCATCATTCATCACGCCTAAGAAAACACAACAACCTTATCATCAAGTCAACAGATCACACAGCTATTGCCTTGAACCTTAAAAACATCAATCTATAGAACCGGTCGGTACTCGAGAAGATGGGGTCAAATTAATTTGTCCTCGAGAGGGGGGCATCCAGTCATGGACGGAACCAGCATAACTACGAACACAGGGTATTGCGCAAAAATTAATTTAGTGATTACCCGTAAGCAAAAGAGTACGTGACGTCTACGGGCCATGCATGCAAAGAAGGTTATTTATACCATGTAGAAATGGCAAAAAAACATGCGGTTTATGTGGATCGAACACATGACCTTCAGATATCGAATGATGATTGAAGTTTGACTTCAGTCTGACGCTCTCCCAACTGAGCTAAACCCGCTTGTTGAAATCAACGGCGGTACTACCCTACATGTTCGCCACCGTCGCGCAATATCACGGAGACAGCAACTCTCTCCTGTAAAAATTCTTTCTTGGCACGCACTGTTAGTGCGGTGCTAGGAGCGGGATTTTCTGCAGGCCACGCGACCACACAAAAACTGCGGGGACGCTATCGGCTCCCTAACAGCAGTTTTCAGAGAAGGAATTTTGGAGAGTTCGCCTTCTCTGACAACACCTTTGTCGGATCTAATGGCGGCACCTCAGAACCAGAACGCCTTAGATATCGGAGGGCGATGCCCCGGGCATTCGTAGCGACATCCTTCCGATCAACGACGCCGATTGCGATGGGTTTTTCTCCTTTAAAGGCAAGCCGCACCGTCGGCCTCTGATCCCTTCCCGAGGTTTTTCCCTGCCGCCGCGACAGTCGACTACGAGCTACAACTTGGTTACTGGAGATTGTGGACTGCGTCAGCAGATGTAGTGATGCGCGAGAGAATTCTGGTCGGTGGAAAAAGTTCGACAATAGATTGCCCTCGAACCCGCTGACGGGTGACGGGCTTGAGAAATACAGCACCTTTTGTGCCATTGGTATGCTGGATGGTGAAGGAAGCGGGGTATCCTGTACCTAGCTAGCTCAGCACGTCTTTTGCTCCAGTAGGAGATTTGGCTTCGTTACAGCCACCCAGACGAAAAATACACATACATACATACATACATATATATCACGGAGACAGTGAATGGAGTCGTAATGGCACGCACACGAACGTCAAGATAAGTCACTATTAATATGTGATACAATTTCTCTCTTGCGGACTAGTCTACAAAATGCTATGGAAGTTCTTGCGGCGCGCTTTTTGGAACGGTCGTCATACGGGGCCTAACCCAGGCATCATCAGGCGCTTCATTGATAGGGTTGGAATCAGCCTGTAAGATGGGATTTGAATCCGCATGGAAAATGGGGTTTGAGTCGGCATGTAAGATTGGGTTAGAATCTGCTTCGGTTGAAGCATTGCCTGCCCTTCTCATAGCCTGTCCCCGAAGACCATGCCCTGGTCTTCCAGCTCGTGGCATGTTATCATTCTCGGGGTATGGTTGCTGAAGGAGCGTAACATCGGCGGGTTGTGGCATTCCATCGTCCTCAGGGTACGCAAGTCGAGGGCGGATACCATTCACAGCCCGCGAGTCAACTTCGGTGTACCTGTTACCCTCCGTCCCCTCAGCTTCTGCAGCACCAATCTGAGGTAAGACTTCAACCGTAGCGTTGCCTTTGCCGCTTGAGGCATCATCCTTCTTCTCAGGAGTCGCTGCGGACGCATGCGGAGTAGACGGGCGATCACGACGCTTGTAGACGCAGAAGACTCCAAGAAACAAGAACCCGATGAACGAAACACCACCGACTGTACCTCCGACAATCGCAGGGGTTGATGACTTCTTGACTGAGCTATCCCCGCGATTTGCTGTTGTGGTTGGAGTTTGTATAATCGTGGTGCGAATCACGCTTTGGAAAGTACTCGTTGCATCGCTCGTCGGGGTACTGGATTTTGGATCGGGGGCTTTGAGGGTATAGATCTGGGCGCCGCTGTCGCAACAATCGCTTCCGTCTGCTGGAGGACAGCAATACTTATTCTTTCCGCACGTCTGCAATGGGAACCAAGTGCCAGACTCCGCTACATAATGTTAGGTATTTCTTCTGTTTGACCATCTGGGGGTAACGTACTGTCCATGCAAACTTCGGGGCAGTTGGACCAATCTTTGTTCTGACAGGCAGCGCGGTAGTCGTATTTCCCTGGCTGGTTGCACAAGCCGTTGGCCAAACATTTATCGCCCTCGCCGAAGTAGCAGCATGTCGAGTATGTCGTGGTTGAGTTACCGCATGGTTCGTACTTGTAGTCTTTTGCTGCATTGACACCGTTGGGGTAATAGCACGTCGCCGATACACGGCCGAAGAGCGCACCTAAAAACACAAACTTGAGCATTTTTCTTGCCTTTTGGTGCTTCTAACGATGCCTACTTTAAATATCTTGGGAAAAACACTATTTGTGCAACGACAACTTTGGGGAAAGGGGCAAACAATGGCTCTTATAGCGCCTCCAGATCCCAAATGTTTTCAGCCCTCCCAGGGTTGAGGTCTTGTGGCTTGGATAGCGTCAAGCTATCGCGACTGAATGAGCCCTGCAGTGACCGATCAGCCAAGACAAGGCGCTGGTCTAGATTGTCGAAATCGTTTCTGATTTGACGCCTTAGCGAAGATCAAAGAGCCAGGCATTCCCAATATTGGCGGTAAACCATAAACAGATAGCGTGGGCTGAAGTCGACCCTTAGTTCCTAACCACCACGGGCACTCATGATTCTTCGACAAAGCAAGTCACTACTGCACCAACTGTCCACCACATGTTCTTCCACCGAGAACTTGGGCAAAAGACCCACACGCTCGAGAGTGAGGCCCGTGATCGCGAGCGTTTACTTGAAGAGAAAAAAACTAAGACTTTTTTCTTTTCTTTCCTTTTTCCCTTTTTTTTCTTTTTTAGCTGAAAGATGAGTATAAGAGGCTTAACAGTTTCAGTCCCGTGAGGTAGTGCAGGCTATTGAGACTTCTCCTCACAACCGGTCTGAGAAGTTTTAACACACGTGATTCCAACATGGGCACGACCAGATGGAAGCCGCTGCCATTGCATTCACCATCTGGGGAAGTGGCGGTCCATTCATGATTCAATTGATGAATGTTGAGAAGGTGGCAGGGGGAAGGAAGGAGACTTCATTGCGGTATCTTGGATCTGTTCATTAGGTAATCTTGAGAAACGTCTCTTCAACTGTGAAGATCAATTGTAAATCTCTTCATGAATTCCTCCCAAGTCATCTCTCGAGGAAGGGCGGATGAACCCTTTTTGACAACCAGTATAAGCATGGCCCATCATAAAACCTGTGAAAAGATTCATAATATTCGAGAAATAACTCGGTAGTGGAGGCTTACGTAGTCACAGGCAGTTGCGATGAAGCATCCATCGTCTGTGGCTTTCTCCCAGGCCAGCTCCTTCCTCGAGGTGAGAGCAGGACAACAACAAAACGACGATGGGGAGGCCACCGAGGACTTGACAGATTCATCATAAAGCAAAGATAAAAGCTTCAGTCTTCAGTTCAGTTACAAACATTACACTGCTATCACGTTCATCATCAAAGTGCAAAGTTCAAAGTCACAGCACATTCATCATCAAGCTCAAAGTCAAGGTAAGAGATGCAGTGCAAGTCACATCAGTTTCCATCCATATTAACGAGGACATCAGTTTCATTTCATCAAACAAACATGAACATGACTAGCACTCCTCCCGCGACCCCCAAGCGCCAGCGAAATAACGCCGCTTCGGATAATGTCGCCCAAAATGTCCTCTGTGGCATCGAGGAAAAGTCCCGGGAGATCAGGTTTCACGGCCACAATGTCAAAAGGCTAGCAACCAAACTCCAAGCCCGGGCCCGACGTGCACTCCAGGATCCCAGGATCGACGATGACGACCTGAAGGATTCTTGGGAGGCTCTATTGCTGTTAATCGAAAGCAAGACTGCGGCCGCTTCGAAAGACAAAGCCCACAAAGCGCAAGTCTGGGAGCTTCAGCGCCGCCTTAAGGAGCAACGAACCATCACAAAGAAAACACGGTTCAACATGCACATCAGAGACTGGATCCATGACATCCACAATCGCGTCAAGGCTGGTGAAAAGCTTATCATCGACCAGTACTGTGAAGAAGTAAGAAAACAGTTGACCGAGAGTGGAATGTCGGGAGAACTAGCAAGGCGCACTGCAGATAAGTTTAAAACTTTTGCAGCTTGCAAGGGACACCAGATCTCAGAGACTTTCACTCGAGTCCAGCCAGAGATTGCCGCCATTAAAGTTTGGCACTCTGCGGGTAGAACAGCAGAACCCCCTGCAACACCATATCTGGATCGAGTAGCCAGGCTTTGTGCGCGTGTCGGGCTGGATCGAAAAACGTATATCGACCTTATGGCACTCTGTGATGAACGCGACAGAAGCGCACATCACCCACCACCGCACTTCGGTAACTACCTAGACCAAAATGGAAACGTCAAATGGTCCAAGGTTCACAACGCTTGCGATAGACGAAAGCGCTACTATCGAAAGCTAAGGGGAAAAGGCAAATTCACGCAAGAGCAATATGCCCTCCTCAGAAACGTTACCGGCACCTGGTATAAAGTCTACGTCAGTGGTTGGAATGCAGATGGTACCCCGACATTAGCAAAAGGGGTCGACAAAATACTCGACGAATATATGAAAAAGCTTCAAAAAAGCGACCCATCTGCACCAACGATACCTGATAGCCCCTATGAAGAGGGCAAGTGGGACGATCTCCTTTAATTCATGGATAGTCTTGCGATTGGTTACAAAGCTGACATGCTACGGTGCTTGTCACCGGCCCAACGAGTGCCTGCCTCATGAGGGATTTGGTCAGAAGAGTCTTAACAGCATAGCGGCTGGGCTCGGTTGGGGTGGGCTTGTTCCCATAGCATCATACTCCCATCTTGTAATGGAAGCAATTTTGGGGGAGCTGACCTTCGGGTTGGCGGGTGGTAAAGACGTCCTCTGCAACCTCCACGTGGTGCCACTTGGGAATTCGGTTAAGCCGGAGCCAATGCAGAGACGCGTAAAGTCTTCGGATATCTGGAGCAGCCATTCGATTTCACTATGGCTTCAATCACCGAGCAACAACAAGTCGACAGCTCAATCACTACACATCGACAGCTCAATTGCTACACAGTGATAGCTCAAAACAGAGCAATGCACTTCTACAAAAGAACAACCAAGCACTGAACAACCACGCATCGAACGGCCAAGCAACAAGCACTAAAGCGACCGATCACCGCGATGAAGCACCGGAACGACCAAGCGCCGACTAACCAAGAACTGAATGTCCAAGAACTGAACGGCTAAGCACTGAACAACTAAGCACTAGAGCGACCAAGCACCGCGTCTTTGGAAATAGACGGATAAGCAATTGAGTACCACCAATAAAGGAATCAAAGGCAGATGTTATAGCCTTAGCAACACAAGCAACACAAGCATCCCAGGCATCCCAAGCAACCCAAGACACTCGCAGATCTCCGGGTCAGTATTTTATTGTTTCTTGCTTTAGTAATGACTGATCCTCATACAAGAAAATTCAGTACCTTAGGGTTGTTTGGTGACGAGAGGACGAGTGAACACACGGACGCACGCCGAGGTTGAAAGGGGCGCAGTGATGGAGGAATTCAGTCAGCATTATGGATTGGTTGGTAAAGCTCTTTCCTACGCCGCCCCAATCAACGATGGAGACTAACAGTAGTGGTGACACAGTCAAGGGATGAACCTTGCATGAAGAAGAGTGCTCGACTATCAAGCATAGCGACCTCGACATTTGATCTTATGAGACTTTGTTATTGTTGAGCGAAAGTAAGACGCCGTCGCGGCTCCGGGTAATGAACACAAACAGTGGCTATCATCACGCAGAGAGGACGAAAAAGCCCATGCATTGGGATCGGCTATCCAGTTTCTGCTCTATGAAGGTAAGGACTCGATCAACCTTTGACAAGAGTGTTTCACAGCTGTGGGTGAAAGGGCTAACAATACAAAGGTCCAGACACACGACCAATGACGAACCAATGACTACATGTGCAGAGATACACAATTCATTATTTAAAACTTTATTCAAAGATTGGATGAAAAATTGGGATAATCAGGAACACGATACGTACGCTCGACGGGATTTTCTCGACAATGCACTTCCCCATCGCTTTTATATTTCCCCACCAACACTCGATCGTTCTACGAGCCAGAAGCGCCGATAAGATTGGCTGGACTAATTCGACTCATCTTTTCGAGAGATCCAAGCCCCAACGACTCTCGTCTTGTCGTAGATATACCAGTAGAGGTAGATTTAGTTGGGGATCAAGTTAAAGCTGGAGGAGCGTTGAAAAGAAGCTACCATGGCAAGGAAAAGAGTGCAAGATATCTTGCGACTTCGGTGGAAATCTTCAGAGTCGGAGCTTTTATCACGAGGTCCATGCCAGAGGTGATAAATGAGGAGGTGGCGCAGAGAAATGTTCTAGGTAACGATTCAAAGTTTATGAAGTTTAGTTTTGGCTTACATGATCCCTTTATACGAAGTTGCCAAATCAGCTTGTTGCCTTGATTCTTCTATTGACTTTTGCAAGATGAAGATTTATAAACAACCGAAAATGCTTTCAAGGTCGACTAAATGAACGTAGAGCGAAACCTTGTTGTGATTTGAAGGTTAGCAATTGCGAAGCTTAAGCTATCGTGAACAGTCTCGCTGTGAATTTTGACAGGAATCTACCCCACCTGATCAGAAGATGAAAGACAAAAGTGGTATGAGTCAGGCCGGAAAGTTTGTTTGCGAAAGGGTATAAATACCATGCCAACTCTCAAACTGCACTTTACGATTTCTCCCTCCAGATAATTTTTCTCCAACATCAAAAGCCGCGACGCAAAAGATCCACATACACCACTATCACTACCTCAATCTTCAACATACTCTTGAATCGAGACAATCTATCGAACGGGCATGGCTTGTTTCAAGAAGTTCGCAGAGCTTCCCAAAGAGCTTCGGGATCGGATCTGGAGTTTCGCTGGTCGAGATGACCGTCCTGGTGTGCATATCTTCGGACAGTATGACAAAACAAAGGAGAACACGAGCGAGAGCCAGTTCTTAAGATACGATGACAGAATAAGTAAAAGCTGGGCTGCACCTTCATGGCGCCGATACTATGAGAACTTCAACGAGGACCGCAGCGACGAGAACATCTCAACATACTTGATCGATGGCGGCCTATGGACAGCTTGTCATGAATCATGGCTTATCATGGAAAGACGATTCGAACAGTCAAATCGAAAGCGCGATGACGAAGACATTTGCCCAAGACACGACAGAACAAAAGAAGTCTTCAAAAAGGCTACAACGGGCTGCTTTGACGGTACACCTCTTCATCCGGTGACAGTCTTTCCCCACCGGGACCTTTTCGTCCTTCAGTGTAATGACTTAAAAAACGTCAATTGGAGCTTACTTGGATTAGAGGCTTCAATGGCGTTTGATGCAGAGGGCTTCAATGGGGTAATGCACGTCGCATTAGAGTACGACCCAAAGGGGTGGGATGAGACTCATTCAAGGGCAACGCCTTTCTGCCTGATTGAAAATGTTTGGGAAATCATGGAGGCTGCCTTTGAAATGTGGCCCAATGTCTGGAAACTTTGGTTTATTGACCGCTCCCTGAGAAGAAAGAAAGAAGCTCCGGCGTTCAAAGAAACGGCAGAGGATGGCTGCGAGATCAATGCCTTCTATGCCAGCGACAGGAGGTTTTTGGAGGTAAATCACAACAATTTTCACGACCTCGAAAAGGAATGGGAATACATCAGACCTGTAGTGGATAAGTCGAATGATGGCTTCAGCTCATCGCTGAATTTCATTCGAGAATTAGAGTTAGAGCTCCGTGATAAATCATATCCCACTTCAGATAACTATTCCGAGCCTTACTGCAGCGTTGGGCTACTTGGGTGGGATGATCTATGAAATATTTACAGAAAATAACGAAAGTTAGAGGCTGTTGCCACCACCACGAGAGGGTGCTGCCATTTGCTATAAGAGTCTTTCAGTGCAAAGTTAAATAAACGTTTAGTAAGTCAGGCCGTAAAGTATAAATGCGCTGGTGCTCTAATAAAAACCTTTACTCCTCCCGACCTTCAAGTCAACTTTACCTCTAGAAATAATTAATTTACCTTCTTTAGTTCTACCTATTTAACAGAGGAGATTAAGTCTTAAATATAACTTAAGGCCTTTTAAAATAATATAAATACTATTAGATTACTTAATGCTAATCACAGAGCAAACTACATCTAAGCGCTTTCACTAATCAGTTTCTCTAACAGCTCCCAATGAACTTTAAAGACCTTGATGGCTCTAAGTGATACATCGCCTGCAATAGAGTTGTCCCGACAATGACATGACTTATAACTTGAATTGCTGATACAGATTGCAGGCTTGTGATGTTATGGCATCACACAGTCAATGGTGTTATCCATTGAAACCACCAACTTCTTATTGGTACCAGGTTCAGGAGATATGAGATAGTCTTTCCACTTTGTATGTGCTTTGCATCAATCTGATGAGAATTCCGAATACTATGCCCTCCCAGATGACATTGGATCCCAAAGGCTATCTCTGTCGAAATATTTAGTCAATAGGACTTGAGCCTTTGAGAGCTCGATGAGCTTGACGTCTTCATGAACCATGATCGTGGTCCAAGAGCCAGCAACGAAGTCGTTGAATCATGCACATATGTTCAGATATCAACAGAGCTAATAATCTCATGTGTCTTGATTACGTATCCCACCAAGGAGCGGAATGGTGATGGATCCGGAAGTGATGTCTTGATTACGTAACCCTGTCTGTGCTACGGACGGAAGCGTGCCTGCCCATTTCAAGTTCTCAACATCGCGATGCCAAAATCTCCCGCCCCTCTTTTTTCTTTTTCCCCTTCTGCAAACCTCCAAATTTCCACCGTTTTGTGAGTTTCCCTTGTCCTTGATATTCCTGTCCAAAAGTTCTGTTGAATTGTGTGGGACTAATTGGTGATTGTAGTTCCGTACGTGTCCGACATCTCCGTCCTTCCTGGTCTTGTCGCTAACACGTAGTTCGCATAGCACGTCCAAATTCTACGAATGTAAGTTCAAGCTGCACTCCATCCCATCTTTGACAATTCTAATATGTCTGTCTTCATCTAGAACCATCGTCATTAAAAATTTGTAAGTTTCCCCATCCCCAATTGCAAGCACTCTCAGCTGACCTGTCATGCAGCAACAACAACAGCACAGTAAGATCAACTTAACACTTGAGCATATACAGGTTTAGCTGTTCACAGGATTGCTGACAGTCCTTCCAGATGGCCTCCAAGAAAACTGTAAGTTAGAACGCCCCCTCCACCCTCCCAGCAATCCATAATATGCGAATGCGATCATCAATTCATGGACACGTTTGCTGACTACTTTCTTAGGACATCAAGCCCGGCAAGGCCGGCAAGGCGCTAAGTTATTCACAGTCTACAATTGCATGAATCAACAGCTAATGTTCATCTAGCTGCGCGACGTCTCTTCGGAGACAAAAGTAAGCACGTATCCCCTGGCCTGGGACATTGGGTTTTATGGAACATTCTCATTGCATTCATTTATTTTCTTCAATGTCGTACAGATGCTGACGATTCTCTGACAGTCTCGAAACTCAGTATGTACCGCTCCTTCATCGACCGAACAGATTCAGACCTCCGAGGGCATAAGTTTCTAACAGTGAGATATCTAGCCTACACCTACCATCGCATCTGCGGCCTCCTCGGCCGCCGCTGTAAGTATAACCTCCCTCATTTGAGAATATATTTTGTTCTGAAAAATCTTAGACAACTCTGACCACCCCTTCTGGGGTTCAAATGGTATGTCACTCTTAGAAGCGGCTCACTTACATCTACAAACACCAAATTTCGCTACATTCCATTCATTCAACGATCGATGTCACTAACATATTAAATCTATAGCCTGACCGCAAGGTCAGTTTAATCTCCCTCCTCACGATGCTACTGACGTTCATTCCCGTATACTAAACTACTTGTTCAGAGGACCGGAACCTCGGCGGTAAGTGTCAACAAACTTAAGCTGCTACTTATACAAAATTGACGATATTTCTCTTTCTAGCATGCCGAAGAAATGTCGAGCGTAAGTGTATTCCTAATTCTTTAACACTGAACAGTACACTGACAATTTTACAGTGGCTGTTCGTTCGCGCTGCCGTAAGATTGATGGCGGGCAGTCTGCACTCTGGATACACACTGACATGAATGTGTGTAGAAACGGCAGCTAGACAAACAGGCCCTCGAGGCCGAGATCGCAGTAAGTTCAATTGTCTCACTATAGTATCGATGTACATCAGGCCATGGCACAATTGCTAATATCTTTCAGAAGTTGGAGAAATGGATCTCTGTAGGTATTTCCCTCTTGTATGCTATCCGAGGACACTCACTGATATACCGCATAGGACGACGTCGAAAAGGCGGCCGTAAGTGTTTATCCTGTTGTCAAAAGGATATGGCTAATGGCGCTTTTGTATCAGGGCTGGAAAATCACAGCCGAGGTAAGTTATTGCAAGTATATCCCTATTGAGGTTTACTAAGATATGATAACAGAAACTTACCAGCATGGAGGCTGGGTCCTCCATTGACGTAAGTAAAGTATCTAGCCTACTGAAGAGATGTATATTAACAACACTTAGGAACTCTTTGCCGCCGCGCTAGTAAGTCATGCATCTTGCAAATGTCCAAGAACAGATTTAGCTAACAGACTTAAAGGAGAAGAAGAAGGCCGAGGAGGCTGAGCCCTCCGACGTGAAGGCTGAGCCCTTCGACGTGAAGGCCGAGCCCAGTTCGAACTAAACATAATTTTTCTTCACAAACACGCTTTGTGTGTATACCCATCCTATTAGGTATACTGTTGTAGTTTGTAGTTGTTTACTGATCTCCCCACAGATTCGTTCCTCCATTTTCTGCGTTACGCCCATCAACATCTTCAGAGTGCAGGGATGCGGACATCATAGGCGGATCAATGGCCGGAACGTAGTCGGCAGGAGAATAGTCTGCGATGCAAACTCTCGGGCGGAAACGACAATAGCTTTTTCCACCAGCTCGATTACGACAATCTGCTCGCTGACACACATGTCCATAAACACAGTTTGCTCTTCGGCAAGCTCCTCCACGCGTACAAGGTACAGAACGTGAAAGATGTTCAAGCGCTGGGAGCAGTTCTTTATCAATCGGCGCATGTTCATATCCACAGTTGTCGCTGTCGCATGAATTATACAACTGTGCATTATTGCAGAATTTTTTCTCCTGCGATAGCATCTTGAGACGCCTTGCGGCATCGGGATCAGGTGGGGGTAAGTATGCGTCGAGACGGTCCTCGACTGCGTTGATAGCCACATAACCGTCTGGGATTTCTTCCTTTCGGGGAAGAGACTCGATGTTACTCTTGGTGATGCTGGAACCGCGTCGCCAATCGCTCGTCAAGTTCTTTGTGCTTGTGCCGATTGTAGATGGCGAAGGTGTACTATTCTGACTGGATGTTTTACTGTCGACGTGAGAGAACTTGCAGCCGCTGCCATATCGGCAATTCCCTTGCATGTAAAAGCTGCAGACCGAGTTCCCATCATTCGAGTTTCCTTTGATCGTAGAATTTGTGTATGGTGAGTTGACGACTTTGCTGATATTGGTGGACGACGCAAGCGCCGTCTTTGTTTGCGCAGTAGAATAAGCGTATGTGAGTGGTACATGGCGGAATACACCAGGGAGTTCTTCAATGTTCATGCCAAGTCTGTCAAACTCCTTATGAAACGACACACTCGGCGTTCGAATAAGCGTGAATCTTTCACGGTTGCCTCTAAAGGGGATAAGGTCGGATACGTAGCCCACATCATGGCAGGCCGCGAAGTAAATATGCTTGCACTGGGCGTTGTCGGCGTAGAGACGGAGAATGGCTTTGACTTTAAAATCGGCGTTTTCTTTTAATTCGCCCGCGTCGATAAAATCAGCGAGACCGTAAGATCGGTTAAATCCAGCTGTGAATGATGAGAATGATCGCTTCTCTGCACCGGCGAGACCGTTTTTGCAAAGCGCTTTTGATAGGCCTGTGAGGTTGGCGTAGACGCGGACCATGACCTCGCAGGATTCGAGACCTTTGCGGCGTAGACTATCTTTGATAGTATCATTGAGTTGTTTGGCGGCTTTGCTCCCGCCTTCTTCACCGTCTTTGACGAAGCGTTCGTCAAAGATGTAACCATCTCCGTCAACGACTACAAGAGTAAAAGGATTACGCTCTTGACCTCTTGCGAGCTGCTTGTAGCGCTCTCTCCCCTCACGCTCCTCTTCATAATCGCTTTTAAGACGCTTATAGTCTTTGATCAGAACAGCGTACTGGTCGAGAATATCGTTGAGGGCGTTGTTATTTCGGAACGCGGCAAGCTTCTCAGCTGCACTGTCGATTGTCGCATCAGGAAGCATTATCGGCGGATGACGACGACATGCCTTGCATTGCCGAAGATTCCGGATGGATGTGTGAGTGAGGTGTGAGGTGAAAGATGAGAGGGTATGTTGTCGCTTATGGTGAGTGCGGGCACAAAAGAATGCCGGGCAATTTTAAGGCGGTAGATGCGATTGCGGTTGCGGAGTCATGTGACGTGCCACGTGTGTTACTCTTCAGGCGTCAACGGCGGAAACCCAATCTTGCTCGAGGGTGCAAGAAGGCGAAAGAAAGGCGGCCACGTAAGAATTGTTTCACTCGTTTTGTTGTTTGTTTTCTGTGAAAAGAGTCGTTGCGTTGGAGAAGTCACTCTTTGTGCTGCTGAATTTGGTCAAGCATCGTATGTTTAAGACCGTGCGTTTCAGCGCCCCACTATCGGCATTGTTGAAACGGCTTCTCATGCCACGCACCTCACACAGGAACTGAGGTAGCGCATGTATGCCTTCAAACTCACAAGCAAGTTCCGCTGCTTTGGAATATTGTTTGAATGCACTGAGAGTTTAATTATCTGAGACGTTAGCGTTCAATCTCATCTCGTCTCAAGGCACCCCGGTCCCAAACTCATGTGGCGGCCTAGCGTCACTTATTCTGTGAACATCCAGCATCTTCCATGCGTCAACAAACGCAGCAACGAAAATGTCGTATCAGACAAACCAATCACTCTCTATACCGCTGTTTACTCTACCGTTTGTCTCCCCTTCCATGCTTCGCTGAAAGGATAATCCGTGTACCCATCCGCGCTCTTTACCTTGTAAAAGGTATCCCTCTGATACGGCGCCAGGGGAAGATTCCTCGCGAGTCTGAGCGGCAAATCCGGATTAGATATGAAGTATCTTCCAAAGGCAAACGCAACAGGCTGGTCTTCGAAACTTGTTTCCAAGGCTTTGTTTGCCTTTTCCGCTGTGTAACCCCCAGCTAGAATGACTGGTCCGACCCAACCCCATGCATCAAGCGCAAAGTCAAGGCTTTCCTTGTCGTCGGTCTCCCTGTCCGCGTTTCCGGCAATACGGGGCTCAACGAGATGTAGGTACGCGAGCCCCAGATGCTTCAACTGGGAGATCAGATGGGTAAACTGCGGCTCCGGGTCCTGCATTCGCATGCCTTGGAACGTACTGAAAGGTGACAGTCGAATGGCTGTCCGATCCGGGCCTATCTCTTGTGAAACAGCTTTCGCAATCTCAAGACAGAACCGTGACCGATTCTCGATACTGCCGCCCCACTCATCTGTTCGTCTGTTGCACGTATCTTGCGTGAATTGGTCGATGAGGTATCCATTGGCAGCATGAATCTCGACCCCGTCAAAACCTGCGTCGATGCCATTCCTGGCGGCGCTGGCGAAAGATGCGATGCACTCCCAGATTTCTTCGGTCGTCATGGGCCGTGGTGTCGGGTATTCTTTGCTGATGGGAATATCGCTACTGCTGACCATTTCCAGGCCAGCTTTGTCCAGGGCATGTTGTCGAGCTGCTCTGCCGACGTGCCATAGCTGCATGAAGATGAAGGACCCTTTGCTGTGAACCTCGTCCGTTACATGTCTCCATGCTTCGACCTGCTGCTGCGTAAATATGCCCGGCGCGTTCTCGTCACGGCCTCGTGATTTCGTCGAAACAAACGTCGCTTCAGTGATGAGAAGTGTCCCAGAAACTGAAGCTCTCTGAGCATAATACTCCCTCATCATATCCAACGGTGCGTGATTTTCATCAGCCCTCAAGCGCGTCATCGGCGCCATCACGACGCGATGCCTCAACGAACACCTCCCGATATCGATAGGACTTGAAAAGTTTGTCATGTCGAATATGTAACTATTTGCAAAAGGCTCGGAAAACACCAAAACTAATTACCGAGACAATTGTCTCATTGTGAAGCTGAGGTGGATTATCGGAGCTGACCTCATGGAGATAAGACCCCGCATTGGCCAAGCACGTCACATCGGATCCATCTGTCAATATCGGTCGGATGTTGACGATGGAGTCGGTGGATCTTGAGCGGGATTTCGGAAGTTATGTTCTCTTTTTTCTTTTTTCTCCATCTCCATATAATTGAGGAGTCGTGAAAAAGTTCCTGATCAGCGTTGGGGAAATGGAGCCATGGAAAATTCTCGATCCAATTGAATAACCACACTGAGATGCGGCTGAGTGAGAACAAGCTCATCGGCAATTACCAGCCCACTTCACGAGATGAGAGCAATGGATATTGTTCCACTGTATTTGGGGTAGCTTGTGGAGCTGCTCTCATTTTTTGGAGGATGCCCCATGTGTAGAGATTTCTGATTGTTGATCGTGTACTGAGATGTCGTGTGCTTCTGCGCAACAGAGCTCAGGTTTCGCTCAGATCCGCTTAACGGCTTCCTCAGAGCCTCAACGCCTTTTACTCAATCCGATTTATAATCGATCCAAGTGCAACGTCGGCGGCTGTGGCTGCCAAGTCAATAAAGTTAAAGCATGTGATGTGGCAAATGAGAGCATCTCCGACTGACGCCCAAATTCTAGGCACGCTTGTACAAAACCTTCAGCAATCCCCTGCAGCATTGTGCTCTCACTTGTTCTCACTCTTCCCCGCCGATCGCGGCCACCACAAAAACCCGCCCTAACCGCCTGTCACCATCCACATTCATGCGAGAACTGCACTTCCGAGCGTAAAAGTCTGGGGTAAGTCATCCCACTAAACCCAATCAATAACCTCCCCAACGGCCGGTAACGTCCCGAGAGGGCGAGTCGCACGCCGTATAGCCGGCGATAACATCATCAGGAAAACATTTCTTGGATTAGCGCGGCACAGCTATCTCCGACACCTTATCTTTGAGTCAGTCTTTTGCGAAAAATACCAGCGTATCTTGGCTCGAGATAACTATAGGCTGATTTGTTCCCTGTGATCATGGCGGTACCCCTCACTCAGTGATAGGTGGCTTACTGCTAGTTCTTGGCTTTCGTAGGAGTGTGGCAGCCCGAGGAGATAGCGATTTCCCCACAGAAATACTTGTAAATGTCCTAGAATGTGAGTATTTCCATCAAGGAATAAGCGACGACTTGGCAGGTCAGCATTGAGATGTGATACATTGCGATTGGTAAGCTGCTGATCATTTGTCTCGATGACTGTGATGAAAAATTGGCAAATGTCAGTCCCAGGGCGTGAAGTCGTGCGGGAATCGGAGGTCTTGGCTCCAAGTCTGGGGTCGGCTTTTGTTAGCCAATTACGAACGGCCAAATGCACTACCAGGGCGTCGCGTCGGCCAGGACGGCCAATCACCGCGGACCAGAGCCTTGGCTGAGATAAAGGGTCATGTGTTGGCAGTCCCAACTCGTCTTGTGGCGGAACTGAAAGGTCAGCTCAAGTATCCGGGGGGAAGACTCTTTTATCTTCTTTCATCTTCATCACAAACCTACATCATATTCTCAGCTCATGACTGAGATTATCCAGTTTTCTCACTATCAACGCTAACAATTCCTTGAGTAACACGATCAAAATGTCGGCTGCCCAGGTTTTGTTCAACACTACACCCATCAACACCATACAAGCGGAACCAAAGCGTAGAGGAAGTTGGGTGCCCACACGAAGAAAGTCAGAATGTCCTCTCGAAGTCAACATTGATCGGCACTTCGAGGCCAAGATCTACACCTCAGGCTCGACTATCACCGGCTCTGTATCATTCTCACCAAGCGCGGATCTAACCGTCGATGCGTTCGAGATAGTCTTCACTGGCTCTGAAACAACGCTGGTTCAGATGTTTCATCAAGGAACAATGCCTAAATCAGGACACAAGTTCCTTCAGCTTCGAATGCCAATTCCAGAAAGTGCCCTTCCACCCGATGGAGTGCTTCAGGCTGGTCAAACCTACGAGGTTCCTTTCTCTTTCGTCATTCCATACCAACTACCCAGCGCCGCTTGCAAGCATCGAAACCCGATTATTCGGGAACGACATCTGCAGTTACCGCCGACTATTGGATCCTGGGAGCACGATGATATGGCAGTTCATACCATTGCTGTTAATTACGGTGTTGATGCGCGAGCACTGCTCAAGACTGATAAGGGCAAATCCATGGTTCTGGAAAGAACTCATCCTGTGAAAGTCATGCCTTATCTTCCAGAGCAGCCTCCTCTGCATATCGTACCCGGAAACCCGCGATTCACTCTGACTCATGAGAAGTCAATTCGAAAAGATATTCTCTCGTCTAAGCTAGGCTACATCAGAGCAACCACACGGCAACCGGATCCCGTCATCATCTCAGCCGATAAGCTACAACCAACAGAATGCTCACTCAATATCGATCTCGAGTTCTGGCCAACTTCCAAGAAAGCGACTCCACCCGAGATGTATGCAAAGTCAGCCACCATCAAAGCATCGACATACTACTCTACAGGCCATCTTAGCTTTCTACCAGATCAACACAACTTCCCCAGCGTGATGCCGAATCCCATCTTGAGCTTTGTTCTCGATGAGAGCGCAACGGTTACTAGCTCTCCCACGCCTCACTGGGAACAAACATCAGCTTCAATCTCAGCACCAAGCTCTCGCAGAGGCTCGGAGAACTCTACCATGGGCGAGGAGCCTCCCCGCACAGCTTCTCGACGAGGTTCGAAGAGTAGTGATATCATCAAGGCGGAAGCGCCTCGACATACAGCCACTTTACCTATTTCCATCGCGTTGCCGAGCCCCGATAATAAGATCTTGCTTCCGACCTTTTACTCTTGCTTGATCAGCAGGACATATATCCTGGAAGTCGTTTTGGCTTCGAGAGCGCATGGTTCGAGCTTCATGCTACGACTCCCACTGCAGATTGCCGTCGAGGGACATCATGAGACAGGCATAAACCACGTGCCAACCTATGTGAGTTTCGCCAAGTCAAGCTACCAAGATATGATAACTAATAAGTGGACAGGAACAAGTCCAGGCAGGACAAGACCTTTATGATGCGCTGCCGACTTATGACACCGTTATCTGAGGTCTTCTCGTTCTTTTTTCGTGATTTGCTTACTGACTATGAAGTACTCATTGGCGCTGGGATTCGAGGGAGAAAATCGTTGCTTAGTAGTTTTATACCCACACATTTTAGTTTAATTCAATTTAATATCTTTACTATCGATGTTCTACACCCCCTCTGTCCAGTCCGCTGTATCCTGCCACAGCTCACCTGGCATCTGGTCAAACCTCAGTTTGAACCTCCAACCGTGACAGAGACCGCAAGGCGCATAAAGTTTGTCCAGTTGTCGACATTGAGCTCGCCGCCAATAACCTTCCAGATAAACCTATCCATGCCCTCTAATCGACACCTGTCGCCATTCGGTGCCCAAACAATGGTGTAGACCCTCATAGTGTTATACTCCCTCTTCTCGATGAGAATCTTAGATTCGTTGGTTCTGACAAACTCCCTGATTTCAGAACCTCTAAAGCCTGCCCAAGGCTCGGCAGTCATAAAGTTCTTGTCTCCTAGGGCTGATTTGAAGTCATCCGGGGGGAGCATACCCTGGGGAGCGTTTGCCTTTAGTGCGTTGTATGCTGCATCTGGCGCTGAAAGTTGGACCTTGAGGAGGACATAGTTTGCTTTGATGGGCGTGAATGGGGCAAGGAATTTGCTAACGGTAGCCGTGTTGGTGGTGATGCGGTACACAATAGAGTTGTCTTCTTCCCCACGAACCCGTAGTAGACAAACGAATCGCGCTTGAACCCGCCATCGAGTAACCATAGCTGATCATAAGGTGATTCAGTAAAGGTGTGAGCACCTCCCCATAAGCTACCCATGATGAGCTGATAAGCTACCGCAGTCCGAGGCTCTAATGAAGTATTGGCGGTCAAATTTTGGATAAAAGGATGTTTTAGACATACAGAGGGGATGTTCGAGTACAGATAGTTGCGACAAGAATCGGTCGGCTGCCGGGATCGAACGATGTTTATATATTAGCCACAAGAGACAATCACCGCCCAAGGCATATCGGTTCGGACGAATACCTCCGTACAGTCGCGGGGAGACAAGAGGAAACAAAACGCTAACACTATGGTACAAAACTCTAAATCTTTTCTTTTCAACCTCAAATCCATTCTGATATCGTTATATGGTAGTCTACTGCAAGGGTGTTTGCCTTACAGTAAGTTCAACGGCAGAGGAGAAGCCACATTTCTTGGTATCCCTGCGCGGGCACGGAGAAAGTGACAGGGCTGGTCGACACTCGGACTGTCAGTGGAGATACAGTTCGCAGGACTAGTACATTCCCGGTATATAGTGTTCTGTAAGGGATAGGCAGCCGTGCGGGGAATGAAGTTTGTCTCTGCAATGTCAGAAAATGGGACCCTTGTGGGCGGGCAGTGGCTTGGCCCAGCTCAGCCTCAAGAGATGAGCTTGGCGAGCTGCCTGCAGACTTCTACAACGAGGCTTTGGTTAGAATCAGAGCAAACTCAACATCCAGTGGGTGAAGTAGGCCGTATTATCGATACAAGACGTGCCGACTCGATATTCGAAACTGCTACCCCCTTCGGCAGTAAAGTAGTCCCAACGCGCGTATGTATCTGGGTCTCTGGAGAAGGAATACGTTGTGCGAAAGGATGCTCAGCTTGGGCAGTTTATTGTTCCAGCTACCCGATTTTGGTTAGTCAACGTCGTCTTGGGGTTTGAAGGGAAAAGATACTCGTTCCATCCGTGACACTGTAGCCAATTATCGAGTCACATTGCACAAGCGCTATACGAGTCTGAAGATATAGCAGGAAACAGACAAGAATTATGTTGAGTCTGTCCAGGTTGCAAAGCGGTTTCTTGCAAGATATGAGTCACCAAGAATAAGGCTCTCGGGTTTGAGAAGGGGGGATCCTTAAACCCAAGTACCCTTCGAAACAATCCTGTCAGTCACCCCTATCACAAGTTACATGAGCCAGTGGCGTTCGATAGCTCAGTTGCAGTGTGCAATATTTTTCAGCTTCTCTCCCGATGATGGATAGCCATTGGTGATGAGATTCTTGGCACTGCAGGCTTTCACAGCCTGCTTTTGTCTTACCCCTAACGAGAACCCAGAGAGCACCACAACAAGGCTGTATGTTTCACCACGGATGAAAAACAATCTTAGCCATTCCAAAAACAACTCAGCCCTGGCAAATGCATGAACAAATTGACCCTCTTCAACTCGTGGCCCTTGTGAACTCTGGTACAAGGCCATGATTGAGCTCGAAGGAATAGCCTAATGCATACATCATCTTTGTCTGATTATCTCAAAAAGAAAGGAAGACAAACATAAGGTGGAGGCCACTACATGAATAGACTCATTTGCTCACCTTTTACGCGAAACCGGGCCATCTGACCCTTTCGACAAGCCCATTCACAGTGCGGTCCCACGAGATCAACTCTACCGACAATCCGGGCACAACGGACTAGACGTCACCGAAAGCCTAAAGGTCTAGGTATTCTGAGCCAGACTTGAAGTCGTAGCTTGGAATTGATCAACGGAGTTGGGCATCGGCTCGCCGAAATCCTGGGGTTGGATCGCTTAACTCCGCTTAAATCCATGTTGATGGTATCTATTCGCCGAACATCTCAGATTGAATCATAACAATAAGCGGGATTCACTATGACGATCACCAAGTTTCACTCCATTTTTACAATTATAAATTAAAGGGTTTGCCGCTTGGAAAAGATGTGGAAGTTGGATATTTCACACAAGCATCTCAGGCTCTCCATTTGTACTCCTCTTCATTATTATCAGCCAATACTCGTAAGGATGACGGCAACAACATTCTCTCAGTTCAATGGTGACACAGAGGGTCTCGAGGTTGCTCAAGCCTTCTCTGCACAGGTTTCTGGTAAAATTGTGCTTGTGACCGGCGTGAACCGAGGCGGAATCGGTTACTCAACAGCTGAGGCATTGGTACGTGAGAAATGTGACTCGAGATCCATATAAGGGCATGCATCTAACCACAACCTCTGAATTTCAGGCATCACAAGGGCCTTCGCACCTCATAATCACCGGCCGCTCTCGTACCAAACTTCAAGAAAGCGTCGATGAGTTGAAGAGTCTCTATCCTACGGTGAATTATGTTATCATCCAGTTCGACCTCTCAAGCCAACAGTCAGTTCGCGCCGCTGCTGCGGAACTTCTCTGTCGAGATGACATTCCGAAGATAGACCTGCTCATCAACAATGCTGGAGTCGCATTCCTCCCAGAACACACGTACAGCCCAGAGAAGATGGAGATGCATTTCGCAACCAATCATATTGGCCATTTCCTCTTCACCAGCCTCATTTTACCAAAGCTTATCAAGGCCACTGAGGAGAGCCCCAAAGGTGCAACTCGTATCATCAACGTGTCCAGTGGATCGCCAAAGTGGGCGTACATGAGATGGAGCGATATCAACTTTAAGAAGAAGAACAAGGACCTACCAGAAGAAGAGAGGCCCAACTACGACGTGCATAGAGCATGGGGATCTCTTAATGTCGAAGAGCTGAGCTACATTCCTCTGGCGGCGTATAATCAGAGCAAAGTCGCCAACGTACTCTTTAGCATCGGCGCAAACAAGCGATGGTACGAGCGTTACGGAATCTTATCTCTGGCGGTGTTTCCAGGATGGATTGAGACAGAACTCGGCAGACATATGCCCTCTGAAGTTCGCGAGGCAATTGCAAAGGTAGGAAACCAGAGGGGGGTGAAGTACAAGACTCTTCAGGCTGGGGGGTCAACCACTGTTGTTGCGGCACTGGATCCCAAACTTGGACCGGGTGAGAAAAGAGAAGGAAAGCAGAACTATGGTGTATTCTTGGAAGATTGTCAGATTTGCAGCGGTGCGCATCCTAAGGCTGAGTCTGACGAAGAGGCGGAGAAGCTTTGGGAGCTGTCTGAAAAACTGATCAGTGAAACCTCTTGAAGATAGTTCCCTCAATGGTCACGAGCTAGCAAATTCTATAGAATATCAAGGCGTTACATATTACTTGCAAGATGTACCTCTCTTTTAGTGACAAACTCGATGTAAATACAGTGAGCTAATCTTAAAAGGTATCAGCTTTTCTAAGTCAGAACTGAACAAAGGGATATTGATCTTGTCAATGCAGGTGTATGTTATCAAACAAACAACTAAAGCCAACTAAGCTTAGGTAAGATCACCCAAACTAAGGTAAAGCCCAAAAAACTTAGGTAAGGGTTGGCTCCCTCATACCCTCTGTTTCTCCAGAACACGTGGTTGAATACGCACTTTAAAGTCCAACGGCTTGACGAACCAGTAGCTCTGGGTATGCCAATTCTGATGCTGCAACGACGAATCAAGGCTGAAGTCAAAATCGCGGATAATTCGTGGGATCAGCTTTGACATCTCAAGCATTGAGACGTGTCGGCCAATACAGTTTCGTGAGCCGAGTCCGAACTAAAATGGTCTTTCGTCAGTGATATGATCAAACGCTTCAGCCGAGGGAGTCTTACAGGCATATAGTAACGGTTCATCATGGAGAGTCTCTCGCTTTCGGCCGTGAGCCATCTGTCTGGGTTGAAGGAATTGGCATCTTGACCAAACACTCGAGTATCGCGGTGAGCTACCCATGTGTTGATACCGACTATAGTCTGGGTCATTTGTCAGCAGCGAGCTCAAACTTTCTGAGCTTCATCATAATGAACTTACTCCTTCTGGGAAGAATCGTCCGCATATTGTCGCGCCGCCCTCGGGAACAACTCTCTCGAGTGGGAGACCAGTGGCAGGATGCATTCGGAGCGCCTCCTTGATGACAGCCTGGAAATAGACCATCTGCTGGCTTTCCTTAAAGGTGGGAGATTTTGACAATTCTCCTCGTGCTGTCAAGTCATCGATCTCGGCCCTCAGCTTCTGTAAACAATCCGGGTTCTTTAGTAAATAGTACAGAACAGCCGAAAGACTGATGGCCGTTGTATCAGAGCCCGCAACCATGTTCGATGTACATCCCATGAGAACATGATATTGAGTGAAGACATCGGGCGAGGCAGCATGCTTAGCCAGAAACTTGGTGAGAAAGTCTTCCATAGTGACCTCACTCTCTGCGGCGACGGGCTTGGGAGCTACCTGGGCTTGACGGATCCTCTCGTTTGTGAAGTTCAAGATGTATGCTCGTCCTGTTCCCTTCCCTCCGGCTAGCCAGTTCCTGATCTTGAAGAGGTACTTATGCAGACTTGGGAAAATCCCAACCAGGGTCGCATAACCTAAGTGGTCCTCCAAAGCACCGATGACGTTACCAACATCATCTCCACTGTCTAGGAATCCGAAGCGCTTTGCATATGTGATCAAACCGATGACATCGAACGCATAGCACTGGAACCAGTGTCGCATGTCGACAGGTAGATGAGTCGAGGTGTTGGACATCTCGGAGAGACGTTGGGCAAAGGTGTCGGCGCAGTCATCGACGAAGGGCTCGTAGTGAACAAGTGACGACATTGCGTATGTCGCTTGATATAACTTTCGGTTCTGGTTGTGACGTTTGACTGATTGATCGCTGAAGATGGCCCATGTGCCGGGACTTGCCCAGGCTGAGTACCACGATGACTTTGGGAAGTGAGTGCCCAGACCGTAGATTGTCTTGGCTGCTTCGGGGTCGTTGAAGCTATATCTGTTGGGCCCATATCGTACAATCGTTCCTGCGACAGAGCATTCAGTGAATGTTGTATATAAGGCATTGGCAGGTGGATATACCGTATTTCTTATGTAGATCCAGGTTTACATCTTGGAATGAGCCTTTCCAGACTTTCCAGAAGTACCAGCCATCTGTCAATCGGGCGAGGGTAGGTCCCGGGACGGTTCGCAGGGGAGAGCGAAAGGATTGGACGATGAACCGCAAGAGAAGTGCTAGAACCACCGCCGGTATAGCGAATATCGCAATCGGAGAGGTCATTTCGAAGTGTTGCTATTGTCGAGAGGCAGCAGATGAGAACGAGGTTGTTTCTTGAGCCTGGACTTGTCGAGGTTTTATAGCGCACGTCCGCCGGTCATGAGACTTGCCGATTTGTACTCCCGAGGCTTGAAGAGTGGTAGCTATGTCCAATGACGTGGGTATACCCTATCAGCCCAAGTTCAAGTGTCAGCATCTTGTGTGTTGTCCCCCGAGGTCTCCGAACTTATCTACCCCGCTACCCCAGACTTGCTTACGTCAATTCTGGGGAGGATCTACGTCTCGGCCGAAGATCGGGTTGCGCAAGTGGGTGGTCCGATGAATAGATAGAGCATGTTCAACTTACGCATCAAGCTCATCCATTATGGTTGGCTGAGTGTTATCCAGCATCTTGTTTGAGCTGCCAGGAAAAGCTCGGCCGACAGGGCCCACCGAGCGAGAGTTGGTATCATCAGGATTACAGACGACACAATCTGCATCCACGTCGGGTTGTGGACACCAGTCCCGATGCACCGTTGCAGCCAGCCAAGCCAATAGCTGAATGGGTTATTATTTACGGCAAGTTAGCAGTAGCCATTTTCGAAATAGGATAGTCACAGCCATTTCGGACAGCGCGTATGCGAGATCTACATCTCTAGACTTTAATTCGTCTCTAGGGTAGACCACCATGAACCAACGGACAACCAAGGCCGCCTTACATGTCTGGTTTGAAAGGAGTGAAGCGTTGTCAAAAAAGGTGCAAAAAAGGTGCTATTTTTATGGTCTGCCTCGGTCTATCTTATTGAGATATTGACAAGTTTTTCACGAAGTCAAATTAACATAAGCTTAAAAGACCCTGGGTACCAGTAAGCTGGCATTGTACGTCCGCGCTGCGACTTGAGGTTGCAGCGATCCCGATCCAACGTAACGAGATCAAACTCTATACTTGATCTGTCTTGCTGAGATACCAATACGGTTTAGTGACACTTGATCAAGGCCTAGCATCGTATCGCCATGGTCTAGAACCAGAATCAGTACTGTAATCCCAAGGGCTCGGTTTTTCTCGTTATTGAGAACGCGGAGCTACTGCGCAAATGAGCGCAATGGCAATTCAGGCCAATTCCTTTACTCAGCTTTAATGATCTTTCATTTGACCCTCCCTTGTTTCGCCTTGTTCGGCTGGTATGCTAACTTGAGCTTGTGTTCGCGCCCAAATTAGTCTCTGCTGGCACTCATTACATCTATCAAAGACACTGGAACAGCCTCCATGGATTGTAGATGTCTCAGAAGCCTTTCCAGCCGTTGAGCCCAGTTGCGTGTGTTTGAATCATGAGAAGTCGCGTGTAACCCTTTACTGTTTTACCATTATGCTTGTTACAGGATGTCATTCTACGTGCCAGGGCGATGGCAGCAATGCTACTATGCCAATCAAAGGTAAAGTTTAGAAAATAATTATCGCAAGGCAAAGTTTTTTTTTGGTTAAACTGGTATAGCTAGTGTCCCATGAGTCAGGTCGTGTCAGATCAGTAGCCAGACTTGGTTTCAATAACAATTGTTATCGCGACATGAGGAAACGAGTCAAACAAGACAGGATTTTTCTTTTCTTCAATCTTCGGTTATTTAAGTACCCAAGACCAAGTGAAAAATGATGCTACATTCATTCATTCACTTCATCCACTCTTTTGCGTCCATTGTTTTCTCTACCTCTGGCTACTGAGGCCTTGAGTAGATGTCACTCACTAACAACATGAGGTTCACCAACCCCAAGTCTCTGGCCGTGTTTACGGCACTCCCCTTGCTGGCAAATTGCTTCGCTATCACCGAAACAACTGATTATGATACAGTAGCCTCGGCCATCTTCACTGGACCAGGTCTCACGATCATGGTGGTGACTGTGCTCGGTGAATCAAGCATGGGAACATTCACCGATGGACCGTTCGGTCTCGGGAGTGGAGGCATACTGACCAGCGGAACGGCGACAGGAGCTTACCTCATGGGAAATCGAAACGTCGATAATGGTGTTGGAGCCGGTGGCCAATACGATTACCTTTGTGCTCCAGGGACCCAGAACATCAACACTTTACAAGTTCAGCTGGGGTTTGACCCTGGATATAACGGAGTCCGTATCGAATTCTTGTTTGCTACACAAGAAGCTCCAAGGTACAGCCCATTGCTCCGTGACTGGACTTTGTTCATCTAACACTCTACATAGCGCCCTTGCCAATATGGATGCTATATCGATCCTTGATGCGAGCAATGGCCTCCCGGTTCAGTACGCCTTTGACACGAATGCCAATCAAATCAACGCCTTGTCTCCTTTCTTGCTCGCACCGGATGCCATCTTCCCACCAGATAGTCTCACGGGGTATACGTGATCCTCACCTCCGCTCGTGAGAACGATACCGGCTCCATCTGGTGGTGCCATGGTCTTGATGATATCCGTCTGCGACGTTGGGGATGCATTCAATGACTCCGGTTTCCTTGTCCGAGCAGAGGCTTGCCTTGACTGCGATTATGGCTTAGACAAAGTTGAGATCAACTATGCCTTTGAGACCTCGACACTCCCCCCTGGAGAGCAGCCTTTCGCTTTTACTATTCCTGCCTCAGGGACTGCATCTGGTACATTTATTGTTTTCGTGGAACCTACCGGGGCTACAACTACCACGAGTGGTGAGCCCACTACGACTGCTGATGAGACAACCACTACTGGTGAGACAACTACTACGACCGATGAAGCGACGATCACCACCACTGCTGAACCAACAACGACTACATCAGATGGCTTCACGACTACAACTGGCGAAGTATCAACAACCACGCAGGAGTCTGTGGCAACCGCCGAGACTACAACAACCACTATTGATGAGATTACAGCAATGGAGCTGGTTTCAACAACTGAAACGATGACCTTGGTAGTCGATGAGACAACCACCACCACCGCTGATGTTACAACTGAGTCGGTTTCCCCCACAGAGGAAACGACCAGTACGGAACAATCTACGACTATTGTCACTAGCGAATTGGAAACGCTCACCACTGATGAGGTGTCAACCTCTATGGCAGACACGATAACATCTATCCAAATTGAGTCCCCGGCGCCTACTGATACCAAGTCTGTCCCAGCACGACCAGTGAGGTTGCATCAACCAGTGTTGATCAGGGACCTGTTCTTGCTTCAGACACAACGACAAGTGAGTCCGCCGTATCTGCAACGGAAGAATTGATCGCGTCCACAGCGGCAAGCACATCCGCTTCTAGCTCTGTCATTCCTGAGGCCTCTAGCGAGTCTACCCCATCGTCGCTTGTCAGCACCGTTCTCCCGTCACTCTCCTCTACAAGTACCTCTTTTGCAGAGGAAGGTGAGACTTCGACTTCAAAGGTGGTCCCAGAGACAACGTCTGCACCAGTTGAACCAGTGGCGTCCATGTCGCAGGAGACCCCTACGATCTCCTCGTCCGATGCTCCACCAGCAACATCCTCCCCTGTTGATGGCCCTTCGAACATCAATACCATTCGTGGGTATACCTACAAGGGTTGTCTCGGATCAGCGGACGGTTACCCGAGCTTCAACCTTGTAGGCTCCGGTGCAAACATGACCACGGCTAGCTGCGTTGCCTTGGCCAGAGGCTGGGCCTACGTTGGAATCTATGACCGGTAAGTCAACATCAAACAACCATCCCTCTTCTGACTCTAACCATTTCTACAGATCTTGTTATGCTTCAGACTCCCTTGATGCAACTAGCCTGGTGTTGAACGGCCGGTGTGATATCCCCTGTCCAGGTGATAGCAGCCATTTCTGTAGTGGTCTGGTTGTATCCTCTTCCGAGCGTCGCTGGGTTGGCCCACGTAAAGCGCTCGATACGCGTGCTGCACCAGCTAATATCCTCTTGACCTTGTACGCTCTGAATGACGTGCCTCCTTCACCTGGTGAGACCAGCACGGAGGTTGAGGTAACAGTCACTACGCAAGATGGAGTCACAGCCATTCCCACAGTTGCTATCCCCTCCAGGCCAGTTGCCACTGGCACTGATATTATGACTGAGTCTGTTATCCTTCAGCCGGTTGAAACAGTGATCGACTCTATCCCAAAGTCAGGACAAACCCTGGTCGAAACCACGGTTACTACAGTCACTTACACTATCGTCGACCCTAACAACCCTTCAACCATGACTGTCACCGAATACTGTGCTACCTTGCGTTATGAGCCTTGCAGCCGTTGTGCTCATCCTCCCGTCCCTACTGTCGAGATGACCACTTACGTTGTTCCTTGCATCGCTTGCGGCCATAATGGCGAGAACGAAGTCACAATCACTGTGCCTTGCGCTGCCGTTACAAAGCCAGCCAGAAATGATGCTCATGGATCACAAGACTTGTTCAATGCTTTCGCCCCGACCCGAGCTGCATATCATGCGGTATCAGGGCCTGTTAGAACAGTCACTACGGCCCTCAGAGACATTAAGCCTACTGCTGGTGCTGGATCTGGTCATATCGAGAGTGCCACCCCGAACCAGCATCAACCGAGTGAAGGGAAGAATACATATCCTGGCGCTGGGCACGCACAGCCCCATGCGGTGCCTTCACAGTCTTCTGGAGCCCGCGGTAATGGCTCCACAGTGCCGGAAGTTGTAGTTGCGGAAGCTGGGCGCTACGAACGTGGTATTCTGGGGTCCCTCACAATGGTCTTCATTGCCGTGGGTGTTCTCTTGTAGTTACTATGAGATAGGCGTTCCTTGACAACTCTCCCTTCCTTGGGCCTAAGAGCTTGCCGGGGCCAAAGTTTCTCTTGCATAGGCATTGAAGGGAAACAGGGTGTTTTATGTACATATTTTATTGATCGAGACTCTCTGCATATAATCTGGAGTTAAATACAATCCTGAGGTTCCTGATATACAAATTTGGCTCTAGCTATTACCCAGGTGGTACGATGCGTCCGTAAACATCAGAGCCACTAGTATTGATCTATCACACCATCTTTTCCGCTTAGCAGCTTCGAATGCATCTGGAGTTCCAGAACCTTGAGCTCGATCCCACATCCCGCATCAGAGCACGTTTCTCCAGAGCCCCTGGGCACTTCTAATTTCCCGACGCCGTGTTGCTATTTTGTGCTGCACTCTCTCCCTGGAAGCTTGTATGTGTTGCTTGGCTATTCTCCCCTTTTCTTTCTCGACGACGCCTCTCCGCTTCTTCGAACTCCTCTCTCGTACCAGGCTGTACATCCGGAGAAGCTTGTTTCTTCTTTTTCGTTCTACGCCGCACGGTATTGAACGGCCACCTTTCGGAACTCAGTGGATCAGATTCGCATGCAATCTCAAATTTGGGACCCAAAGCATCCCTCTCCTTTTCCCAATATGAGAGTCGACGGCTAAAATCCAGAAGCTGCCTTTCGAGGCTTACCAGCTTTTCTTCTTCCTCCTTTAGCTCAGCTTCAATTTCAGCCTTACGTCTCGTTTTCGCTTGAATCTGAGAGCTTTCTCTAATACGGTTTAAATTTGACGGCCCATCCCCGTAAGCATATTCCCTCGTTTTTTCGGTCCCGTGTTTCAAGATATCTTCTTTAAGAGCTCGTACAGCTTCTTCTTTCTTTTGTATCGTTCGCTTTTGGCGTCTCACTTCTTTGCCGGTGCTTGATACGCAAGACTTGAACTGCCGAATGAAATCCTCCGATTCCCGTATTTTAACGAATAATCGCATTGGTTCGGGGTTGAATGGGGGAGGTTCCGCGTAGAACGTTGCACTGAACCAGGGGAAGGGTGCAGCATTCTTATTCGTGGATTCGCTTGTTCTCCCTATAGTATAAAAACGAGGCTGATTTAATCTTCTTTGCCGTTCGTACTCCAAATCGTAAACTCGACGCTTTTCCGTGTCTGATAGTGTAGAGTATGCGTCGTTGAGCTTCCAGCTAGTTAGTATACACACTGGGTAATTGAAAAGTCACTAACCTTTTGAAAATTGGAAGTGGCTTGTTTATCCTCGCGATTCTTATCTGGGTGTGTCGTCTTGGCCAGTTGTCGATAAGCCGTCTTGATCTCATCTGTATTTGCTGTTGTAGTCAACTGCAAGATTTTATAGTAGTCGATAAAATCCATGTTGAGTAAATGATTCTGACACCTCAGGAAATATTTAGTAGTGAAGGAAAGCAATGAGCTTTTTGGGCTTTTCAGGTTCTTAAAGAAGTCGAACGAGTTTGTGTTTCTACAAGCCCTACCCAAAGTTTGTTATTCCGTTTGAGCTACGCGTGCCCCTCACTGCGCAGAGTGTGAAAGCCTATCATATTTGGCTGTTACCGTGTTCCTATTGCCTGTGTGACCTGCCTAAAGTCTAACCTTAAAGATTACGATTCCTCCTCTAGCAGACTTATTCTTGGCCACAGTGTTTGATGTATTTCGCTCAGGTCTTATAAGGTTTATCCAACAAAGTATGAAACACTCCATTTACCTCTGGCCTCCTCTTTGTATCATTGGCCAAGTGGAGGGTTGAAGAGGGAGAACTCGCCACGTGTTAGTATGCCAACGTGATGCCATATGTGCAAGGGAATCAAGTGGCGACGAACAGGCGTCTTTTCGGTATCAGAGAGATTTCTGTTCGTGTCGTGCTGAGCTTCAGCACCTAGAGTGGCGACTCGTTGTGAGGAACTCAAGTGATAAAAGGGTTCGTGATTTGTGCGATCTAATACTGATATAAGATATTAAACATTATGAAGCCAATTCAAACAAACCCCAGGCTTGAGCCATTATCGTAGAAGTAGTATCCGCGATATATCCTACTCGCATGATAGTATAAGGGATAACGGGATTTCTCATCGTCCTTTGATGCCGTAATGAATATCGCTAATGAATGTGTTCCCCCAAACCATATATGCCACTGTTGATAGAATCAAGTGCCAAAGATGGCCATGCAAAATGAGGCGAAGAAAACTAAAGAAATAAAATATAAAAACAAGAAGAATTCAAGAATGGAAAAATATTAAATCCAAGCAATTAGTTGTTTCCCAGACGTGCCATATCAATTCTCCAAAATCTCGTCGGGATGTCATGCTTCCCGTGTCTGTCGACAAACATCAAACAATCTCCAAAAGCAACAATTCGTCCAAAGCATGCAAACCATCAAAGCTGCAACCATGAAGATTCCGTTATAGAAGCAAAGAGCCCCATAACTCGGGATGTCCCCTCGAAACCTTTGTCTTCACTCCCTTGCTCAATAAAACTCCTGCCACTTCCCCTCCCACCTTTCCTTGTCCCTCTTTTTCTGCTCCATCTTCCAACTATTCGTCACATCTCTCCGTCTCTTCACATCGCCAAGCCAATCCCGGTAATCCTGCTCATCCTTCTTGCTCTTCCACTGAATCCTCGCTTCAAAATCTGTCTGAAGCTACGCCAGCCTCGCCTCTCTTCTTGCTATCACCTCCCTATCCAATAGAATCTGAATTATTAGGAGTTTGGTGCGTATCTGGTCAATCTGGCGCTCACGTAGCTTCTGGTAGTCTAGCTGCTCATTTAATCGGCGACGTAGCTGCCCGAACCAGCCGAGTTTGGCTTTCATCCTGTAGAAGTGTATTTTTTCCGAGACGCGTGTGTTGACGTCTTGTTGACGTCTGGTGAGGCAGATATTGTGGTTCAAGCATTCGATTTCGTGGAGGATTTTGACCGCTTTGCCGTCGAGGTAGAAACCTGACCTTCCGGTCCATGGGGAGGATTTGAGACTTGCGGCATCGTGTAGTGAGTGGTTGTAAGGCATCCGCGGTTTGGGGAAGCTGGGCGACTGGGAGCCAGGAGAATACTGTGTACTACGGCAGTCTAAATGTTTGTTTATGCGGGAGAGGAGGGAGTTTATATCGAGTGCGCACCGTTGGGAATACGGATGAGTGTTCCCAAATGAGAATGTCGCCTTATCTCGAAAGTTGAGCTTCTCTCCGATTTGACCGAGAGCTATCAGCCACCGCCTCTGTTGATTAGCCAAAAAGCAGATAAACCGGCATCACGGCGGCAAAGCCATGCGTCCTTGGGGTCATTACTTTGCAACTTTTATTCCAGTCTCTCCGTGGGTATACAATCTCCCCAATGGTACAAGTCTAACATCCGCGGCAAGTCCAAAACCTTTATCTATTTAATCCAGCCCTTAGGTCCTCCCCATGTTCCCTTGACCATGTAGTTCTTGTAAACCCAGGGGAAGAAGTCCTTCTTCAGGTGGTAGAATGAGCGGCGGGGAACGGCTTGGTCAATGCCGAGAATCTCTCCGAAAGTCTCCTTGGGAACGCCACCGTACTTAAACTCAGCAAGCATCACCTTGCCGTATTCTGTGAGGAGAGGGCATGAGGTGTAGCCCATCATAGGCTGGCTCGGGCTCTTGGCCATCGATGGCGCGCAGCAGGTTGCTGACAAGAACGGGCGCCTCGGAGGTGACGGCTGCGGCGGTCTTGGAGGTAGGAAGGCTTGAAGCATCACCAGCAGACCAGACGTTGGCGAACTTGTTGTGGCGAAGCGTGTTGTCGTTGACGTCAACGTAGCCAGCCTCGTTGGCGAGAGCGCTCTTCTTGACGAAAGCATGAGGTCCCATCTTGGGAACGACGTGCAGGAAGTCAAACGGCTTGGTAACCTTGTCCTGGCCATGGGCAAAGACAGCGTTGTTGCCCTCAATAGCAACAAGATCATGCTGGAAAAGACCCTCAACACCACGCTCTTGTCGCATCTTCTCGAGCTCGGCGCTGTACTTGGGGACACCAAACATGACGGGAAGGCCGGTGGCGAAGGTGATCTTGATAGGAGAGGCGGAGGGGTTCTTGAGGTCATAGAGACCAGTCTGCTTCCAGTGGTCAAGGGCAAGCCACATGGACTTCTGGGGAGCACCGGCGCACTTGATGACGCCGGCGGGTTGGGTGAAGATGGCGTTACCCTTTTGGAGGCGCTGGATGTTGGGGAAGACCTTATCGCAGTAGTCGTAGCCGTAGATGGAAGAGACAGGACCGTTGCGCTCAGCGAGAGCTTCGGGAAGGCCCTTGATGCTGTCATAGTTGATTTTGATACCGGGCGCAACAACGAGGTGCTCATAGTTGACCTTGTCACCAGTTCCAAGGGTGATGCTGTTGTCCTCAGGAGTGAGGGCATCAACGCTAACGTTGTAGAACTTGAGCTTGGGGTCGATGAGCTCAGGCATAGACATCTTCAACTCCTCCTTCGTCTTAAGCCCGGCACCGACGAGTGTCCATCCAGGCTGATAGTGGTGCCACTGAGCGGGATCGACGACAGCGATATCCTCACTGGCGAATCGGCCGCTCCGGAGAAGTTGATGGCTGATCGCGAGACCAGCAGAGCCTCCTCCAACAACGACGACCTTGTGACTTCGGCTCGCAGATGTCACGGCCGCAGCGGTAGCGAGACCCCTTCGAGACTGGCCAAAGGCCGCAGATCGAACTGCCAGTGTCACGCGACTTGAAAGCATTTTGAGTTTTTGTGTTTTCCTTCAAAAGGGAGAGTGAAGTCGAATGCGAGAAAAAGCTCAAGCTGAAGAGTGAACACGCCAGAAAAAGTACAATTGGAGTGACGTACTGTACGTACCCACTAGCGTGTAGCGCTTTGCTCTTTTGGGGTGTGAGAAGGGCGGGCTATGGTTTATCCGGGGCGGGAACTAACCAGCCGAGGATAAGTCTCAATTGCGTGATTCAGGGATAAAGTGATTGCCGCCGATGGTCCGAAATTAGAGCCCGATGGCCCAACTGCGCTCTTTGGAACGGCGACTTCCGGTCATAAAGCTGAAACAGTTGAAGAATAATAGCATGATTGGGAATTATATGGGCTTCGACTATCATAGACATGTAACGCCAATGAATATCGAAATGGGTCCTGCTTCTGCCTCCCGAGACACCAGAACTTGATCGTGATGCGAGCTTCATGGCTTGAGATAAAATTTAGGTGACAAAGATTCCATGAAATGGTTGGTATGTCAATAGGTGATGGAGCCTAAACTTATCAGAAACTAACTGATAATAACTAACCTTCCTGAAAGTCTCAAGTCTATTCTACACACAGCGGAAGGGTAGCATGATACAATGCAACGCCCTTGGTTGCCGAATTACCCTAAACTGCCATCAACCAAACGCAGTACCTACCAATTGCTTGATCTAGCATTTCTGTCCATCAAACATGCATGTCGGTGTCTAATACTTCAAGAAGCAGAACCATACCAATATTTGACCTCGGCTATGATACAAGGTATGTTGTATACATATGGTCGGCGACCAAAATCTAGTCCCCGATGACGGGGATCGTTGTGTCAAACCGCATTCAACAAGGGTCATCATGCACCACTTGGAAGAATCGGCGACTTCTTTAATTATTTCCATCCTATATTCGGAACAAATGTAAACTACATACTCATATCATCCTCCGCAATTTGCAAGTTTGCACCAACCCCAGCCAGCCATCCAGCACTGGCCCCAGCACTCCCTTCTTTGAGAAAGCTGGCACTGTCACCAACTGCGTAAACACCGCGTGTGCTTGTCTCTTGGAACTCATTTTCCACCAAAATCCTCCCTTCAGATGTCATCTCCAGATCTAATTGTTCTGAAAAAGGCCCGCCAAGAACCTTTCTGGGCTTATGCGATATCAAGCCATACACTGATTCTGTCCCATCGGCGAACTGGATAGCCACCGAGGTTTTCAGACGTTGCAATGATCTGATGGGTCTGTTGTCTAATTTGAAGCCACAATTCTTGGCCGCTATGATTTGAGGATGATGCTCGACATGAAAAAGGCCGTTAGTCAGGAATGTTATATCGGGACTGAACTGGCGGGCGAGATGAGCTGACAATACCGCCGCCTCAATAGAACTTGAAGAGTCGGATGTGATGAGCACAGCAGCGTGGGCAGTCGCTTTGTTACTAACATCGAGGCATTGTGATACATCGAAACTGTCCAACGAGTCAGGATTCGATGTTTCGTAGTCAAAAGAGGGCTTACATATGCTTCCCCAAAGCTTCTTCATATCCTGGGATATCTGGAAGAGCATCACGGCTGCTCATAGCCAATATCACCTTTCTTCCCTTCCAACGTCGACCTGTAACGTCTTCGACTTCGAAAGTCATGCCTTTCTCACGAATAGACGCGGCTGTCGCGAGGCTAAGCATGATGGTCTTGAACTTGGCTTTGATCTCAGCTATCGTCTCATCCTGGATCGATTTTGATATTGCCTGACTTGCAATCCCATGAAGGTTATTCCTGTGCTCGGCGCCATCGAAAACGATGGCACTCCTTTGCGCACGGCCAAGGGCCAAGGCCGCAGAGAGACCAGCTGTCCCTGTCCCAATAATCAGAACATCCAGGACATTGCGAAGGAAATGAGGCTCGATGCAATGTGTGCTGACCAAGTGAGGCATCGCCAGAGAAAATACTTGAGCTCAAGATGAAGACATATTGTGTGGAAAAGGCAGAGGAGATGAAGAAGGGAAGCTGGAAGATTATATGCTCTAGTCCTCAAGGAGAAATAAGCGGATACTTTTGTCTGCTGGATGGAGAGTTTCTGGCACTATAATTGGTCTATACATGGCCTATAGGGAGTTGGTACTAGATCCCAAGGGTCGACTTTCTGACGAAGGAATCTTAGCGCCCCGTATGATGATGTGAGACTCATCAACCATCATGTTTACAGGTTACGGAAAATGAGTTGGAGGGAGCCAGATCAAATGCTTCCAACCAGGCTATGGACTTTCTATGCACTTTGTGGATAAAATATTAACCTTTGATAATGAAAATCTGATTCAGGCAGAAGTATGCATCCTTGTAATGCCTGCTAGTCCTTTACTCTTAGTATTCACTGTTCTCCTGTAACGGTCAGCGAACTGCATCGAAGAGAGATCAACAATGAGGTTTTCCAGGGACCTTTTATTAACTAAGGTGAAATGGCCGTAGCAAGACCAATGCATCTAGGTAGGCGATTCGCTTCACAGAAGGGAAATCGTACCAACATCATGTCTTCCCGGACCATAGATCTCACGACACTTCCACTTAAGAGCCTCTATTGACTCTTTAGCCTTGTGAAGTATCTTTATGCAAAATGGCTCCTCATCAGACTGTTGGTACTGATGAGGACAATCTCGATGGGGCGGCACGGCATGCCACTGGGACTGCCGTTTTTCGAGATAGTTCAAAACACTCCACAAACACTCTTCTTCTCTCCCGTTTCCGTAAACCTCAGCCTTAACAGCCTTTTTAGCCAAATCCGCCCATGCTGCAGGGTCTAATTCCAGGTTATAACTTGGAGCCTCTGCAGAATACTCAACCCCGACTTCGCTGAACTGCAGACGTTTCATTTCATTTTTCTCCATGGATGCCTTGGCCTCTTTGTCTATGGACTCCAGAATGACGCCGTACTGCTGGCCCACTGACATGAGGAGAGTTCCCAGAAGTTGGATATTCTGCATGGCAGAGAGGTGGCTGGTTGGACAGATCTGACAATGAGCGATTTGACTGGCTGTTGAGATCGTTTTGCGAAGAAAAGGAAGACCTGACGGAAAGGAGAGTCTTTCGTTTTTGCAGAGATCATCTACTGTGAGATAGAAAGTTGCCAGACAAGAACATGACCGTGACGATGTTTGCGATATGGGCAACAACGTAGCTACCGAGACAGAATTTGAAGCTGGGGAGTCGAGGGTCGGAGCGGCACCGGAGCCTGATAAGACGTCTGATGTTGGACATGAGCAGTCGGTGCCTTTTCCCAACTCAAGTTGAAGTCCGCTAAGTATCTCAGAGCTCAGGTCAGGCATGAGACTTGGATCTACACATACATTCACGTCAACCTGACTGAGCGTTTCAATCATTGATTGAGGTGATAAGAGGGACAGGAAGGGCGTGTCATCTTGAACAGCTGGACTAGGGAGCGCTGCCGCCAAAGCTTGTCGACGTTTTGCAGGTCTGCCCATTTGCTTCTTGACCGAATAGTGACAGTCAAGGCCTAAACCAGAGCATCTTCGACATGAAGGCTTTCCACCGTCACATCTTGACTTTCTTTGCCCTAGACCTGTTAGGCTTCGTTACCAGTATAGCATGGGAGTTATGACGTACGACAACAATCGCAGGCTGACCGCCGAGCGGGGCTCGGAATATTCGACTTGGTGACGGAAGTTAATGTCATTGCGGAGAAATTGGATCGGTGAGATTTTAAAGAAAATTACTTGACAGTTCGAAGTGGAAGAAGTGTTCGAGCGCATCGTGGACGGCAATATCATGGTCGGAGACTTTCCACCATCGTGACTGGCGAGATGGGGGGAGCAAGGTACGTGGCGAATCACAAGTCTGATAACTCGCCGGGCGCCCCCACTTTGAGGACAATGGTCAAGACGTCTCTCCTAAGTGACAAAAAGACTTAGGTAAAGTCAAGATAATTTGGAGTAGCTTTAGTAGGTCTTAGATCAGGTATTTCTGGCACCTCGGTTTAACGTCGAGAGTTTTCTTGCTGCTTGAGGGATGGCCAGGATGCCCGGTCTGCCTACATCAAGATCTTCAGATATGGAATATGACCTGTTCATTGCCGCTATTCTATTCTACTATCTAGCATTCCAAATTACCAAGGAGCACTCAGCCCTTAATATTCTCGTTCACCCATTTCCAAGTCTTGATTACTCGCTCGCGACTCAGTGGCTCGACGTCCCGTATTGAAGCAGAGACCTTCTGTGTTTGAGCGACCTCGAATACAGAACTCTCCTGATCGTCCACTGCATTTTCATTCATATCGCCCCTGGAATATGACCGCTTCCAAAGACCTAGAAGAGCCTGTGACGGATGATCATTCTCGTCGCCCAAAGCCTTCTCCAAGCGCTCAAGCCACTCAGATGATGAGACGATCTCAAACTCGGGACCCTCGTTACTAGCAGCCAGCCAGTCCAGCATGTCTTTCCAGGACGGTGTGATATGCGGGTTCAATACATGGTAGACAGGTGTCTTCAAACCTTTGGAGTGCGTGAATGCAATTTCGATCACAGCTTGAGCAGCTTGCTCGACAGGAAGCCAATTGAGCACTTCATTTGGGAGATTGGGTAGACATCCTGTGATCTTGGATGTTGAAAGCAATAACGGATATGCCTCAGTGGTATTCCAGACTCCAGATTCATTGCTGCAAAGTTGACCAACTCGAACAATCGAGGCTAGGGGAGAGTCTTGTTTCTTGTTCGCTGCATCACAAACCTGTTCGGCTACCCACTTGGAGCGTGAGTAGCCTAGTGGTGAAGCCTCCTTAGGATCATGGGAGAGCGTCTCGGGAACTGGTCGAGCGGTAGAGTCGCTAACTGCTGCGATGGAGCTGACGAAGATGAACTGTGCACCAGCCTCTTCAGCGAGGTTGATCAAGTTTTTCGTACTCGACATCTGATCCTCGAAGGAGTTTAGTCGAAGACTAAAGTTGACCGCCCAAGCTGAGTGAATCACCTTCGTAGTACTCGTCGAAATTTCCCGAAGCTGCTCTTCTGAGAGTCCAAGATCCTTTTGTGTCAAATCGCACGGAAGACAGACGACTTTATCCTGGTGTGGTTCTAGAGGTGGCAGAACTCGTTGGAAGAGAGCGTCAGAAACACGTTTCTGAGCGGCAAATGGACCGTCAGCTCGGAGCAAACAGTAAATCCTCTCAACCTTTGAATCTTCTCGAAGAAGATGAAGGATATGCGCCCCAAGGAACCCAGTCGCACCGGTTAGTACCACACGCGTGGGGCGATCATTGGGATCTTGAACGATTTTCATGGCCATTTGTGCCAAGCGTTTCTTTTCACCCAAGGCTTCGCGATTTTGCCGTGCTTGAGTTTTGACACCACTGGTTGAAGAAGATACACCTGACCCTACCATACTGCTAGTATCATGCGAGGCTGGATCAAAATTGCTGTACTTCTCAGCGAGAGCTTGCATGAGGTTGAGATCTGACTCATCGGGGTCGACATTCAGCTCGTTGTCGCCTGAATTCGCTCTTTCCAGATACTCAACGAGTGAATTGACGGTGCCCTGATCGTAGATAACGTTCAGAGGAAGCCTGCCATCCTCAGATGATAGACAAGTCTGTTCGAGCAGCTTTCGGATTTGTATGCAAGAGATCGAGTCGACGCCCTGGCGATACAGATCTTGATCTGGTTCAACTTGCCGGCCGAGGACTTGCTCGAAACAATCTTGAACGGCTTTTTGAAGCCCACCCTCAGGAATCTTCGTGGAAGATGATGTGTTGCTGTAAGCACCCTCGATCTCATCTGAGTATCGCTCTTCAGCTTGCCGCCGAAGAATAGTGCCCTTACTGCTCTTTTCCAAGGGTTTCTGCCCCTCTTTGACAGGGACAACTACCAGCATTGTCCTGTTGATTCGGGTATGGGTTTGGCTGTCGGAGTTTAGTTTGTCGATATGCGGCCATACTGAATCGATCACTTCATCTGCACTGATGTCGCTCGAGGAAGGGAACAACAGCACTCCAGCGTAATCTCTTCCACTGCCAAAGATAAGAACATCCTGCAGTAATTTGGTGGAAGCAAGTATGCTACCCTCAATAGGCGAAGGATCGAACTTCTTTCCGTTGGCAAGAGTGATTTGCGCATCAGCTCTGCTGTGATATCGCCACGCGTTCGGTATCGATGAATGTGGTTCGAAGAGGTCAGAAGTGGCGTATGATCCATCTTCACGATTCGTCTTGATCAAGAAAGGCCAACCAGGTTTCACCACAAGTTCTGATAGGTCATTCTCGCGGGGCTCGAATTCGATAAGTCTTGGGTCATCAATAGCTCGGAGAAATTGCCAGTCTTTGTCTTTGGCGTAATCCCTATGCGACGACATCAGAAACCCGCATTCTGCGCTTCCCATACGTGAGAGGAGATTCACGCCTGCGTCCACGAGTGTATCGCCTATTGCTGGTGGTAAAGCAGCGCCGCCGACACCAACAAGGTCCATTGTCTGAAGAACTTCAACGCCCCCGTACTCTTCGGAGAGCATTTGAAGCACATACGGAACTGATGAAAAGTACTTGACGGGTATTGGGCTATGCGCCCGTGCAAAGTCTATGGCTCTTATAATATTGGCGCCTGTGATGGGAGCCTGGCCTTCGGGGAAGAACCATATCGAAGCACCACTTGTCCAGGCTCTCAGACAATCTGGGAATCCACCGTGATAGAGGGGAGTCGTGGAAAAGGTTGCTGGTTTGTTCTTCCCGGGAAAGCTGTACAGAGCTCCCATCACCCCGAACTGCGTTTGAGGGATTGGCTTGGGTAGTCCAGATGAGGTTCCCGAAGTGTGACATATGTACGCTGTTTCTGAAATACCCGGGGTCTGCCCCAAGTCATCTGTCGTCGAGTCATCTTTATATGAAGGGATCCTGATGATCTCGATGTCGTTTGAGAGTCCGCGCGCTCTGTACTCGTAGATGTCGTCGACGAAAACATGTCTAATGTCTAGAGTCTCACAAAGATGCTGAACTGCTGGTGGTGCCAATTGAGGTCTGCAATATGGTCAGGTTTGCGCATCCCTTGAGGCTAGTGACTTACGCAAGAAGCAAGACAGTATATCCCAGGCGCATCAAGCCAAGCCATGTCAACACAAACTCCGTGCTACTAGACGATAGAAGGCCAATTTTCAAGGACTTAGGTTCCTTTGGCAAATGAGTCGAAAGTATCTGGGCGGCATGCTTTGATGTGTCTGAGAGGTCTCGAAATGTGAGGAGATGACGGAATACTGCTCATGTCAGCCATGGTATTGTGATGTATGTGAGCACTCACCTTGCGTAGACTTCAAATGCGTAAAAGTCGCGAACCCCAAAGCCGGTGCATCTGGATTCCTCTCAGCCTGGTCATCAATCAATTCCACCACTGTCATCCATGTTTTCGCCTTCTCGTCTTTTCGCTTCAGTCTCGCAGCTTCACCAAGCGTACAAGTAAAATAATTCGCATCTGCCATTTCACAATACTGAGATTGAGAACACGTTTGATTTTGATAAAATGAGTTTCTGGCGACTTTCGATTTACCACGTCTTTAATCCGTTCGACTTGTGGCAACTGACTTGATTCTTAATATATGAACTTGTCGAGTTGGCTTGCCCTGGTCATCGGCCCCACATGAGTCAACGCGTCATAGGTGCTTACCTATCTTATCTTTTCCTATCTTATCTATTGACCGTTCACTGGCTCCTCATTTCGTCACAGCACAGCGCATAACGACCCCCTTTCTAAATCACGGCAGGGTTTCGCGGTACTACGTAGCACTGTTCTGTGCGTCACCCCTTTCATACTCATCCAAGCTATGGGTGCAAGGCCAGGATCATGCCACAATTGTAGGCGCGGCCGTTTGAAATGTGACCGATCCATTCCGCAGTGCCTGAAATGCACCAGTAGGGGTCAAAGTTGTCTGGGCTATGGCGTTCTGTTGCGATGGGAGAAAGGTATGGCAAGTCGTGGGAAAATGGTTGGTGTTACATCCGACAACATTGGCAAGGTCCAGAACGGAGATACGACCGCCACTCTACAAGCGCCACGGCCTCGTATTTTGTCTACAAGCCAGCCCTCATTCACAAGTTCTGAGTCGAATTCTCCTCGTTCGCTTACAGACCCGCTTGTTCAAGATATAGACTGTCGATCGAGGAGATATCTGGATTATTGTAGGTTGCCTCCGCCCGCTTGGCTGCTCTTCATACTAATATTCTTTGGCAAAAGTCGCAAGTGACGTTTGCAAGGACCTCGTTCTCTATGACATCCCCAAGCATAATCCATTTCGGGAGCTGATTCCGATGGCGTACCAGCAGCCCATGCTATTGCAGGCCATCATCGCTAGCTCGGCTTTGCATATGTCAAACGCTTGTCAAAGGCCATCAAGTTCTTTAAGCATCTTCACGACAATGGCCTCGACTCAGAGCAGCAAAAGCTTTGTGGACTCTCTATCGATTGGCCATACGACATCACACCCGGAGGCTTTCCATGATGCACTCAGGGCCAAGCAGCAGGCACTTTGTCTGCTGAACTCCGCTGTCGGAAGCATGGCTTCAGCGAATGTTGATGCGATTCTGGCGGCGGTACTTCTACTCATTGGATTCGAGCTCATTGACTCTGGGCGAGGCAGCTGGATATCTCACATCAACGGTGCGAGAATGATCATTGAGAAAATGATAGCATCTGGCTCGGGGACGGGCACTGTTTTCAGCCCTCTTCGCAGCTGGTTGGTGTCTAATTGCTTGGTGTAAGTCATCCTGCCCAGTTATTGATGGCTCTTGGGTTTAAAATAACTAGGTATGATCTTCTTGGCTCATCATTCGCGAATTCTTATCTACCGCGCGGCGGTGAGCTATCGATGACTACCATGTCGCTGCTTCAAGATGCAGAAGGGAACCATTGCTCATCATTTCCGGCAGCTCTCCTTCCTTTGATACAGGCAGGGGCTCAAATATTGAACATTAACGACGTTTACATGTTTCCTGATGCCTCGATCAATTCAGGACATCACGATGCGCTTCAGCTCTTACACGCTGCCAAGTCATTCGACCCAGCTGCCTGGGCCACCAATTTACAGCCACGCTCGCCCGCTGACGATCTCCTCCATCGGACTATGATTGCATGTGCACACCGGACAGCTGTATGTGTCTATCTCTCACGCATTATTCTTGCTCTATGGCCCAGTACGGTATTGCCAGATGATCTACAGGTTCTAGCAGCCGAAATCATCACCCACCTTTCACATTTGCACCCTGGAGATGCATTATTCACAGCAACAGCGTGGCCCGCCTTCATCGCTGGTCTGGAAACTCGTGACCTCACGAATCGTGCCTGGGTAGAGACAAGATTCCAAGAGCTCTGGAAAATCGAGCCTTGGGGGTTTACCAGAGACGCTCTCGGAGCATTGCGGACAATATGGGGTGGGAGGAAGAATGAGGTTCTCTTAACGAGCAGCGATGACGAATTCTACGAACGGGAAGAGAATTGGAATTGGATCGAGACACTAAGGAATTTAGGCACTGACTGGTTGATTGCATGATTGGAAGGCCATCCCAGATGATCTGCTGTGCTGGCTAAAGGCCTTGTTAGACTATACGGGCCACTGTTCAACGACTCGGGAGCTGAGCTCGACATGTGGCGTCATGTATCTCTCACGGTACCGCCCCTGCTGTCTTGGTTTCTTCGCTGCTCAGCAATTGCCTCTTCCATGAGCTCAGCCCTCTCATCCGCGGTCAAATCACTACTGGCCTTAGGTACCTTACCCCAGATTGACAGAATCAACAAGCTCACGGTTGCAGCACCCACTCCAAACCAAAACGTTTTCTTATAGCTCCTCGCCAATCCTGCCTCATCTACCGTTGCTGATTGGATGATGTCTGTCAAAGCAAGGACAAAGGCTACACCTAGCTGCAGCACAGAATTAATGACACTGCCAGCCAGTCCCTGTTGTGCTGTAGGAAAAGTCGTCGTCACGAAAACGGTCATCAAGATCGTGGATAGATCAATTCCTATGGTGCTGAAGATGACCGCAGGAAAGACCCATGCCCAATAACTTCCTCCGGGTGGAATCAGAGCTATGAGAAGCTGTGACCCTACTGCTCCCAGGCCGGAGATGATCAACAGCACACGTCCTGGAACCAGGTGCAAGATAAAGCCCTCTATGATGCTGAAAATGAGGCCTGCAACACCGAGAGGCACATACCATGCTACCACCTGCAACGGACTGGCAGACATGATGTTCTGGAAGTAGAGTGTGCCATATACAGAAAAGATACCCCAGGTGCCATAGAGCAGAAAGAGGGCCAAAAGGAGAGGGCTCATGCAAGGAGTAGTGAAGATCGAAGCCGGCAGGAGAGGATGAACAGCGACGCGCGTTTCGATGTAGACTGCGGCAAGGAGTGACAAGACACCAAGTGCGAAACAGAGTGGAATATATGGCGTTTTCCAACCCGCAGGGGCATGTGCTGATTGCAAGATGGAAAACACGACTAGGGTGAGGCCAGAGACGATTGTGATGGCGCCAGGGTAGTCCATTCCGACTTTGCTTGGGGGCTGGTCCTTTGAATGAGGACGCGGAATGGACAAGACTGAAGTTAACAGCGTAATTGCCGTCAGGATAGCGCCGATCCAGAAGTAAAAGCCCCAGCGGGTGAATTGACCTACGATGCCTGCCATGAGAATGCCCCCGAAAAAGCCAAATACCGCTGAAGTGCCATATACTGCAAAGACGAGGTTCTTTCGTGGCCCAGGACGATACAAGGAACCCATAAGCATGACTCCAGTAGGCAAGAAAGCGGCAGCTCCTAGCCCTTGCAGAGCCCGGCACAAGTCGAGCATCAGCGGATTCATGCTGAACCCGGCTATTATACTCCAGACAAGAAGCCAGGCAAGACCCCACATGAAGACGGGATATCCTCCCCACATGTCACCCAGACGGCCAAAGACGAGCAAGGTGCTGGCGATGACGAGTGAGAAAGCGGTTGCTGGCCATACGCTGGCTGCTTGTGGGATATCGAGCTCTCTGATGAGTGTTGGGAGGATGACAGTGAATCCCGAGACGAAGTATTCTGTCAGGAATTGAGACATGGAGATGCTGAAGACGAAGATTATCTCGCTCCAGCGGGTTGTAAAGATCGGAGGGCGTTCGCGGCCGAGACGTTCTATACGTGCTTGGAGGGACTCGTCAACTACGGACGACGATGCGGCAGTGTCATGGAGATCCGGCGCAGGGTTGTTGTTTGGTGGAGGATCAACACCTTGAGTTAGAGCCCGGGGGCTGCATCCTCTCGACGGGATAGTCGGCATTGCGGAGGGATTGCTGGGAGCCCGATGAAGCGGCGATGGAGGTGTCGATGATTGTGTCATTGTCTGTCAAATATCGGCCCCTGGATATGCAGAGATGTGTATGAGCAGTGGCAGGGCTATGAAAAGATGAGGGCAACAGATACAGATCTTAAACGATTTCCTTTTGGCATAATTATTACACATTTGTAATCATAACGTATGAAGAGGTGATTTTGCGGACCACGGAGATTTGATAATAGCCTGAGTCCACCGCTTACAGCTCCCAAGCATTCGAAGTGTTAGCCAGATACTGACACATGCGTGCCTGTACTTGTTCCGCGCAGTCGTCTCAACAGGTGGCGTTGTATCTATCATTCTTGCCACTTATCGTCACGTTCCCTGCTAACCACTCAGCATACTAAAGTCATTTGAATATTCCTAGCGGCCTATCAGCCATCATTATTGCAAACTAATAAAGTTGAAAACCACTTTATTCCGATCTCAATCCCTGAGATATGCGAAGTTTACCGGCAAGGCGGCAGTGGATACCACGCTAATGCACGACAGGAGCCTTGGCTGCCCATATCAGGTTAGCCGCAGCCGATCTGCTAGCATTCTGATTGCTTCGAGATTCATCCGAGATACGGCAAAGGCTAATTACCTACTTGTGTTGCGAACAACAATTGCCAATATCAAAATATTTGATTAGAAATCCAGGATTATTCAGCTGTCTAGCCCAAGTTATTTTTTTCCGAATCCCAGGGCCTGCCCCTATCCCCATGTTCTTGTGAATTGCGATTCTTTTCCAGCAAGATTGACTCTGATCAAGTCTTTTCTTCTTCTTCTTCACCTCTCACTCATAATGCCACCAGTGATACATTGCATCCGCCATGGACAGGGCTTCCACAACGTCGGTGCCGGATGCTACACTCTTCCGGATCCTCGTCTGACCCCCTTGGGTGAAGAGCAGAACCTGACATTGCGAGAGACGGCCTTCTCAGATCAGTCAAAGATATCTCTTGTCCTTGCTTCTCCCCTTTGCCGAACACTCCAATCTGCCTATCTGGTGTTTCAATCAGCCCTCGAGAGCAGCAGCAAGTGTCACCCTGAAATCATCGCCATCCCGGATGCTCAAGAAACCTCGGATGACCCGTGCGATGTTGGAACTGATCCATCAGTCCTTCGCAAAGTTGTAACCGAGAGTAACTGGCCTGTCGATCTCTCTCTGGTCAAGGACGGCTGGAACGTGAAGGCTTTAGGGACTCGCTACAGCCCAGAAAGCAACGCCATAGCAGCCCGCGCCCGCGACGCCCGCATCTTCATCCGACAGAAGATCCGACAACTGATCGAGCAAGGCGATACGGACCCTCAAGTTGCTCTCGTGACACACGGCGGTTTCCTGCACTACTTCACCGATGACTGGGAGGACTCATGGCTGAACCCTGGGACGGGATGGAAGAACTGCGAGACTCGATCCTACGTATTCGAGCAAGACGTAATGAAAGATATAGATGTGGAGGTTAGGCTCACTGAGACGATGGAGAGTCGATTGAGAAGGGGAAAGGGTAATCCTATGCCGGCTAAGGAAGAACAGGCGGGGCTATTTGAGCAGGCGATGGAGAGCTGGGAGAGACAGGGGCTACAGAGACCCGATAGAATTGGAGTGAATGTCGAGACGAGTGTGGTCGCATGATAGAATGCAGTATCATAGTGGTTGCACCCTACCTCTATGAGGACGGAGTGCTCCACTTTCATGATAGAGAATCAATGTACAACTTCAGCAATATGGTTCAGTTTATCGACTTCAATCCAAGTCAACATCGATCCACAAGACCAGTTGTTGTGTAGGATATTTTCACAGCAGCTTACGACAGACTGCGAAGCGTACTGTGACACAAATCAGCGACTGCCAACGACCATCCCAGTGTAGACTGAAACAACTAACCGATACCTGCGTCCCCACGCGAACATCATACCCTCCACTTGCAGTGATTGTTAAACTAAGGGCGTGGCCTCGATATAGAGCGTTAAATGTGTGAAGGAGACGTTCTCCTGATCCCCCCCTTTGTCGAGCCCTGAGACACGGGACCAGTAACACAATTCCTCTAAAAGACGCCCCAGCGCTCTTCGATAATATGTCAACGCCATCTCAACACGTTTCAGGGGCTCGTCAAGCACAACGATACCACGACGAACTCTAGCATTTTTCAGCATCTTGCCAGGGGGTCAGAAGACATGCCTGACCTGGTTAACTCTGTACCGTCACTGCAGAGCATCGCCTTGACCAAACCTCTGCAGTTACGATCGACTGGGAATTGGAGAGTCTGTCCACCATTGTGATCAGAAACGACCCTGGCGGTCTACCGGTGTCTACGCGAATCCCCGGTCGAGATTGACAGTTTGACTGCTGCGCTCAATGTCCACACAGTCCAGAACAAGTGAGCGAAGAATCGTTGATAATAAAAAAGAATATATAATTTAATTCTATAAACACTTTTCTTATAATGCATTAATTAGTTATCACTCTGCTTAGCATATTTCACTCATGTCATCATTGACTCAGTTTTAAAAGACGGCGAAAAAGAGGAGTATTGACAACGTCATCGACTCAACTGACGAGTTATGACTGGATCTCTACGCGCTCCGCACAAGTTACACAGCAGTAAAACACAATCTACCCCTCTTGTCCAAAAACACCAAACTTTATCTTATTTGTGAGATTATTAGTGTTCACTGATTGACGATGGAGCGCTCACAATCTGACACCTTGCCTCTGGCGAATTCGGTTCAAATTCCTCAGCTTGGGTTTGGCGTATATTTATCGCCACCTGAAGTTTGCACCAAGTCATGCCTTACTGCACTTGAAGCTGGATATCGACACATCGACACGGCGCAATACTACGCCAATGAAACAGAGGTTGGCCAAGCAGTTCAAAAGTCGAACGTCGATCGGAAACACGTTTTCTTGACTACCAAGATCCTTGAGGCAGCTGGCTCTGTGGACGCAAGCTACGCGAAATGCATTGAGAGCGTTGAGAAGCTTGATCCTGAGAGCGGTTATGTCGACCTTTTCCTCATTCATAGCCCCAATAGTGGTGCTTCAAAGAGAAAGGAGATGTGGCAGGCCCTGGAGAGGTTGTATGAGGAGGGAAAGGCGAAGAGTATTGGCGTGAGCAACTTTGGTATCAAGCATATCGAAGAGCTGAAGCAATTCGCCAAAGTTTGGCCTCCCCACGTCAATCAGATTGAGGTAAGTTACCAAACAATGCGCACCATAGGATACTAACAGGTCCATCAGTTGCATCCTTGGGCACAGCAGAGAGACGCCGTGGAATACTGCGAAAAGAACAACATCGTAGTAGAAGCCTACGCTCCTCTCGTTCGCAACCAAAAGGCCGATAATAAAACCCTCAAAAGCATCTCCACAAAGCACAAAGCCACGCCTAACCAAGTTTTAATCCGATATTGTCTTCAGAAGAATTGGGTTCCCCTTCCAAAGAGCGATACACCGGAGCGCATCAAAGCTAATGCCGATGTTTTCGGGTTTGATCTGGATGACAGGGATATGAAGGCGCTGGATGAACTGGATGAGGGCGCTGCGGGTGCAATTGTGCAAGCGGTGGATAATTATTGATGCGGTGTAATGTAGCTTTGTGATAAAGTCGGATTGCAGTTTCAGGTGCTGGGGTTGCAGTACAAGGATGGGGAGGTGAGATGGATGTTGCACTGAATCTTAACTTGAACTTTAGATCCCGAGATCTGACTCATCTCTTGGATTGTAGATCTTAAATAAATGAGTTCCTAGCCTCCCAAAGATCAATGCTTATACGCGTCATTGATTTAGATTCACTTCAGGTACAATCTCGATAATCACGATAATCTCAATGTCTCATCTTCGGGACCAACGTCGTGGCGCCTACAAAGCCTCACCGACACTCTCGTTGTAACACAGCATTCAGTCCGTATTTGCTTTTTCGCGTAGCTCATACACTTTTGAACACAAATCATGAAAAAGCGTCAATAATGTAAGGGATAAAGAACACTAAATAATGACTTCACATATTTAGGTCATGACGTGCACGAATCTCCCCCAACCCCTCTTTCTCCCGCTCCATTCATCCAGCCAACGACACTCACCCTCTTCTTCCCCCCTGATACTAGAATTTTCTGCAACACGACAAAAATGGCAGACAACGTAACCAGGCACAATGCCTATGCAACCCTCATCACCCGCGACTCCTACCTCCCCGGCGTCATCATCCTCGCCTATACCCTCAAGCGCAAGGTCTCAATCTACCCTATCGTAGTGCTCTACACGCCCAACCTCCCCAAAGATGCGAAACGCGTTCTTGAGCTTGAGGCGCCAAAATGCAACATGATCCTTCGCGAGTGCGAGCATCTTCTCCCGCCGGAGGGTGTGAAGATGACGCTTATCGCTGAGCGATTTGCGGATACGTGGACGAAACTTCGTGTTTTTGAGCTGTTTGAGTATGACGCTGTGTGTTACCTTGACGCTGATATGGCGGTGCTGGATAACATGGATGTTGTATTCAAAGTTGAGACGCATTTGCCTGATGATTGGATTGCAGCGAATCATGTTTGTGTTTGCAACCTTGATTCAGATTCTTGGGCTCCTGAGGATTGGAGGACGGAGAATTGTGCTTACACGCCGCTTGAACATCCCACAGCGCTTACGGAGCCTCTACAACCTACTGAGACGTCACCTTCACCGCACAAGCTTCTCAATGGTGGCATGTTCATCTTTCATCCTTCGAAGGGCCTTTGGGATCGGATGTTGCATGTGTTCAACACGACGCCGCTACTTTCAACGTTCATGTTTCCCGATCAGGACTTTCTGGCATACTTCTTTGAGAATAAGTGGTATGCACTTGGGTGGCAGTATAACGCTATCAAGACGATGCGGTATTGGCACCCCAACATTTGGCGTGACGAGGAAGTCATCTGCCTGCACTACATCGTCGACAAGCCTTGGGCAAAGCGTGTTGGACTGGATGGAGTAGCTGGGTATAAGGGCCTTGATGGGGTCACGCACTGCTGGTGGTGGCAGCTGTATCAGTACTGGGAGGATGAGAGGACCTCCGATGGCCGTGGCGGGAATGAGGCGATTGCTATTCTGATGAAGCTGATCGCACCGGCGGATACGATGGAGGGAGGACTTGGGTATCTGCAGGTGGGTTTGCCTGTGAGAGCATGAGTGAAGACCATCTTTTCGGCGTTCAGAGTATAGAGGGGTGAAAAGAAAGAAAACAAGTAGAGGAAATTAGGAGCTACATCAAGTGCTGCGGGGTAGAGTCTCGCTAGCAATGGCATGGACTTTAGATACACGAACACGCAATTCTCATGAGAGCAGAATAGGACAACGGAATGGATTTCATGATCATGTAAACCTATCTCGAGATAAAGCTATCCACTTTCACGAACTAGATTACTCAACCTCCATCCAAGTGGCCTGCAGCTGCAATATCGTTTGCCAATCACTCATCTTATTCGCGTCCGCCATCCCAGCATGCATGTTATTCATCATGTTCGCCGCCGTGACCCCATGTTCAGTCTCATAGTATCCAACGGAACTATTACCATGCAAGTACCCATCCGTATTGCCACTAATAGATGCCATGCCATTCATGCCCTGATACATCAAGCTTAGTTGTCCCTGTTGCATAGCCTGCATTTGCTTCATCATCTGCATCTGCTGTATCATCTCAATGTGAGGTACGGTCGCGTTGTACACCTGAACACGTCTTGCTCCAAAGGCTTTGAACTCATCCAGGGCTTTTTGTGACTCCGGCGATCCAGGAGGTCCGGCGGCACAAGCTGCGAGCCACATGTTGCGCATTCTTGGAGACCATAGCTGGCAGATTAAGGTACGCTCGTCGTATACGTCCTTGACAGGAACGGAATCTCCTAAGGGAGTATCGGCCACAAAGTTCAACCAGCAGTCTTGACAGGCCAGAGCCTCTGGGTGTCCCCACCATTTACTCTTGCCTCTATTCTTGATACCTGGACAGGTCGGCACTCCAGCCCATTTCTTGACGTAGTCAGAGTAGTGACTGAAGACACCTTTGTCAAGAGCTTCGGCGAACTTGGTGATGAACATGCCCCATCGGGGAGTACCTGGACAAAAGTTGCAAATGATGTCGACAGTCTGATCGCGCTGGACAGGCTCGAAGAATTTCTCGAGGCCAGACGTCTCGACGATTCCCTTATAGCAAGCCTCGCAGACATCGAAGTCGGCACACCCTCCAGCGACTGTCCACCAATTGCCACGTACGATGCCATGAATAGTGCATGGGACGAGACCAGAAATGGCATTGGCGGCATTCCAGAAGACGTCGAAGTCTCGGCGATAGATGGCTGCTTCGAGCGCAATACTCATGTTAACAGCTGTATCGGTGAGCTTGCACTTCCATCTCTGGCCAATCGACTCAACGAAGGCGTCAAAGCCTTCTGCACGGATGTGACGTTCAAACTCGTTGCCGAATGGCGTTAACGCAAGTTTGTCCAGATAACATGCCTCGCAGATGGTCATGTCCTTGATCTTGCGGCGCGGTAACATCCAATGTCCATTGTTGGACTCTTCATCTCTGCCTTCACACAGTGGAAGATGAACGCGCACCTTTGTGGCTTCGATGAAGCCGTTCCAGTGATTCTGCTTTGCCATCTTAACTGCTGTTTTGGCGATGTAAGGTATACACAAATCACACATCCATTTTTCGTCTTGACCTTGCTGACGGTAAAGCTGGAAGCGAGACTCGAAAGCGGTGCCGACGACGTGGTCCTCGTAGCAGGCATCGCACGATATGAACCCATCGATCTCGTTGTTGACCATACCCCACCACTTGACCTCGTCAGCAGCAGTTGTCCAGACCCTACCCTTGCATGGTTTGAGAGTCAGGCTCTTCTCCATCCATGCCTGTAGAGGTCTGACGTCGTTAGTCTGAAGAGCCTGCGGCCAGAGCACCTCTCGTGCGCGAGGAGACCAGAAGCCGCACTTGGATTCTGTGCCCTCGGGCGAATGGTACCTCTCGAAGTGGCCCGCGAGGTGGGTGCTCTGAACATAGTCGGCATAGCACCTCGTACAAATGAGATACTGTGGCACAGCAATGAAACGATACCAATCAAGCGAATAGCTCACGGTTCTATCTTCGGGACAGTATGGGAGAGTGTCGCTGGACATACCAGTAGCTTGGCAGGGAGGCGGTCCCCGAGGCCCATCCTGTCGTGCGGTCGAGCCAGTACTGGGTACTGCTGGGGGGTGACCACTGTTCAGGACGTTCAGATTGTTCATTTGAGCAGACAGAGAAGCGATAGGATCTTGTTGATAGCCATAAGCAGTGGGTTGGTTGGGTACATTATTCGCATTTGCCGGTGGAAGCTGAGAGTTTGGCAGTTCGGGAGCAGGCTGGTATGGCTGGAACTGCTGACCTGGTACCGTTGGTGGGGGATTTGCAGGCACTTGTCCATGATTGATCGCGCCAGCTGTGGGCGGCAGATTAGGAGGTGACGTATAATGCTGGGAGGTCGGAGGGCTGGTAGTTGCGACTTCAGGATGCTGCACGTATTGTGCCGGAGGAGCCTGCTGGTTGACCGGTGGACTGTACGGTTGGGAATGGCTTGGTACTGGGGCAGCGACAGAGTGTACATCGTGCTGCGGTTGCTGCAGAGGTGGTGGAGGCGGGTAGCTGTGAGCCTGGCCTGGGGGAGCAATCGGCTGGACACCACCGGGCGCACCTCCAGTCTGAGGGACTTGCGCCTGGTTTGGTGTATAATACTGCCCCTGGGGTCCAGAAACTCCCTGAAAAGGCGCCTGAGTTGCTGCCGACGGGCTGACAAGCTGCTGCGCTGGTGGAGTTTGGTGTTGCTGGTGCGGTGACTGTGCTGCAGGAGGACTTTGTGGGTGGCTCATGGGAACACTCTGAGCTAGCGGGACAGGTACCGTATGCGCGGTCGGCGACATCCCTGAAGCGGCCATTGGGTTGTAAGGACCAGGTGCCTGCTGTTGCGGGTACCCTTGGGGAGGGGGACTCTGATAGAGCTGCTGGGGCGGGAGGACCTGGTGCGGGTTGTGCGTGGCACTAGCTGGGGCAGCCTGATACGGCGATGCTTGACCAGCTTGCTGGGTCGCTGTTGGATCTTGAGGATTGGTCGCACCAGCTTGCTGGTGATAATGTGGCTGTTGCTGTAGAGCAGGAGAGCCATGGCTGGGAGAACCAACGAGAGGACCAGACGGGGGAGCTGTCTGTGGCGGAGGTGGGGGCGATGACAGTGCCGGGTTGAATGAATTACTCACGCCACCCTGTTGTGGCCATGATGTCTGTTGTTGAAGCTGAGGAGGAGCACTCTGGTGCTGTTGATGCGGCGAAAGCGCTTGAGGAGGGTTCTGGCCGTACCCAGGTGAGGCGGCAGAGCCCGCTCCTTGTGGAACAGGTTGATGGGCAGGCGGCGCAGGTGTAGGTTGATACGGATTGGACTCCTGATGGTGCAACGCGAGCTGGGGATATGGCGAGGCACCTGGTGGTGATTGAACCAGCAGCTGAGATACTGTGCCTGGTACACCTACGTGAACATTCGCGTGCGATTGCTGAAACTCCACACTGGGGTGCTGGGCAGCCTCTAAACGCTCTTGCCAACTCAAGTGAGATGGTTGACCAGGCGCACTGGGTGGCTGACCTGAGGGTGTCGCTTGCGCTGCATGGTGCTGAGTCGGAGGATAGCCTGGAGCAGCGGGCGGGACGCTCTGCTGCGGTGTTGGAGGCGCCTGATTGGCATATGCCTGCTGAGACTGAGTTTGGCCATATCCTTGCGGGAATGAGTTTGTCGGGCTCAAAGGCGTTTGTGTGGGATGCTGCGCGGGGTTGTACGTTGGCTTCGGTGCCTCCCCAGTGTATGAGGTGCCAGAACTTGGCGGAGCGCCGGAAGGTGAGGAAGCAGGGTACTTGGACTTGATGTTGCTAGCGAGATTTCCCAGGATACCTTTTCCAGACTTAAACAAGGATTGAGCGGTTGATTGCAGTTGGGCTTGAGCAGAGGGTCGAGTCGCGAATTGAGCGGCCTGTTGCTGGTACTGCTGCTGGTGCTGCGCAGGTGTCGGCGGGGCTGCGACACCGTAGGTCGGTGTCTGGTAGCTGGGCTGCTGGCCAGGAGTCTGCTGCTGAGGATATTGACCTTGCGGCGATTGGGTATGCTGAACCTGAGGTGATTGCGCGGGTTGGTTCACTTGGTAGTGGCCTGGCGGAGGAGGAGACTGGTAGTTGTGCTGCTGAGCCGATGCGTATTGCTGAGGCACGCCTTGCGGTGATTGTGCATATTGTGTTGGAGGCGGCTGCGGGGTTTGGTAGGCCTGTTGCGCGTGGCCTGGATGAGGCGACTGATAGTTCGGTTGCTGACCAGGAACGTATTGTTGAGGCGGAGGTGAAGAGTATTGTTGAAGGTGAGGGGATTGAGAGTACTGCTGCGTTGGTGGTGGGGGAGCCTGGTTAGGCACTCCCGGACCAGGCGGCACCTGGTAACCATTGTAAGGCGGACCACTCGCCATCTTGATATCACAATCCTTAAAAAGCGCTTCAATAACTCTTATGACGCTATTCACAGATACTTTCTCAATTTATTCACAGAATCGCCAAGCTTCGCTTGTTTGATGGGACAGATCACGGTTAAATATGACTCCTCACTGCCAGAGTCCAGACCGGTCCACGCATTCAGCTGAAGCATTAGTCTCACATTCACGAGGCACAAAATACCACCAAAGAACGCCTTGTGAGCCCAAAGGCCTACGCTTAGTGGCGCTTGAGTGTTATTTTTGTAACAGCCACTTCGCTATGGTTACTTTAAAAAATGTCAGCCGCATCGGGCAAGATTATGCTTAATAACCTCCCAAACTGGGCGCTGCCAGCACTTAGGTGACCAGTAAAACAGAAGGGTATCAATTGCTCCATTAATTCTTTCTATCCCGTTTCCATGTTACACAAGAAATGCGCGGTTACAAAGGTCCCAGTGAGCTGCCTAGAGTGACCAGCCTTGCAAACAAACACCAAACACTGAATCCCCAAACCTCCAATTTCGTCCGCTACCGAAGGTCAAATTTGCTGCACAGGCCTGTGTGACCTGACCGATCTCCAGACGCAAATCAAGCTCAAGAATGAGCACCCTCGAGTAGCATAGATATCGGGATCCTCCCTGTCCGAGGGTCTCCTTGGCCAACCGCGCTGTTGCCTGCTGCGATTGGTCTTTGTTCAGCTCCGCTATGGTTTTCTGGGGTTTGTGTAACAGCGCTGTGTGTTCGCTCAGGGCTATCTCGCTGTCTCGATACTGACTTGGCAATGTAGTTTGAGGTCTCTTCCGCGCCAGCAAGAAGTCGACGTGATCCAGGTGTCAGATCTCTCGGGATGTTTACCGTGTTTGTACTCCCGTGAGCCGGAGGAGGCTCCTCATCCGAGTCATCCCAAGTGAGATCAATCACCTCAGGCAATGGGTCCCCACGAGGTCTCGGTCCGTTGATCGCTGTAAATCCTCGTGGTCTCGCACTCTCTCGAAGAACCCCCTTCGTGACCAGAAGTTCCTTAACATCACGCGCAAAATGACACGAGATACCAACAACGTAAAAGAGCTCACCATGCTCGTTATTTTCCGTCTCCAAACTTATAGTATATATTTCCGTATTCAGTCGTCAGCACATTGTAGAGCTTGCTAAGAGAGGTGATCTCTCTGCAAGGTATGCGTGTGCGGAAGTCCGACATCTTCGGCTTGCAGTTGCGGAACGCGTGCCATGCATGAGTCCAGTGACCCGACCTGAGGACTTTATATAGGAAATCATTGTCAGTGATTTTATGTTAATGTATGTGGAGATCTGTGATTAACGGCTGAACGCAGCTTCAGAGTGAACGATTGTGTTCTCGCGATTTGTTGGCAGCTGAATTCATTCACTGGCTGGGCGTGCGTCACTACGTTTGAACAAACAGGCCCATCATGTTTCTGCTTTGTAAATCTTAGAATATTTTACTAAGTCTAAGAATAACTTTATAGATCTTTATAATATTTATAAATGTTTACTAAATTTATATAAATATTTAGCAGGTTAATTAGATAGGCCATTTCTTCTTACACGAGAGCTTTTTATGTAGTACCTAAAAGTCCATTCTATTGATACCTAGTCTCAGCTTTAACCTTAATTTCCATTACTGCTTATGAACTGAACTACCTCCTCTGCCACAACATGACATTAAACCCTTGAGCCCTTAGCTTTCGCATCCGAACTAAGGTCTTGGCAAGTGCACCATACGTCTTTTTGCGCCATTCCGGCGCAACCTCTCCTAAAATTATCCCTTGCTCCACCTCGCGAAAAGACTTGTTGAGTGCATGCGTGGATCCATAAGACTGAGGGACGCGCACGTAAAAATTCGAGATACGTGGCTTCGCATTGTGGTCCATGTTGACAAAGTCGATGATTGAGTTGATCGCTTCACAAAACGCATGCACGCATGCTTCGGTGCGCTGGCCGGCGCTGGATTGAAAGACTCCCTCACGGTTGAGTGCATTGAACGGGTTCTGGGCGGAGAACGTGACAGCCCATGTGTATCTCCACTTGTTCTTGGCTCGCACGTCGACTAGAACAAAGAGCTTGGTTCCTGTTGAAACACAATCGTGGTCCTTGAGTAGTTTTAGGCCTGTCTGAGGTTCGGCATAGGCCAACATTGTGTTGGAAGCGAAACCGTGATCAATTCGATATCCATATTCGTTGAAAATGTAAGAAGGGCCGTAATCGTTATTGCTCGTGGGCGTGGCGGGTGTAGCAGTTGCATCTTCGACTGCGGCCGTGGCATCGTCTGAGGGCGTGATATCTCCAGTCGACATAGTATCATCTTGGACTGGGGTGGCAGGGGGCAATGCATCCAACGGTAGTTCTTCGGCCAGCTGACGAAAAATGCTGCCGTCGGCCCATACTTCGGGCAGCCATAAGGTACTAGCCAAATGTAACTGGTACAACTGGAAGAAATCCGCATCGGAAACACCAAAGATGTGAGGAACGATATCCGACATGACGTGACGAAGTAAGCTCTTGCTGAAGTATTGCTGGCAATAACTGTGTTTGAAGAAGAAGAGAAGGTCTTGATGAGATATTGATTGCTGGCGGTAAGTTTATTTGAAGGAGAAGAGAAGTTCTCTGTCTCGTCGCCTCGAGACTCAAATAAAGCCACGGCGGAAGGCAGTGTTGATGTTTAAGGGGCAAGCGCAACATCGACGACAAGCGAGGCAGTCGTCAAGCCTGCCTTCCCTCTCGAGCTGGAGAAAGCCTCTCCATGCAGACGAGAGATCGAGAGAAGGTTCGGAGTTCAGGCAGACCAAAGATGATGCGATCTACCACCTACTACGATGGCATCAGGACGAGATGGAAACAAGAACCTTCATCTCGACCAAGGTGAGTAAGTGTCATTGCAGAAGCAAGGGTGAAGAAGAGAGTTGAAAAGTACATCCGAAATTTATAAACTTCATCTAGAAATGTTGTCTAAGCTCACTTCATGATGTAGAAGAGTTTACGGGGAGTAGGATCTCTTTAGGCATAACTTAGACTATGGCCGCCGTGGACATGTTCGACATCGGGTCCGCATAATAGACAGCACATCATAATGGGATGAACACGAAAGGCTCAGTCTGTCTACTGCCGGTCACTCATTATATAAATTACTGGCGAACCTTAGAACTGCCGCATGAGATGCATTAAGCTTCTGGTAAATCTCACGAAACCTGATCAGAGTTGCATATGAAATGACATTTCTGTAAATCTAAGTGTACACGTATATGGGTATATTAATTATAAGAGAAAGTATTAGCAAGAGATGATTCTCATCTCTTCATCGCGTATGTATGATTCGACTCCTCAACCTCCTGAACAACGTCATTCCGCACATAGATCCCCGCCATATCCTGCTCCCGCGAATGGAGCGACTCAGTAGTTCGACTTGAGATGAAAGTCCGAGGTCCCTCCTTTCCATCGATAATCTCAAAGTCACCAGGGATCCCTTGCTCAGGATCGGCAAGTTGATGAGTTGAGCTTGTTTCATCTTCTTCTTTGTCCTTGTTGGTACGGTTGATAGTAGTAAGACGAATACCGTGGGTGGTGCGGCTGATGGGGTGGCTGCTTCCAGCAGAGCTGAGGAATCTCTTGGGAAGGATCTTGGTAAAGATTGGACGGAGAAGAGGGAAGCACCCTGAGACGATGGCGACATTAATCTCGACACCTCCCCACATGTCATTTGTGGCGACGTCGCGGGGCATTTGTCTTGATGCGGGATCATATTGGAGGGCTGTGACGATGACAAAGACGGATGCAAGACAAACACTTTCGTTGTTAGTATAATACTTTGACATACTGATAGAGAGCTTACATGAAACCAAGGGCAAACAGGGCAGTGATGGCAATCTTTTGTCCCAGACGAAGACGCAACTTAAACACTTCAATCACTGGCAGCGCCAAGATGACAACATCAAGAATAAAGTGAGTAAGGCATGTCGCGAAGAAGAATTGAGAGTCGTTGATCTTGCAGACAGCGTTCTCAATCGACTTGTCCCAATAGGCTTGAACTGGTATGCAGTGGAAGATGACCATGAATGTACGAAGGATGAGCCAAGCGCCACTGATACCGAGCATAACCTGGATTGGGATTCGGATAGCCGACTGTTTGAAGATGCGCCAGTAGAAGAGAAGGATAGAGAGTTTCGAGAGGCCGATCGAGTATGAGTAGGTGAGGGAGATGAGGAACTGCATCAGTCGTGCGTTGAGGTTGATCTCTTCGTATCGTTCATCGCTGACGGAGTCGGGGATAGTTGTGCCAAGGTACCATGTCAAGGCCCCTACATCAGTCAGCCTCTATTCACATCATCGAAGCAAAGGGTAGTCTTACAGTATATCATCACAACATTGTATCCAATACCAACAACCTACAAACATGTAAGCAACAACCCTTCAAAGGTTTCACAAGCAAAACTTACAAAGGCACCGACACACAAGTAGTCATCATACCACCAGGGAACCTTTGTCATGCGCCTCGCAAAGATACGTGCAATCAGCGCCAGCAAGGCCGACACCCACGTGATGACCATGGCACTGATGATATCCGACTTGAGGCTCATGACGGGCTATGATCCTGCGCTCCCGCAGGCTTGTCAAAACTAAAGAACTCTGGACGAACTTTTGTTTTAGTTAAGTTAAGAAAAGCAACGCAAGGTGCAGGAGTACACACACGCCAGGCACGGATGTCCGTGGGAGTGATCTGCATTTGAAGGATGTCCTTTTCCACATGGTGGCCTCGGGTGGCCTTGGCAGTGAGGATCCTTGACGCTTATCTGGATGGGTCTAATCCGGGGAGAGAAAGGCGTTGGCTGAGGCTCTGGGGTAGAAGGGGACTGGGCTTGGCTTCCAGAACAACTGACTCGTTGTCTACACCATCAGCTTCTCGGCGGGTATGCTTACCGGAGTGTCATTGTGTGACTGGACCAAGTCTAGCGTTGGGGCCTGGGAGCTACAGTGGACCGGCGGAAATCGTCCGGGGGAGATTTTGGCAGGGCTGATCATCTCTAGGTCCCTGAGTGATTTTGTCTGTTTAGGGAATATTCCCCTTGACGATCATCAATGACGTGACGTTGATTGAACTGGGCTAACTGAACACACTGGCAAACGAATGGAAGTTGACAATTATTTGTCGGATACTCGGCCCTTTGGGAACATGACTGGTTGATTAAAGCACTGCAGACCTTCCAGAACCAGAAAAATGGCGTCGATAGCTGTCGCATTGATCAACAGTTTCATAATCAGCGTCTCATTGGCCTTTTCAGCAGGTGGGATAACGACGCCGTTGATTGCTTATACGAGGATTATTCTAGAAGAGGAAGCTCTGGAGGAAAATCACTCAACCGCCCTTGGAGAACAAGATGGCCTCAGCTTTACACTGCTAAGCCATTGATGGACAGGGGCATCTCAACCAACCGGCCCGTAAGCTCGGTCCCGATTTTTCGGTTGTTCAAGCAGAAACTCTGTTAGATTTGATCCGACGCGCTGAAACAGCATCTCACCTATCACCATCACCTCACCACGCCCTATCATCCATCGTGGCGCCACGTCTGCTTGTAGTGCGTCAATATTTAGCGCGCTGGGACCAGTGGCTGATCCCTGGGCTTTACCACCTACTGCTTCTGGAGTTAGGGCCTACCCCGGACAGGCATTGGCCAACAGACTCTGTCTTATCTTTTTGTGATCCTGACCGTTTTCTGTTGTAATGTCATGACTTATTTCCGGCTAACGCACGCCATCGCTCTCGCTCTCTCCGCGGTATGGCACTATGAACTACGCTGCTCAACACTATTGAGACTCTGGGTTGCATTCCAGCCCTGTAGGAATCTAGCTAATGATTGACCTTGCATAACAACGTTGCAATCGCTTCGAGCTAAAGGTGCCAAGTCGAGATTGTGTAGCATCCTTTTCTCATCGCCTACAGCGCTGAAAGCTGAACCCTGCAGCATGAGATTGGGGAACCTGGAAGTCGTCCCACTTCCCCCTGGACCAAACAGATAAAACATGATTCTAGACTCTCGTTTATCGTCCTGTCAAATTTGGCCAAAAGATGACCTTCCTAGTTTCTGGAATATTTATGACATGATAGTTTCTCCAATGTATTGAAAATGGTAAAGCATGCGAGGCGAGGTTACTTGCACATGATAGAATCCAGCGGAGCAAACCACAGATGACAGACTTCAGCGGAGTAAAACCCCAGACCCATAGAAAGATAACGATGGAGACACTTCCACTCGTCCGCGGTGGGCCATGCCGTAAGTATTGCTTGGCATGTTCCACGTCTGCATCCAGAAACTCGTCTGTCGAAAATGAAGTCAAGACGATGCTTGATCTACCAGTAAAACCACTCATATTCGTTACTCAGCAGATTAGTTGGTGAATCAATGAACTGGTGTTACAGGTGGGCAGTATCCTTTCCTTCTTCGCTCTAGAGTGCCTTGTCATCAACGCTTGGGCCGTGATAAGGGCGTCGATCCCTATCGCAAGCGCGTCATGAACATTGTCAATCCGTCACAATTAGCACCTTTATTGACTCCTGTCGGCCCGAACCATATCTGATACATGAGCCAACAGTCCGAGCAATCTCATTCTCTCCATCTTATCGCCCAGTCCCCCTTTGCAAAGCTAGGTTCCACGATTTTTCCCGCCATGACTGCCTCACAAAGTCGTCTCTCTCCTTCGTCGCTGACAGTGAACCCAAAAACAACACCTCGTCGTGCAGCGCACTTCGTCATTTCCCGTTCCTTCGCGCGTTTCTGTCCTTGTTTTCGCTTCTCGAGCATCGCGTCTGTTTCGTGGATACGTTCTGCTCGGCCTTTTTCGCCGCCGACACTGCCGTTGACTTCGGATACGGATTGAGGTGGACGGATGCGAGTGCCACTGCGGACTGACATGCGGGCCAGAACGTCCCCATCGATGTGATTGTCGTCTTTGATGTTGCCTGAGAGGTCCATATCTTCTGATGATCGAGGCTCCGATGGCGCTTGCGTATATTCCAATCCTTGCGCTTCCTCCTCGTCGCTATCATGTTGTTCAATTTCTCCCTCCATTGACGTTCGGTTCGGTCCAAAAACAAGTTCCTCTGCTGCGCTGCATGGCACCAAGATGCGATTGTCGCCTTTGCTGTTCTTCCCTTTCTTATGCTTGCCACCTTTTGCCTGCTTCTTTACCTCATCTGCTGTGCTCTCTTCGGCCGTCAATAATTTCACAAAGGCTTTCTCCAGCTCGCGGTCCAGCTTTCCGGGCTTCTGTGTGCGACACCGGCTCGAGCAGTACTTGGCTGGCGTATTGGTATTTGCTGTCGCGGTAGTTCGCCTCGTACTAATCACTCTGCCGCATGAATGACAATACGGAGTTGCTTCGCCTCCGGGTAGTAAGTAGAAAGGTGCTGGTGTTGCTTGCGATTTGGAGGGTCGACTCCAGCTGTCCATCCAACTCATCTTGACCGGCTCGAATGACCTTCGTTGTAGTTGTTTTTGCGTTGAGAAATTTTGGCAATTTCGTTTTAGGGTGTGAACTGTTGCTACGTGTAGTCTTTGAGTGTGTTTAATGCAAATCATGTCGCTCCAAGCCTTGCTAGGATGAAAACGCAGTGCGGGTTGAGCGATGCATATCGTGGTGATGATGTCATTGTCGTCATCGAGCGCTGCGAATGGATCCAAGTCGATCAACATCAATTGGTACTACGACATAGTGGTAGCGGCTCCAGCTATAGTAGAAACTAAGACCAATTGCTCTGAGAACATCTGATATTAATGAAAATCTCTATCCATCATTTCACCTTTTCTCATTGGAGTCTAGGGTAAGCCCATACTTCTTTGAGAACTTGTTTAAGCGCAAATATTCAGCTTTAAATGATTAAAATCATAAGTACAGTCAAAAATTCACAATACTTGGAATAGAAGTTAGCTTTTGCATCAAGTTGAGAATGGCTTGAAAATAATATACTGAGGAGAAGATAGTTGGGATTTTCCTACAGCCGATAATAGCTTTTGGGAGCATTCGCTCCGGCCAGTTCATTTGTGGCGCTATCGTTTATCTCCCCGCCATGTCCGGCCACCGGAGCACATTCCAGGCACTTGTTCGAACCGGGTTATGTTCCAATAGGCAAACTCTGTCTTTCAAGTCATAAATACTACTAACACCAATGATTTCAATCGCTACCGGTGGTATGTTATGCTGCCGGTAATCGAGCTGATGTGGTCCTGAAACTTCAGCCTGCGGAATCATTGTAAAGCTTCTGGTCGCTGTTTGCAAAATATCGCCTTGCAGTTTGCTGGATCTGATAGTAGTGACAAGGTGAAGATGAATTAATCGGAAGAATAATACTCAACACCGGTTAAGAAAGATGTTTCTGATAATTACAATCGAGCTGAATAAGTGTCACTGAATGCAGATATAAAAGATAAGGATTGAGATAAAAGCTCATGGTGTTCCTCAGGTATAGATGCAGAAAGATGAAGTTAAAATATTAGATGGAATACCCTGTTCCCAAAGTTTGAAAGATAGCAGAAATACATCGAGAAATGGGATTGAGCGACGCTACTGAGTAACGAGAAGAGTACTCGCAACACTTGGTACACCCGCCGAGTTCATAACAAACAACATCCAATACCCAGGCAAAGCAATACCAGAGTCGCTTGGAACTTGAAACGAATAGCTGTTTCCAGTTCCAGTACGTCTCAGACTTAAAGGAATACGACGCTGGTCAGTATTAACTGTATGAGTTGATGTACCATAACGGATCAACGAAGCCTGCTTGATGCTGGTATCTGCTGTGATTGTGATCTTGCCACCGACCTTGACACTCTTAGCAGAGACTTTAGTGATCTTGGGACGTGTCGCCAGTTTTCCATTAGAGTCGTAAAGATTGTTTGGCGTATAGATCTGGGCATCGAAATGGTTGGTGTCGCAATCACCACAAAGACCGCCACCACCGTTAAAAACCCTGCCGTCAGGGAGTAATAAGGAAATACTGTGGTAGACTCGGACAATGGAGTTTGGTTGCTGTTTATAGAAAGTGTCATCGTTGGGGACATAAAGCTCTGGTGTAAGCTGCGGAGTTGAGTCGGCGAAAGGAATACCACGTTGTTGGCCACCTGTGATGAAAACGTTTCCATCGGGAAGAACAACAGATGTATGAAAAGTTCGGGGATAGTACAGGCCATTGCTCGCGAACACTGTCTTGGGTGTGCTTCCGGGCTCGCTGATTGTGATGATGTGAGCGTTGGTCGTGGCATCAGAGTCTTGATAGCTTGGGGAACCGCCAAACGTAAGGATCTTTCCTTTAACGGCATCATACATGACGGCGTTTCCGCACATCGCATCTGGGTCAGTACCGCGGCTCGATCGGCGCTTGCCAGCTGACTTTACATCTCCGTTGCCACTGGTGTAATACCAGTTCATAGCAGTGCTAGGTCCAGCTTGGAATACGGATCCCTTCTTCCAACCGAAGAGCCATCCGTGGTTATCAGAACGGTAGAGGCCTTGTTGATCTGCTGTCAACATTGGCTTGACCAAAGCTCCTGGAAGGGAGGTCCATGTTTTTGAGGATGGGTCATATACTTCGCCATTCTTCTCAAATATACCACCGCTCCATGAGCCGCCAATAGTAAAGACACGACCATTCGATAGAGTCGCTGATGACTGGTATCCGCGGGCAACTTTCATATCTGGGCCTGGGATCCAACTATCACTAGACGAGTCATAAAGACTTGTTTTCTGAGCGTCATTGCCACCCGTGACAACAACCTGCCCATTTCCATCCATGGAGATACCAGGGCAAAACATATCATGCTTGGTGACAGTTACAGTGCGTTGAGAAATCACACCAGTGGAAGGATCCCAAGTTGAGGTTAAGGTTACACCGCCAGGAGAACCTCCGAACGCATCGTTGCGGTATGAAGACCAAACGAGAACTTTTCCTGATGTTGGCTCAACTGCAGCAGCCACAGGAACGATAGGAAAGTCAAGTGTTGGTCCCCAGCGTCCGAGGCCAGGTTGAGGGCTGGTATAAGAAGGTGCCTTGAAGACGTTGATCTCGGCGATACTGGTCCAAGGCTGGTCATTTGCTTCAGTGACAGCGACAAGACGAACGTAACGAGCAGGACGAGTCTCAAAATTAGAGTATTTTTCAGTGTTGTCAGCGAACCATGTTCCAGTTGCGACAGCGTCGCCCCAGTTCTTCCCATCTGTGCTTAGAAAGACATTGTGACGGCCGATCCAGCCGTGATCACTACCGTCCTGACGAGGAAGAACAGATAAGCCGTTCACATTCTGGGAAGAGCCCATGTCGATAGTGATGGTATGAGGAGGCTTTGGGTCATTGGTGCCTCCAGCGGCCCAGGCAGTGTGCCAGAAGGTGTCGCGGTCACCATCAATGGCCTTGGAGCACTCATCTCCCTCGTGCTGGCTGTCACAGGTAACACGCCATTTGTCACGGTTGATAGCAGTGCCGATGGGAGCTGAGGCTCTAAGACTTAAGAATTGCAAGGATCCTTCGGGAGTCTCAGCCTTTGCTGCCGGTTGGGAGATAGCGACAGCACTAGCGCTCCCTAGGTAAAGAGCAAGTGTCCAAAGGGGCTTCATTGTAGCGAAAGTAATGGAAAAGAAATAATTGTAAGATATGGAGAAGAATACAAAGTGAATGAATGGAATGAACCGGAACCATCAGGAAGTTGGTTGGAGGATGTCATATTATTTATCGATTGCTTTTCTGCTATAAGTTTGTTCTAGCAGGACTGACATCAGACGCACAGCCGGTAGATCCATCGCACCGCAGGCGGGCACACCAACCTCAGCTCACATAGTTCAATTCAGCTAGGCGGATCAAGGCGACTACCTTCAATATCGGGTTTATGAAAAGACTAGTTCTCTAATTGGCCAGCAAAGTTCAAAGTATCTAAGAAAAGAAAAGGGTCTCCTCGTATTGCCCAATCCGCTTACAAGTTATACAGCAGACTGAGGCCCTCGTCTCCACCCGGGCTTGTTTTGTTTCAGGTCATGTTAAATTCTGCAGTGCCTGAGCGCATAGCCTTCAACCTATTGAGTTAGTCTATTCGGTGAGTGGTGAGAGAAAACAAGACTAAAACTTGACGGCAGATCGACGGATGGGATTTTGACTCCACGATGTTTAATTAGTTGAAGCCACAAGGGCCATTTCCCCTGACTTCGTGCATATCGGCGTCATGCAAGTGTAAGACTCTGGGGAAATTTCTACGACAACCATGACAAGAGACTGTGAAAACAAACAGCCGGATCTTCAATCGACAGTCAAGAGCCGATCTCTTTAGTTTAGCATGTAGCTAGCAATATTTGCATGATGTAATCGTTACTCTTAGCCGTTGGATTATCGATTGTGGCTTTAAAAAGTTCGGTACTTTTTAAACACTAAGCTATGAAGCTGGAGCTTGGATGTCGTGATTTCCCAGTCCGTTTGGCAGCCGAGGTTGAGTATCATAAGAAGCCGTCAGGTGAGAGGAGTGATGATAGTCTAAAGTTAGAGACCGCACATGTGACGATCCTCTAGGGTTGAAGCTTACGACAAGTGCCAGAATATTTGAACTGCGGCATCCGCAGCCAAGGATCTTTTGTCGTTCCTGTGATTGGTTGCCATTATATTGAAGGTCATGCCCATGACCTGTGAGACTGTAACAATCAATTTAGGGTATGTAAGCCGAGCTATTTGGACTGGAAAACTGTGTCCTAATGCCCAGCATGTTCTTGCAAATTGTAACCATGCACTTTGACAACTTTAGTCTCGCGATTACTCGAAATGGAAACCCCCGATGTTCTACAGAAATAATTTGAGGCTAAACAATTATCACAGGCACGCAAATCCATTGAGAAGTTGGTATGCTGATGCAAAGTAAGCAAGAATCTGACACGAGATTCGCTGTGCCGCTTGGCGTCAGCACTATTTCCATGCTTCAATATTATGTGAGCTTAAAAACCGACTGCTCCCCATTCTTAAAGGATCAAGGACTTTGTGCCCTTACTGCAATATAAGCTATCTGATTTTTATCAAGTGTTTGTTATCGATAGTTGTGGCGATGCGCTTCCTTACGGATTCTCGAGGTCTTGGTGACCCAAACTCTGAGGAGGTCCCTCTCCTTGTCATTGGGGCTGGGCTCCCTCGCGCTGCCACATCATCAATGCAAGCAGCTTTTGAGAAGCTAGGCTGCGGACCATGCATGCACATGGCAGAGATCCTCCCTCATCCTTCGCGTTTACGCCTCTTCATCGCCGCGCTGCGCGAGAAGAATCCTGAAGTTCGACAAAAGATGGTTAAGCAACTCATTCACGGCCATCGCTCCATCTGCGATCTTCCTGTCGTGTACTTCACACCAGACATGATGGACGCATATCCAGATGCCAAGATTGTGCTCAACCAAAGACCCGATCCTGAAGTCTGGGCCAAGAGCGCTGAGGAGAGCTTCTGGTTCTTCTTCAGTCCTTGGTTCTACTGGGTTGGTCTGCTCTGGTCTTCTGATCGGATGTGGTATACACTTAATATGGAGAGTATCAAGTTGGGCAAGGAGAAGTATGGTTCAGCTAATATCTTCTCGGCGGAAATGTACAGCAAGTATAACGAGGAGGTGTTGGCTGAGGCGAAGAAGAGGAATCGAGAGGTTCTCCAGTTCAAGGCAGAGGATGGTTGGGAGCCGCTTTGCAAATTCTTGGGCAAGGACGTTCCGAGTGAACCTTTTCCTCGATTGAATGAGAAAAAGACTTTCCAGATCGTGAGATATGTATTCATCGCGAAAGGCGTTTTGTCTTGGGGTGCTCTTTTCGGCGCGACGTGGGGCTTTTGGAGAGTCGCGCGGTGGTACATGTAACTCTACGCGTGCATTCAGCCACCATTATCAAATAGTGGATAGAAAGTATAAAATTACCGTCATAAAAAGCAAAAAATGAATCGCTTGTTATGCTAACTGGAGGGTTCGAACCTCCGCGGTTTCCCACTGCGGGTTTGGTTTCTGATAAGAACCTAAACACAGCGCCTTAACCACTCGGCCAAGTTAGCGATGATGATTCGGGTGGCGTAATGGCTCGCGAATGAACACCAAGACCTAATGCCTGAATGACGACGAGGATGTAAAATAACCTCAAGCCACCGAATTCCGATTTTATTGGCAAGGGAAATGTTTAGAAACCATATGAAGCTCATCTTCGTATCTGTGCGGAGGTTTGATCGAGTCTATATGTATGAGGGAAATTTGAAGCAGTCAAACAATTGGCGGAGCTTCAGATGATCGACACAATTTGACAAACATCACAAGGGCAAGGCAATGTCATAGCAACATATGCCGCTCAAATTTCTGTATCTTGTCATTTACTCACAATATCTAACAATCTTGTTCATAGCGGCTCCAACAGGAATCCAAAAGTCGTCTCCTCAGTCTTAACCATAAGGTCTTCACGAACAGCGGGTCCACAAGCACCAGAACCGACACCAGCGACCTTACTATCCAGCCTAATAAACACCGCATCATCCTCTTTCAAATCAGGAGGATGTCTGGCCTCATGAATAGTTGCATCCCTGTGATGCGATGCCAAGAAGCTGAAATTCTTTCCATCCAAGCGTGTCGCACGTAGTCCAATGCTTGGAGACTTGGAGTCCCGAAGGGACACCCATCGCGTGTCTTCCCTGTTACCATTCTCTTGGGGAACATCGTAAGGGGTCTGGAGCTCAGAAACAGACTCGGCATTCCAGATCCCAACGCGTTGAGAATCCTTCTTGTCGGGATAGCTTTCTCCAGGTCCGCGGCCGAGCCACTTGACATGCTCTAGGGTCTTGCTACCATAGAGATTCAGACCAATTCTTGGAACGTGCTCAGGGAACGATCCTGTTGGTGATAGGCGTGTGACGTTGACACTGAGAGCTCCGGTGAGATACACTGTGTACTCGATTTCACAATCCCATCCCCAGAACAGAACTGGAGGAGTGATGAAGGTATGTGACTTCACAACCACCTTGTCTGAGTTGGAGGCATCAACGGAGAAAGATCGAAGTTGAGATTGTAGTTGCTCAACACCAAATCGTTCCCAGTAGGGAACGGCTCCAGGGACGTCGTTGTCGGTCTTGGGGCGCCAGAACGATGGGATGATTGCGGCTTGGGTCTTGGGGTCGAAGGTAAGGAGAGTCACGTTGTTTGAGACCCAGCTCTTCAGAGCACCATAAGCGCGGTCAAAGACGAACTCGAAGTTCTTGCCAAAGACTGACACAGTAGCGCCCTTCTCGGTCACCGACAGTTTAGAAGTGAGGGTGTTGCTTGCGGCGAGAGCAGCCTTGGCGTCAGTCTGAGGAGCCTGGAGCTGCTGCTGATACCAAGCAATCTCGTGACCAGCAGGCGCCCAAGCTGTGGAGCGCTTGAGGGATAGTGTCACTGTCAGGTAGACCTCGTTGTCTTTGTTGTATCGCTTGGCGTCGACTGGAAGAGATACAGAACGTGTCTCACCAGCTGGAATCTCAGGGATGTCGAATGACCCCGAGTGAATCAATGTGGATCTATTTCATAATTAGTATCCTGGAGGGCTCATTTCTTTTCGAATCAACTCACTCTTGGCCAAACTGCTCCACCTTGTAAGATGCAGTCAAGTGGTCCAAACCAGCAAAGTCATGCCAGTTCTCAATCTTCAGCTCTCCATCCTTGAAAGAGAAACCAACAGGTTGAATGACCTTCTTGAACTCTGTCAGACCAGGGGTAGGCTCATGCTGACTGTTCAGAAGACCATCCATGACAAAAGTCCCGTCGTTGGGTGTATCTCCAAAGTCACCGCCGTAAGCGTAATATCCTGCTCCCTCGTGGTCATCCTTCCACAGACCGTGGTTTGCCCACTCCCAGATGAAGCCACCTTGGAGACGAGGATAGTCGCGGAAAGCTTGCTCGTAGTCTTCTAACCAACCGGGTCCGTTACCCATAGCATGTCCATACTCGCAGAGAACGATGGGCTTCTCGTACTTGCCGTCCTTGACACCCTCTTCCTCGGCGTACTTGATCAATCGATCAACTGTAGGATACATATAACTATACATATGTGTCGTCTCGGCCTCCATATCTCCCTCATAGTGAATGAGTCTCGAGGGATCAGCTTCAGTAGCATACTTGAACATCTCTCTGTGGTTGTCACCATAGAAAGCCTCGTTACCGAAACTCCACATGATAACACTGGCGTGATTCTTATCACGGTTAAGAACAGCCCGGATACGGTCAAGGTAGGCGTCCTTCCACTTGGGGTTGTTGGAGGTGAACTCGGCAGCCTTTCCGAAAGCAAGCTTCTTTCGCTCGCCGTAGTCCATTGACTCAGGAATGTCAAGAGGTCGAGCAACAGCATCGTAGAAACCGTGGCACTCAAGATCAGCCTCCGCCATAACCCAGAGACCATACTCGTCACAGAGATCAAGAACGCGAGGGTCATGAGGTTGGTGTGCGCAGCGCAGAGCGTTGATGTTGTGCTTCTTCATGATGAGAAGATCACGCTTGGCGAATTCCAGGGGTACAGAGCGGCCGAGAAGAGGGTGATGTTCGTGACGGTTAACACCTCGGAGACGAATGCGTTTGCCATTGACCTTCATTAGGCCATCCTTCAGCTCAACCGTTCTAAAACCAACGCGTTGCTGGACTTTGTGAAGAACAGTCTGCTTATCTTCAGACTTGAGTGTTATCTCTGCTGAATATAGATATGGTGTCTCTGCTGTCCATTTCTTTGGATCCTCGACATAAAGACTGAGAGTAACCTTTGACTGTCCATCGAAAGAGGTCTCTGTAGATCCAATGACAGCTCCTCCGTTCCTTGCAAGCTCAGAGACTATGAGCTCGACAATGACGCCCTTTTGAGCAGAGACATCGACGGATGCGTTGAGCCGAGCGTTCTTGTAATCAGTGTCAAGATGTGGCGTGAGAAAAAAGTCATCGACTCTGGCCGCTGGGAAGGAAATAAGATACACATCTCGGAAGATGCCTGAAATGATTAGTTATCGGTTAAGTTGGCGGTTTGGGAGCTACTAACCTGACAGCCACCATTGGTCCTGATCTTCGATGTATGTCGCATCAGACCACTGATAAACCCTCACAAAGAGCTCATTCGCGCCCTCGCGGTTGACAAACGACGAAACGTCAAACTCAGAGGGATTTCTTGAACCCTGAGCGTATCCGATCAGGGTACCGTTCACCCAAATATGATAAGCGCTATCAACGCCATCAAAGCGTAATCTTAGCTGAGAATCCGCAGCCCAACCCGTCGGGACATGAAATTCTCGACGATAAGTTCCCGTAGGGTTCTCAGTAGGAACATATGGCGGGCAAACAGGAATTGGATACTGAACATTGGTGTACCAGGGCTTTCCGTGGCCTTGAAGCTGCCAATGACCAGGGACTTGGATCTGACCATAAGCGACATCTTTTGCGCCTGGTTCAGGTGCTTCCAGAACTGTGCCAGCGAGAGAAAAGTCCCATGTTCCGTTCAATGAGATTGAAGTATCGGGAATATGATACGAACGAGTGGGGAGAGTGTTTCTCCTAAAGACAGCCTCGTTGATGTAGTCTGGTCGCGAGGGATCCTCTTGGAGAGGAATGCCCTTGGGCTCTTGCTGAATGCTGTCTCCCATTCTGACGATGAAAGAAAGACGATTGAAATGAATTGAAAGACCAAGTCTCAGGAATTATTGGACTTTTATCTTGATCTCCTCCTCTACGATAGCACAGCCCCGCATCGTGATACGTCTCTCCATGGTCTTCACTCAACACGTGCTTCGGACTGACTCTCGGGGAAGAGAGGACTCCACTAGAATCCATGATAGGTGCGGGTACATTGCTCCATTGGTGTTGATCATGCCTTGTTTGGTGGAACAGCCTAAATGCACCAGAGCGTATTGGGATTAGAGGGTAACAGCCCGGGGATGTCGGAGCCGGAGCGGGGCGAGACTGGAAGGGCTTGGCTGGGCTACCCGACAGCGGAACAGCTCTGAGGAGATTGTCACCTGCCAGCTGATTACGACCTCATGGGGCCAGCCATGGGATGGAATGGACTTGGTATTAGGTACTGATAACTGAGAAGTGTGAAAGTGAGGCGCATTTGAGTAGCAGACAAGGGTAATAAAGACTGTTCAGGTGTCATGGTGTGTTGGAAAAGGCTGATACAAAGGACTAACTATTCGCATTAAAGTAATAAAACATGCTGGCAAATTATGTACATGACGCTACAGACTTACAGAAAATGAAGTGCAGTACCTCCTATAACCATGTTATTCCATTGGTTCCGCCAGTGAGCCTCTTCTTTTCTCTCAGCATGGTCCAGGGGCCTCTAGACTGGCAAACTAGAGACGATGTTTGCATATCAAAATCTATTATTAGGAAGGCAGGCAAGCTTCTAGCCCCCCTAAGTCACAATCTAGAAATGCGGTCCACTATTAGGGCTGAACTCTCCTTGGCATTGGTCTCGGATGTCAAGTCAGTCCTCCGTCGAAGTGTATTGCTGAATATTCCCCGAGCACGACACCTACTTCTAATATCAATAGCTTTGCGTTGTCAAATGTATAGTAGAATCTAAGGAGACTTCCCTAACAAACTATCTATATTAGGCACAATAGAAAATAAGGAAACTCTCTATAGTTGTCAAATACCTAACGTGATATCTTAAGAATTAGGTGCTGGAGATCAGCAACAACTAAGCAGCTACTCCGTAATTGGGCGAGAAATACAGAATGCGAAGGAATGATTACAAGTGAGTTCAACCGATATTTGCCTTTGTAAATGAGGTTTTATCTCAAATATATAGGTATTTACTCAAAACGCGACCTTCCTAATATTATATCAACGAGTAAAACAGTGATCGCTTGCGATAAGATAAGGTCGATGTGTGATTATGTGGCCGCGTTTCACATTAGAGTTGCCGAACTTCCGAGATGGAGAGATACTGCACTATCGACCAATCGATTGTTTCTTTTCGAGCATGTTGGTTCTGAATGTTCATGAAACTCGTAAGTGACAACGTGTTTTCAGCCAAAAGCGTCTCCACTACCGGATATCCGGCACGTATCGCCTGGCATAGCCTCGTCTGCACATGTCATATCACCAGTAGCTTTCGCCCATTTCTTCAGCTTTTATCAACAAATACCGCTAACCCAGCCACAAATCCTTAGAATACCACCCGGCGTATTGTGATGTCACCAAACATTTCCTTTGACTCCGGCACGATCGACAGATTCAACCGGGCAGCAGCCGGGTATATCGTGCCTCTCCTTCTCATAGTCACGAATCTGATTACCTACATCAACAAAGATGCATCCAAAGCTTATGACCTTACTGGCCTTAACGTCTTTGCCAACCTCTATTTGCTTGGAGCCTATCTTAGAGGCGACAGGTTCGGCTAATGGTCCCCGACCAAGTGCGGTGAACCAGGAGATGTATCTTGAGTTGCTTCATGCACTGGAACAGCTTCAACACGGAGAGACGAAAAACAACGTGGAAGAACAACGGCCCGAGAAACGCAGATCTGTGAGTAATACCAAGTTCCTATTTATTTACTGAGCCATGGCTGATTTCTAGATATATGGACGTGCATGGGATGCGATTGCGCCATCACATGAGTTGAAGGAGGGATTAAAGGTAAAGCAGTCTCTTGAATGTGAGAAGAGTTCTAATGTATCCATCGAAGATAATATGGCTTCGCTGGAGTGAGTTCAAGCAGACGATCCATGACTTAAATACGGATATGAACTGAATATTTAGCTTTCGAAATCAAGCATGCCGTCGGTTTAACAGAATGCGGACGCTTTAGTGGACACGCCGGTCCAAATAACGAGCTCTACTATCAGTATGAGGTTGGTACATCTCTCATCTAACCTCACGTCAGATAGCTAAAGTAGAACAGACTGATGATGGCCACTGCGATACCGTCATCGAACAGATCGAGATTGAACGGGCAATCGAAAGCCGTATTAAAAAGGAAGGGGTAACACTTCGTACCACCGAATGCCTGGACCTGACTGACATTGGCGTTTGGAATGGTCACCTCCTCATTGGACCGACCAAGGGCTTTGACTACGAAATAGAGTGCGGGCCAAAGCTTATTGTTACTCCGGTATCCATGATGTGGGATTTGGAAAGTTTAGAGGAAGCGGAGAAGGAGAAAGAACAGCAAGCTGACCGTGAGCTATAGAGAAATGAGTTTAGTTGAAGATGATGAGTCGAGCAGTGATTCTGCAGGTAACCTATAACATATTTCGATGGGCCATCAACCGTGAAAAGAGTAAAAGGCCAGGATAGCAATTACGGGAAGTCAATTTAACCTTATAGGCAGCAAGAAGTCAAGTAGTTGCAATTATATAATCAATTATAACCAAGAGAATGATAACTGCCGCAAATGACATGCATACCGGACGTGGTGGTTATTGTACTTAGCTGGTACTTGAATCTTGTCACAGCGCAGTTGCGTCGCAGAAACATCAAGTCGTTGCATCCTCAGAGGATTGTATGAATTTAGCACCAATGGCATCGTAGCTTACAAAGTTCAGGAGAACTACCTTGGCAGAATGAGCTTATTTAGTTTAGGGTTGTATTTAGACATCCTTAGCTAGACGCCGAGGGAAAAAGCTTATTCTAAGCCACTTATGTTTTCTCTTCTCTCGTAGTCCAAATTGACGGTGGATGTAACTACTGCGAGTTTGATGGGTTTGTGGAAGCTCTTCATTGACTTGGATATGATTGAATTCGGTGCCAGGGAGACTGTCTTGGGGTTTAGAACGTAACTCGCAGACGATTGGAATTTCCTTGAACAGCTGAATCTTTGTCTTGATAATGCAACCAACACGGCAGGAAGTCTGATCCATCCTGCACAGTGCCGACCATATCCTTCTTTCACAAGCACCAGTTTCTGCAAGAACAAGGAGCCCTCGGGGATTCCTTAGGACCAGGCGCGTCGTTTCATCAAAGTAGTAACAGGAGGCGATATGGACTGCAACTTCTTCTGGATTGTCGACAGATCTGATCATCGATATCATTATTCAGGCGGCAATTCGGCACAAATCGAAGATCAAACGTCGTTCAATGACCAACTGAAAGACGCAGAAGACGAAGGATTGTGCTTGCAGCCAACATATCATGACTCTTGATGAAGATAATTATATGAGAAGTACAAGGATAAAATCCTTCGACTGATGCTTTTCGGTAAATAGAAAGGTCCGAGAATCCATTTCGCAGAGTTCTACAAATAGCTCAATTCACAGTCTTGACAATGGATGTTTCGAAGGCGATACAAAGAAAGAGGAATCCACAAGAGCTCTAATACTTGTAGGGCTCTATGCTGGTATTACAAAGAGTTAGCTAAAAACCAGTAATTCATCCCAGAGGATTCAGCTATCTGTCACTAAAGTCCGCGTGGAAAGCTCGGATCCGCCAGCATATTGTGTGTGAGACCGTGGCGCTTATTGTTGCGGGTGATGCCGTTCTTCCGAGTTGCATGCATCTTCCTCATATATAGAGCCGCTGTTGGTTTTAGTTCAAGTGTGTTGGTTCTGCGCATGCAAAATTCTCGTAAGTTCCTGTGCCTCTTGTAGAACCAATAGCATTTCACATGGGTCGGATAAGCGGCATGCTCACTTCCACGCCGAAGATACCCTCACCCATCGAATCTTCTGACATTCAACATCTGCTCTCGTCATATCACCAAATCCTTCGAAATTCCCATCAAAGACCTATAAAAGACCGATACCCTTCCAAGGCCTCACGTTCAATCATAGTAATGACTCCAGAACCTCAACTCGACCCTCATTTCCTCGATCAAATTGTTCAAGCATCAGCAGGATACATTCTTCCCATTGTCCTTCTCGCAGCGAATCTCGTAGCCTACCTCAGTAAAGATGAAACCCGCCCTTATGAACTTCTTCGTCTTAATGTCCTTGCCTTTGTTTATTTACTCTATGCCTACCACAGAGGTGACCGAGGCCGTTAACGAGACCGAGGCTGTTAATGAGGCCGTTAAGATGCCGGATTCTCTGGCGCTGTACCACCTTGAGGACTTTGAGTCTGAGGACTCTGCCCTCGAGAAGCGCAGACACGTTACGGTAAGTTTATCTCATGGTGTATTGTTTACAGTTCTGATATCTCTAAAGGTTTGCGAGAGAATCATCACTATTACCTCTCATTGCGTTATCATCGGAGGTGCTATCAAGGTAAGAAACCCCTCGGTCATATCGACAGGCCTATAACATCCCTTCTTAGGACGGAATTCTCCAGATCAGTAAGTGTGAGATAACTAAGTAGATTTTGAGCTAACATGGCGCTCAGGCGCTGCCATTAAACATGCATCAAACGTCAAGACCCGTTCCACCTTTACTGGACATGCTGGTCCGAACAGCAACCTTTTCTACCGCTATCGCGTATGTGAACCTCTTGTTCTACATTATAGCAGGAGATGCTGACAAAGGAAACCGCAGTCTACTGGTAGACACTGTGACACGACTGCTGAACAGGAAACCATTGCAGGTGCAATCGAGCATCACATCAAGAACCATGGGCACAAGATCTGCGGCACCCAGTGTTTGGAACTAACCCATGGTGGAACTTGGCACGGATACCTCCTCATTGGACCGGCGAGCAACTTTGACCACAAGGCTTACTGTGGACCGGAAGTCAGCTTCAAGCATTGTGACTCGGGAGGCAAGGGTGACATTAACTAAGCTGATCAAGAGCATGGGTGGACATGTTAAGCACGCAGGCCACCAGCGTTTACCCACACACCCCTCTTAAGATCCGTTTGGTTTGAAGCATAGGAGCTTTGATTGATACACGGCGTGTTCGGAAGGTAGACGGATGAATATTTCCCTTCGCTTCTGTGATATAGCAGAGTCAGATTTACATCGAAAGCTCCACGTAGAGCTTTTACCTAACCAATTGTGCCATCACTCGCACCTCCTTTGTACAAGATGACAATGGCTTTTGTAATGCATGCAAACTCATGTCAAAAGAAACCCCTTGTGTAACTACTTGCCTGTTGTGCAAGCCACATGCCTCAATACACTTGGTGAATGTCCACGAAATGGGGCCTCTCTATACTTAAATTCAGGCTAGGCAGGATACCGTTAAGCTACGTCAGTAAGTGTCTTAGGTGTAGTGCAGTCTATTAGGACTCCGCGGCGAACACGAGCGCTACCATTTCCGCGGCAAACACCGGCGAAGTAAATGTACAAGACGGTGGCGGGGCGTCCCGTCAAGTCTGCCTAAGAAATAATAAGCTATATTTCCCCAGGTTCTCCAGGTTCCCCAGATTCCCCAGATTCTCCATATGGAGATCTTTTGGCAAGGCAATTCGATATCAATATGACCACAGACATCAATATCGAGGAGGGTGAAAAGAATGAGGGATGCCATTCTGAGACGGAGCATCCACTTACTCAAGGAGAGTTATTGCACCAGCATGGTGAACTGAATAGAGGGTATGCCGCATCTCCCAAACTTACGGCTGTTCTGCATGTTTGTCTGGTTCAAACACGCCCTCGCGTGCCTATAACATCTTGCTTCACTGCTAACGAGACGATTACATAGGTTAAAGTCTCGCCACATTCAGTTCATCGCCATCGGAGGCTCCATTGGCACGGGGCTATTTCTTGGTATCGGCAGTGCATTGACAAAGGCCGGCCCGCTCTCGCTCCTTCTTGGTTACACCATAACCGGAATCTTCATCTTTGTCATGATGATGAGCCTTGGTGAAATGGCGACTTGGCTCCCTTTGCCTGGCGCCCTTCCCCAGTTCTGTGCCAGGTATGTGGATGGAGCCTTGGGATTCGCGGTTGGTTGGAATGTATGGTACTCAGCAGCGATCACCCTCTGTGCAGAATTATCAGCTGCTTCCCTCATAATCGGATACTGGAAAGGGGCTGAGGGCGTCAACGTGGCTGTTTGGATTACTATCATCCTCGTTGTCGTGGTACTACTCAATATCTTCGCCGTCTCTATTTATGGCGAGGCAGAGTTCTGTTTCGCCTCGATCAAGGTCATCACAATTGTGGGCCTTCTAATCATGACGTTCATCGTTATGCTTGGAGGTAACCCCCAGAGTCGCCGGCTAGGCTTCACCTACTGGAAGAATCCAGGGCCGATGAAGGAATATCTTGCTGAGGGTGATCTTGGTCGCTTCTTGGGCTTTTTTACCACATTGATTAACGCTGCCTTTTCCTTTGGTGGCGTGGAAATGGTTGCTGTTGCTGCCGGTGAAGCTGAGAACCCTCGCAAGAACATCCCTAAAGCTGTCCGTCGCATCTTCTGGCGCATTATCTTCTTCTACGTTCTTGGTGCCCTTGCAGTGGGTATTTTAGTTGCTTCCAACGATCCTCGCCTATTATCAGCCCAGGCAAGCGGTACTTCTAATGCCGCAGCCTCACCCTGGGTGATCGGAGTCCAGAACGTCGGCATCTCAGTCCTTCCGTCTATCATTAATGCTGTTATCCTTTCGTCGGCTTCATCATCTGCCAATGCCTTTATTTACAGTGGATCCCGTTATTTGTACGCATTGGCTGTGAATAAACAAGCTCCAGCCTTCTTCCTCAAGTGCAACAAACAAGGAGTACCCTGGATTGCTGTCCTGGTTACCAGCGCAATGGGCCTTCTGACCTATCTTTCAGTCCAAAAGGATGGCGGTGCTGCTCAAGCATTCCAGTGGTTTCAAAACCTCGTTACTATTTCATCACTGTTCACCTGGTCCTGTGTATGCTTGGCATACATCCGTTTTCATGCTGCCTTAAAGGCGCAAGGAGTTGATCGCGACACTCTCCACCTGAAAAGCTATTTCCAACCTTGGGCAGCTTGGGCCGCTCTCATCTACTTCTCAATGTTGATCATTTTCAACGGTTTCAGCGTGTTCATGTCAGGAAGATGGAACATCAGCGGTAAGCTTTATTCTCGCCCAATCAACTCTTTTGCGTGTTATTCAGACTCTATCCAACTACAGCACTAACAACTATTTCCAGACTTCTTCGCGGCGTACGTCAACACTCTCATCTTCGCCGTCCTTTTTATTGCATGGAAGTTGATCAAGAAGACGAAATGGATCCCGTCAAATGAAGCTGATATAACAAGTGGCAAAGACGCCATCGATGCACTGGAGGAGATCTGGGAGGATCCAAAGCCACGTAACGCTCTCGAGCGCTTCTGGTTTTGGCTAGCATAGGACTTTGCTCTAGGAAAGGTTCGCCACTCTTATGCCCAAGGCCGGAATGTAAGATCAAACAAAGAATATTCATCTTGATCATAAGCGCTCTTGCGCTACTTAAACCAGAGAGTCGTACTCTTGGTCCACTCGGAAGCTTTTTCCAAGGTTTCACAATTGAATATACTCTGTCCTTATGTAAAATGTATCCATCATCGCCAAAAGTTCCTGTTTTACGTAGACAGCCTTCCTTTTATTCCCTGTGGCTTGGCTTTTGTTGACCTTGGCTACAATGAGTACGTCGGCGTAGCTGAGTACAGTTTATTAGCCGCAGATTCCCGCTGAGAGACACGCTGATGGCACAAAAGATTCTAAACTTCAAGACGATTATTGAAGTAGGTCGTCTCTCAAACTTAGGATTAGTTTACTTCGCATTCTCTCACTTCGAGTTTCTACCCAGATTCAGCCGTGAGTGCAATTGTGGGAGGAGAACATCACAAGTACGCAGGAAGGATTTATTGCTATGTCTTCTATCGTTCCTTTGACGTTGGCTTTCACAAACAGCCTCCCTGCACTGTCTCGTTGTTCAGAGCTTTACCATCCTTCTTGGCCTGGAGTAGCCTCTTCAATGCGTTGACCAGATCGGCAACGGCCTCCTCTGAGGTTTGATGGTGGAACACTAAACGCCCGTTAGGGAAGACAGCGACTGCCGCATCGGCGCAGTACTGAACAAAAGCAGCACCAGGAATATCCATGCCAGCCAGATCTAGTACCACCATGTTGCTTTGCGCAGGCAGCACTAGCCTGTATCCTGTGTCCTCGAGTTGACTGCCAGCTCTCTTTGCCAATGCATGTATGGCTGGAAACTTGGGCACTGTATACTCAAATGCAGACAAAGCTGCAGCGGCCATGATGCCGGGCTGTCGGGTACCACCGCCAAGAATCTTGCGGTAATGCTTACATCTCTCGATGAAGCGCTTACTTCCTACAATAACGCTCCCCATAGGGGCACCGATACCCTTAGCTAGGCAGATAGACATGCTATCAAAGCATGCAGCATAGTCCTTCAGGCTGACGCCCTCAGCAACCACACTATAGATTACTCGGGCCGCGTCGAGATGCATGGCAACAGGTCGTGAGCCCTCGGAAACTGGAAATGAACGAACGTAATCTGCAATAGCTCGTGCCTCTGCTAGAAGGAGAACGGTGCCGCTCAAGGTGCTCTCTAGCGAGACAACTCGGGTCGGAGGAAAGTGGACTGGACCCAGGTCAGTAAACTTCACAGCGTCGAGCAACATGTAAAGAGGAATCTCTCTTTGGTGTTTACTCACTGTTTCCGTCCGCGATCATGTTAGCCTTCACATCTTCGAGTGTAAGATGGATGCCATTCTTCGGGTGGACCGTAGTAACTGTGGCTTGAGAGATGGCCGGCAGGGCTCCAGACTCCCAGTACTGAATATGGGCTCGATAATCACAGAGAACACTGTGGGGAAGTTGCATGAGGTGGGTGCGAAGGCAGATCTGGTTTCCTTGAGTGCCTGAAACCGCCCACAGCGCCGCTTCCATGCCAGTCAGCTCAACCATCTTCGCCTCGAGGGCCTTGACAGACGGATTGCCCTCGGCATCGTAAATGTCATCGTTGACCGAGGCCGCAAGAATGGCCTGATAGAGTAACGCGTTAGCAGAGCTGGGGGAGGGGCGGGGCGATCAAGAGGGCAAGGTTACATACCTCCATTATTTCCTCAACAGGAACAGTAACAACATCAGATCTGAAGTCGCGAGATGCCTTTGCTTTCGCAGCCTGTATCTTTTCATGAATCCGAGTGGTAATAGGAGGTTCCCTGACCAGGCCGTTGACTGACTGACTGACTGTCAGCAGATATGGGCTTGGAGAGCCTGACGGCCAGACAGCTCTCAGTTTCTGTGTACCCGTTGATAGCCATTGCAGTTGATAGGGCAGACGTGGTGTGGTAAGGCAGTAGAGGCGGAAGAAGGGCCCTTATATGATAGTGTTAGAGTGAAACTTTCAATTATTAAACAAATCTGCTTGTCTTATACTTCGCTTTGACTCTTCTAGTGGTGAGGACCACGCTGCCATATTAGCTCCGTGCCAGTTTTCCGCGGAGCGAAATTAACTTTGGAGCCGGCCGTTGCAGCACCCACGGAACGCCACAAAATCCGGCGAATCTTTCCCGGAGAGCAATTGCCTATTCGTCGAGTAGAAACCCACGACTTGAGTCGATTCGTGAACCATGCTCCGATTCTCGGTGGCAGTCGGCTGGAGACATAGCCAGGGCCGCTAACCAGGTTTAACCCTTTTTATAATCCTGATTATTATTTATGTAACAGCCAATACTATGAGCACCTTCAATAGCAGTCCCTTATATAACTATCTGCTTGTTGTATAAGCCACATACTTCGGTCAACACTTGGCGAGTCTCCTCCGAATGAGACCTCACGCCAGTTTCGGAACAACTTCTCAAGATGGCTTCCTACAAGTGTGGCTCGTGAGCCAATGAACTCTTTGAGAGCCGGTACGTGTGATGCAGCGAGGATGATCAGCATGGCTCCAGACATTCTGCTCCTTGTCAGTGTGATGTAGGTCGGAAACGATCGTCAACTTACGAAAGTGAGCATATCCACGTGTCAATCAGAACTGTTTGCGGGAATCCTCTTAGGTCTAACGCATGCAGCAAGCAAGCGTCCAGGCATAGCTTGCAATTTTGCATAGCATCTGGTATTGGAGGCACCCTCGTCTCAGCGTAGCTACTGCTTAGCATCCACATCAGATAGGGTCGGTAAATCACGCCCTTGCAGGTCAGATATCGTTGTCGAAGGAATCCACCAGCCGCTGTTGCTGCCTCTTCCGTATCTATGCTGAAAGAGAATGAGGCTGGTAATACTTCACGCCAGTCATCGAGCTGTCGCTGTAGTTCGGCAACGATGCGTGGAAAGCGAGTGTGATCGAATGCGGCGCCCGTGTCCTTTGCGTAGAGTAGTTGATGGACTCTGTTGAGGAGGCGTCGCATACTGATACAGGCCAAGAAGTAGAGAGATGATTCCTCTTCTACAATTTCGGACGGGTGCGTGTGATATGTGCTTGGTAGTGGGATAGAAGACTCGACGCGAGCGATTCCTGACGGGGGACATGCTGAGAGTTCAGCCATATAGTCACTTAGACAGGTATCAGTTAGCTGTCATTTTGACATTATTACGTACGAAATGATGGTTTACCTTTCTAGAATGTAGCATGACCAGAATATCCTTCTGATGCGTTCTTCAGCTTCGTCGTCATGCGTGTCGGGTGGATAGGAAAGAAGCAACATGCATCTCGTCGCTGTAGCACTGAGATACTCCCAAGCCTGAAGTGGCCGGACCAAAGAGGCGAAGTAAAGACTGGCACGTTAGAAAGGGTAAAATTCGGAACACCAGTGTCATCTTACGCTGTGAAGAAGAGGCACTGGGTGCTTCCAGAGTCAACTTGCAGATGGGCAACGTGGAGCTTCTTTAGAGCCAGTTGGAAATAGATGTCACCCAGCTTCCGCTTCCGAAGTCTTCTGTCTTTCTCTGCTGCATCGGGCTCAGCTGTAAAACGAAGGTCTTCGGCAGCTTGACTTGCACATCCTAAAGCCAAGGTGAGTAAACAAAGACAAGAGTGAACTGTATCCTCTGAAGGCATTCCGGTTTGAAGTGTCGCACGTAAATTGCCCAGTTGTTCTTGTGACATAGAAGGGTACCAGAAGTTGATGTTTCGTTCGAACGCCTCCAACATCGAGGTTATGTCTTCCGCGTCAACGTATGGATACATGGGGTTTGATGCAACTGCTAGCGGTGGTCGTGCCTGTTCAAGATAGAAGATCGAGTCTCCATCATGTCGAAGCAGTGGAAAGACATCAAAGTGAGGCCATTGGAGTATCGACTCAGTTGTCGAAGTATGCATAGAGTCCAAGACCGCATTCTCAAAGTTGTTGACATTCTCACGTTGGTCTTGACTGGTCGGTGTTTGAATCGCATGACTCTGCCGACGAAGATTCAGATCTGGCGAGGAACCCGAGAATGAGTTGGTGCGATTTGTTTGAGGTGAGTTGGCAAGTTGGACACCGGCCGGCTACAATGGTCAAGGCTGGACAATTAATCTAGAAGGTATGCTTATGGCTTACGATGGCAGATCTTAACTCATGTAGGGTTTTCTCGACCCGCAGAACGCTTTCTAGGATCAGATCGTTCTTGCTCCTCCTGCAGCCGGTGTTACTATGCTGGAGCAGAGCAGTAGATTGAAGAGTGAGGCTTACGAGTTGGCTTCAGACCCATAGGTGCAATCATGGCCGATCGACGCACATGTTGCGCAAGGATTGTTTCCATCGCATCTATCGCTATCAGCCAAGCTGTCAAGTTTCTGGTAGATCACCCAACCTTGTCTTGCGGGTACGACAAGCATCGCACTAATGTCGGTCAGCACATGCAACATGAGACATGATTGCAAACTCACTGCATGCGACGTCCTCAACCTCTTCCTCGCAGGCCATTCATCATTTGCTTGATCCATTGCGCTGGGAACTGAGCAGCAATTCGCTCCGGTACGGGCCGACATGAACGTGGGGAAAGAGGAGATAATGAGGGAGGAGTTTGTGAATCATCTGATGGATCACGGGGATGCTCGGTCCGAGGTCAATTGAAGCTTGTGATTGGTGCGGGAATTCATTCGGAGAATGGGTTAGTTACCCCAGCTTTTCTGACCTTGACCGATTGGTCACTTCCTTGATCTGCGAGGTTGGTGCAAAAGCTTGATGGGCATGAGACCTTGGAAATACTGGGGTGGAAATCAAGGTCATGAGGTGCCATTGCTCGCTGCGACGTGGTATGCAGATCGGGAAGTGAGGCCGAGGGTTTGGCGATCGGCAGACAAGTTTAATGGGAACTCAATTGGCATGCGATACGAAATTGTCGCGAACCAATTGAGTCTGAAACACTGAAGTCGGGACATCTTTCTGGTTGGTCACTGCTTTGGAGCTAATCATGGTCAAAGTATCACGTTGCGAAGAAAAGATTTGTGGAGTAATAGTGCATTATGCATCATATTGATTGCGATGGAGTTATCTTCAGTATGGCTACCTAAAACTTGACGAGGCAATTGGGGTTGACCAGATCAAACCTCTCCCGCAAGCTTCGCATCTCCCGTCACATTCAGAGTGTTCATGACAGTCTGAGCATCCCTCTTCTGAAGACTCTTCTTCACAGGGTTGGGTGCCTCAAACACCTCGGACAATTCCTCAAGAGTACGATCCTTCGTCTCGGGGAAGAAAAAGTAGATAAAGACAGCTTCAAACAGATCCCAAAAGACAAACACAAGGTAGAAGTAGTAACCGATGTCCTGGAAAGCGGGGCCACTGCTGTACTGGATAATGGTCGAGGCGATTGAACTAGCAAGGTTACCGACGGCAGTACCCTTGGCTCGAATGTCGGTGGACAAGCATTCAGCGATGTATGCTGACTGTAGAGGAGTCCAACCGAAAGAGAAGACGATACCGAAGATGAAGATCATGGCAACAGTGGCGTTGGCAGCGGAGGCGTTGTCGGGTTGGTCGAGAGAGAGCTTGCTGGTGCCGGTGATGACGGCGAAACAGCATGAGCAGAAGATGATTGAGTAGATCAGAAGAGGTCGGCGACCGACAACATCAGTGAGACGCGCTCCGAGAATGGCACCGAAGAAGCAGAGCACAGGGTTGATGCCGTTCAGAGCCAAGACCTTCTTTTCGTTGGTGATGCCGGCTTGCTTCAGCATGACGGGGAGATAATAAGAGCTAGGCATGGTTAGAGAAATGTTAGAGCTGTAGAAGAACTTGTGACGTACCTCAAACTGTTTCCACTGACTTGTCCAAAGACAGCCATTCCCAAGACACCAATAAGTCGGCGTCGCGCACTATGGGTGTTCCAGAGTCCACGATAATCCCACCAAGACTTATCAGTAGCATCAGCAGCAATTTGGTTCGACATCTCCTTAATCTGCAACACAACCATCGGATGGTTCTCATCACCCTCACCATGGTACGTGGCAAGAACTTGGACAGCATCCTCAACTCTGTCCTGAGCGATGAGCCATCGTGGAGACTCAGGCAGCCACAGAACGCCAAGCGCAACGATACCAGAGGTAATCATCTGGCACCAAATGGGAATTCTCCAGGCAATGTCACCATCGACGTAACTGCAGCCGTAGACGACCCAACTAGCGATGATGCTACCGATGTACCAGGTACAGTTGTACAGACCAGTAATGGTGCCTCGCCAGTTGGGATGCGCCATCTCGCTAACGTAGCAAGGGGCGGAGACACAGCAGAAGCTGACACCGAAGCCGAGGATGAAGCGACCGCCGAGGAATTGACCTCGTCCGGTGGATGTAGCTTGGACACATGTTCCGATGATGACTATGATGGCGCCGGTGAACATGCCCCATCGTCGGCCGAAGAAATCGTTTACGGGAGCGGTGAAGAACACGGCGGCAATGGAACCGATGTTGTACATCGCAAAGATGATACCGGTCGTAGAGCCCTCAGAAGACCTGTGATTGTTAGTTCAAGTGCTTTTTCTTGGTGGTTTCACATACATGTTGAAGTAGCGTTGGTATGCCTTCATACCGTTGATACCACCGAGAAGACTACCGTCATATCCGTTCTTCCCAAGTTAGCAACCAGCTCATTGTCCTCTCGTGGAACACTCACCAAGCAACCGCAGAGGTATGCGCAAGCCAGGATGAAGTACAACCTGAACATACGAGGCGTCCATGGCGACAGCTTCTGATTCTCAACATCATGCGCAAGCTGAACCGCGACATGAGCGTCATGAATCTCATCACCATGGTCAACAGCGACCTTCTCATCAGCTTTGTAGTCCATATTGTCAAAGAATCAGTGGAGACTTGAGCCAAGAATGAAGACTGTCGATCAAAGGGCCAAGCTCAATGGGTCTTTATATAAGTCAAGTTGCATGCATATTCATGTTAGACCGGACTTTGGACCCCAGACGGCATGTAGCGCCCGTCCGACGTCGTCCCCGGATTTGCAGGGCTGGTTCCCCCTCATTCTGTGCGTGTTGGGATTAGTTGGCGGGGCGAGATGGTGTTCTGACCTTTTGTCGGGGCGAGGATTGGGTTAGACTGCTATCCACTCCGGCTCCGGTTGCCCCGAGGTAAACCTGGGGTAAGTTTTGGTGGTACCGATTGGTTCGGGTACAGCATCTTGGAAACGAGCCAGTTATGTCAGACCAGTCATATGTTGTGTTTTTGCTCGTGACAGGAATTAAACTTAGGCGGAATGGCTTCGAAACCCTTTGTGGTCAGCCCATGATCCTGGGTTCTAGCGTAGTCTGAGAGATGGCGACATTGAGATGGTCTCATGGAACAGACTCCTTGCTCGTCTTCCACGTAACATGTTTTTCAGCGTGACAAGACAAGTCAATTGACCTGGACCTTTGGACTGAATAAAAAGCAGAGGCCCCACTATCCTACACGCCAAATAGAAAAGGCATTGGCTATCGTGTAGTCGACACTGCACAAGCTCGGACTAATTTTCCTTCTACCAAGCTGCCTCCTTCTCCGGCTTCTGGCCATAGACCACATAGCTTCTGCTGTCAGTATAGGAACGACATATTGACGAGGGCAACTTACATCTTCCAGTACCCATGCACCTTCGGATTCCTCAATTCATTCCTCACATCCGCACAAAGAGATATCACTTCATCCTTTGACCAACCGAGGACCCTGGTGAACAAAGCCAGACTTACGCCCTCAAGTCCTGATTCGAAGTTGATGAGGTTCCATTTCCCAAGTTCCTTGAGTTTTGGGTCTTTGGGCCAGCTGTTGGTAGGCCATTTGTAACTAGTTTCCACGACATTATGAAAGCCGACTTTCTTGACGATGGCTTTATACTTGTCAGACTCGCCAAGTGGCCGACCAAGTCTACGAGAGCCTTCGATAAGGCATTCTTGCCACTTCATCAGTGGAGAGGTTTTGGGGTCGAGAGTCCCATCGTCGCAGAAGACGGGGAGTTGGATATCCTGGATCTCATACCAGCCACCGGGGTTCAGACCACTACCGTGCGTTACTAGAATGTCCGTGGGTTGATATCTTCTATCAGCAAGCTTACTTAAATGCCTTTTTTGCTATCGTTTCTGGGTCGGAGAAGCTTCCTGTCATCATGCGGGAGAAAATAAAGTCAAATGGTGTCGTCCATGTCCACTCTTTCTCAAGGTCGTCGATCTCGAAACTGCAGTTCGGTGGTACGCTGTAACAAACGTTAGGAAGATACTACTAAGAGTCAAGGTGAGTTTGGACCAACAAAGGAGGTTGGATAGGACTCAGATCAACGCCGATCACCTATTCTCAGAGATTAGGCTAGTCAATAGAGGGTTGTAAGTGGCATACTTCGGCAGCTGGGTGTTCCTCAGCTAGGATCTAGTTAGCCAAGTTCCATTAAAAAGTCTTCATCAAAAAACACACCAAATTCCAATGCCCAGATCCCTGTTCCGGTACCCATATCTAAAACTCGTTTGGCAGTAGCGGCTCCTGGATTCAATGCCCTCTTCCCGTCAAGCGTAATGATATACATGCCATCTTGCAAATCTACTCGTTGTCAGTGTTATCTAGCATATCTCGAGGTCTCTTCCTACCGAGTCTATCGTTTTCGATCTCCAATGCGGTTAGACCAAGCACTCAGTTTGTTTCATGATGAGCTCACATCGTCATTTGGGTAGGCATACTCTGTTTCCATCAGCCAGAGTCAATTTGAACCGAGGATTATTCTCACTCCCTTCACTTAACCTGTGGTAAGTCCGCCCATTTTCTTGTGCGAAATGGAGCAGGCTGGATCGAAGTGATAAATTTAACGAGTCATCGAGTGGCTTTTTTTGTGAGAACCTTGACCTTGGTGGGGTCGGGATGGACTTACTATTTCGATAGCAGAGTCGTAATCTAGATCTACCGCCTGCCATTCAATTAGCAAGTGCCTGAACAAACGGAGTTTCTTATTACAATTCGTTCTGACATGCTGGCAG